>NC_070586.1:31793895-32114895 GCF_027409825.1 Scomber japonicus | reverse complement strand
TTATTTGGTTTGGCCAAGCCATTATTTATGTGCTCCCTTATGTCATTAATTCAGGTCTGTTCTGTTCTGATTTCAGTTCTTTGTTGTTATATTGTATAGCTATCTTTTGTTGACCTCTTTTATAGGCTTAGTTAATAAGTTTGTCTTGGT
The DNA here is from genome assembly GCF_027409825.1 of Scomber japonicus. Classification (NCBI taxonomy): domain Eukaryota; kingdom Metazoa; phylum Chordata; class Actinopteri; order Scombriformes; family Scombridae; genus Scomber; species Scomber japonicus. Next base: position 32,114,745 of record NC_070586.1, on the reverse strand, counting down.
TTTTGTAAAACATTTCATAATTATTCACTATAGAAATGAACAAGTTATTTCATATTAATCATTATTACAAACCTTTCCGGGCCAAGGTTGAGTATTCCTGAAATAAACAGGGAGGCGGTTCATAATCACTCCCATGACAATAACTGAGGAGTGCAAAACTGTTAGTTTGATGAAAAGTACCCAAGGAAACAAGATGATGAAGTATGTCAAAGGTGGTGTGACGGTGGTGGTGGATTCATGTTTGGCTCCACAGTGGGAGAGGAAACATTAATGTTAATACATTACAATATCCTATTGAAGAGAAGCCTATGACAATGACTCTCTTTTCTAAAACTTGAAGTTCTTTTTTTAATTACTTAGTTATATGTCATGGAGAGCCTGAAGAACTCACTTGCCGTGCAGCTGACGGTTTTTTCCACAACACTGCCAAATACCAAACTATAAATCACTGCAGGTCTGCTGTAACCCACTGTGTAATTCCAGCTTTAAGCAAGAGTTAGGATAGGATGACCCTGATGAAGGCCGCAAGCTGAAATGTGTTGGTCTGTTAATAAAGTTCTGTAGCCAAGTTCATTCCTACTGAGGATCAGAGTTGGAGTCCAAGACTTTATTGATTATGATTTTTAGTTGGAGCTATTAATTCAAATACAGCCATTTTAACTTCATGCGCTTTTTTTATTAAACCAAACTAAGTAAGGCCTAAAAAAAGTTAAAAGTTTAATGTGATTTGTCTGTGAAGCAGAAATCAAATGCTGACCTGTTTGAAATCACTCCCTTTTTAAGATATAATATGGTGCATTATATTTACTGTCCACCACTTTGAGTGTCAAAAGAGTGTATGCATTTAACTATCCAGTCAGCCACTTGCCCTCTCTCCTCTGGCTTCTAAAATATTGGATTTTGTTGGTCTTTTGTGAAATATATATTTTAATAATGTGCAATAAACCTATTTTGAGCTTAAGTTGCAACTCATATGTGATCTTCCCTCCTTTGTTTAGGGTTCTAAGAAACTGGGGGCTCGTCCGAGATCAAATTATACATTTTTGTAAAATGAAATTCAGTCTTTGTGTTAAGTTGTTTTTCATCTCCTGTGATCCTACAATTTGCTTGTAGGTATCTATGAATTTTGTGTTGTTCTTTTGGGGTGAGTTTTCAAGTTTCTAGGCATTTTTCGGGATGAGCTCGCACCCCAAATATACATTTATGGCCTGAATTGACTTTCCTGCAATACTTTGCTGAAGTGTATGATGGGCAGGGATGGGCACAATTACATCAAAATGTATTTCCAAATAACCCTAACCCTAACCCTAACCCACCTTAAAAATGTATCTAATAAGCTACAAAATACAGCAGCCAAAAAATGTATCAAAATAAAATACTGTATTTTTGTATTTTCAAAATACTACACAATACTTCTTTCCCCGGCTGTGGCTCAGGAGGTAGAGCGGTCGTCCTCCAATTGGGAGATTGGCGGTTCCCAGCTCCTCCAGTCCACATGTTGATGTGTCCTTGGGCAAGACACTTAACCCCAAATTGCTCCCGTTGCTGCGCCAACGGTGTATGAATGTGAATGAATGGTTAAATTCCTTCTAATGAGCAGGTTGGCCCCTGCCATCAGTGTATGAATGTGTGTGAATGGGTGAATGGCATGTAATGTAAAGCGCTTTGAGTGCTCGCAAAGACTAGAAAGGCGCTATATAAGTACAGTCCATTCATCATTTACCATTGTCAATCATTTCTTATTTGAAATGTGCAAGAGGTTGGAAATGTCCTTGTTTGAGGTAGGAAATTATCTTGTCACCATAGCATTGAAATATTTCATAGGTCAGAGAACATAGACAAATTTAAAGTCTAGAAAAAAAACCTGTAAAACAGAAAAATGAAAGAAAAATAGCAAACTCAAGTGTTGCTATCAAAGCTTGTGAACTCAAGTCCTTGTGAGCAAAGGACTATGTGTAACCTTAGCCACCTTAGCTAGTGGTGTCTCCTCAGTTGATGCCTTTGAAGTCAGTGTAAAGTAAGAATAAATATGTGTTCTGAGTTTGACATGCCACAGAAAAGTGTGTTGTTAACTACCCTGCCAAATTTGAATTAAAAAAATCGCCAAATATATGAAATTAGGCTTCAAAGTTGCGTAAAAAGCAGCCTCTTTCTCTGCTCCCAAACGCTGTGGGAGTGGCCACTGAGTCTGCTGAAACCCCGCCCCCTACCAAGTGTCACCAGTCAATCAACCACCTCTACCCGAAACTACCCGACACTACGTCTGAGAGCTTTCTGCCGCTAACTCAGCTGCTAGCTCGGCGGCTAACTCGGCTGCTAGCTCGGCATCTAATTCAGCTAACTGGCTAACTGTAGACTGTAATAGTAGTAGTGTGTGCTGAACGTATTTATACCTCTACAGCAGCAGGTGTGGGTTTACGCGGCAGTGATTTTCAGACCTGCCCACTAAATCTTGAACACAGAAATCTTGAAACACACTTTGTGAAGCCTAGCTCCACAATTCAAATCTAAGCGGTTGAAATGCTTTTTACACCTTTTTTAGAAATACATTTATGACCTATTTAATGTGTTTAGAAGAAAATGTCTGAATTCACTTTACACGGTCTTTAAGCACAACTAACTTCTCAAACAGTGTTGCGTTCAGGAAAATAAACGCCTGTCCGTAGTGTGTGCAATGTGCATGACCATAGCAAGTGTGAAACAGCGCCAAAAATTCCCAGTGGCCAAGAGCGATAACACAGGGGCTTGACAGAGAGACAGATATTTTGTGCTTTATAGATAGATAGATAGATTGATAGATGTCATCACAGAGTTTCACAGAAAGTATTTTACAGTATTTTGAAAATACAAAAATACACAGGACTGAAGTATCTTAATACAAAATACGAAGGCATTTTCATAATCTCAATAAAATACAAATTACAATATAGTATTTTGTATTTGAAATAATGCCCATCCCTGATGATGGGATATTCATTACCTGTGATGAGGTTGTCCACCAGAGTTGTCGGGATGCAGAAGATGCCCACCAGTAGGTCACTGATAGCCAGGTTGAGGATAAAGAGGTTGGTGACTGTGCGCATACGGCGGTTTCCCAGCACAATTAAACACACCAGGATGTTCCCCACCATGCACAGTAGGAAGATGAAGAAGTAGGCCAAGATGTAGCTGGCAGCCACATAAAGAGAGTGCTGATAGTAGGGGGAAAAGGTAATGTTGGTGACATTGGCAGCGCCATCTAGGCTGGTGTTTATAAGAGCTGCTGCAGTGGCTGATCCCTCCAACTCCATGCTTTCTTCCTCCATGATGTTCAGCACCTCCATCCTTTACAGAAAAAAACAAACAGTGAGAGGAAGAGACCCTAACCCTAACCTTTCTCTCAATTTACAGGTTTGCATTTCAACATGATATATATAACAGAAAAAAACAGCAACAATCCTATTGTAATGACACTTAATTGAGTAGGGATATCTTAATGAACATTTGTTTCTTCCTTTAATCCTCTAATCATTGCATCTTTCCCTCTCATCTGAAGTATGGGGAGCTAAAGAGTGAGAAATAATTAATGTCCCATAATCTGCTTTGCTTCTATTGAAGCAAGATGTGGTAAAAAGACTCATTATGACTAGTCTATATCTACGGCCCCTTCTTGCAGTCGGCGTACAGCGGATGGTGGGTGCAACGGATGTGTCTTTAGGCGTGTTGATCTCAAAATGAAGTGTGGTCATGTGCATTGGTGGTGTGTTTTTCCGCCTTTAAAATAGCAAAAGGGGATTTGGACACACCCCAAAAGCACTTGCGCCATTATATTAATATTATTATTATTATTATTATTATTATTACTCCAGGGGTTATTTTGTGAATAAATGTACTTGTTGCAGTACCTTACTCAGGTTACCTTGGAGATTTACGGATTTTATTAAAGAAGCTGAAAGGTCACATATTTTACTGCCGTCTTCCAGTTGGACCATGGACTCGGATTTGGAAGTGTTGATTCTCATCTCGGCTGCAAACCGATGCAGCGAGAGTTGGAGGTCACAGTCTGATGAAGCCAACAGGACCACATCATCCGCAAAAAGCAGCGACCCCGGGGTTGAGCATAGCTCAGCGGGTAGAGCACCCGCCCCATGTGTTGAGGCTACAGTCCTCGCTGGAGGCGATGCGGGTTCGAATCCTGCACCAAGCGGTCTTATCCTGCATGTCATTCCCCCCTCTCTGCTTCCTGTTTCCTGTCTATCTCTACTAACCTGTCCATTAAAGGCAAAAAGCCCAAAAAATATACTTAAAAAAAAAAGACCCAATCCTGAGGTCACCAAACCGGACCCCCTCCACAGTGGCACCAGTGGCAACTCCAGAGTGGACAAGAGTCCAACCCCTCTCGAGAAGACTGGTTCCAGAGCCCTTGCTGTGCGTTGAGGTGAGGCCGACTATATCTAGTCGGAACTTCTCAACCTCTCACACCAGCTCAGGCTCCTTCCCCACCAGAGAGGTGACGTTCCACGTCCCTAGAGCTAGCTTCTGCAGCCGAGGGTTGGACCACCAAGGTCCCCGCCTTCGGCTGCCGCCCAGCTCACTCTGCACCTGACCCCTTTGGCCACTCGAAGTGGCTGGAAGTACAATTGACCACCACGACCGCTAAGGCCATTCAGGCTAAGACCACACATGCGCTCCGCACCATTTCACCCAGCCACAAATGGACAGGCAGAACGTTTTGTGCAAATGCTGAAATGCTCATTGAAAGCACCCAGGGGGTCAACCACAGTGCAACATAGGCTGGATTCATCCATGCTCAGCTACAGAAATGCCCCACACGCCGACTAATGAGTCCCCTGCCATGCTTTTCTTCCGCTGTTGGCTCTGCTCCCGCTTCGACCTCCTCAAGCCAAGTGTGGCAGTGGTGGTGGATCAGACCAGCAGGACCAGCAGGACCAGCAGGATCGCAGGGCCCCATTTGCCAAAGACAAAAACTTTGCAGTGGGGGATTCTGTTCTGGCCCGTGATTCCAAGCGGGGGGGGGAGTGGCCAGACTTGGTGGTCTCTCAGTCGGGGCCAGTGTCTTACATGGTTGATGTGGGCTCAGGAGTACACTGGAAACGTCACACTGATCAGATGCAGGCCGGTGATCTGGGAATGCTTGTACTCCGAGAGCCACAACAACCAGCAGCACTGAGTCAACCAGCTGCTGTCCCTATGAAAGAGCCATTGATGGCTCCCCCAGCGAGTGGATCGGATCATCCCCAGAAAGATCATCCAGTCACCCAAAAGGAGGCAGCCTCTCCAGAACCAGTCGAGGCTGTTGCTCCTCCAGAGACTATGAGGAGGTACGGGTTATCAAATCCCCCAACCATCTAACCTATTAAGGGACTTGGTGTACGGGCCCTTGCCCCACTTCTTCAGTTAGTGAGTCATGTCTCTGCAAAGGGGCAGAATAATTGCCAGACAGACTCTAGGTGTCTAGACCCTGATTTTGGGATATCTGTATAAGGTATGCAGCATTGTTCTGTTTGAACATCCAGGTAATATATTTGTATGTAGTGTGTGTAAATAAAGTCCCAGAATGGCAGCATGTTACACACTGCCTCGCTCCCGTTATTATTATGTAAGTTAAGCCACTACAGTTACATAATACCATTTCAGATGAACTATGCTGAGACTGTTCAGTATCAGGAAAAACAAGACTCAACTAAAAGTAGAGTATTCACGTCACACAATGAAGATTATGATCAATTAAAGTTCTTACAGCCTGCAGAAAAATGCTCAGCATGAAATTATTGTCACAAGATGAGCTCCACAAATTAGAAAAGAGACAGAGGACAAAGGAATGCAACGTAGAAGCAACAGTGCACATCAGCAGAAACACAATGGTTGTATAAACCCTTCCATAAAAAGTGAGGGGTAGTTAAGTATAATCTGTACCAATAACTATTTACCATGTTCTGATAATTTACTAACATGTTGCTGTGGTGATGATGGTTGATATTCAATTCAATAGCAGCCATTTTTACAGATGAGAGCTGTAGGGTGAATGGTTATATTTTACAGGCATGTTATTTGATTTGACTGTATTACAGGGCTGCAACCTCGAGAGGATTTGCCACTGTTTGCAACCCTGATGGTGTACATGTGGGAACTGACAGGAAATGCCAACCCATGTGGAGAGCAAATGCTGCTAGCCCAGAAACATGTATTAGCATGTGGCGTCTGAGCTCGGGGCAAAGCATATTTCACAGAGCGAGACTACTTCCACATCAAAATATTGGTCCACAGAGACTCACAAGACTCCGGCAATGCAAAAAGTTTAATCTGGCAAACTGTAGGCATGTTGTTTATTGGCAGCAAGGTTTCCTGATAATAGTTGTCTTATTTGTTAGATTTCAGGGACGCTAGATGTAGGGGTGCTGAGGGAGCTACCCCCTACCGGCAGGGTGCTGTAACTGCAAGGCAAAACATTTACTACACAAATCAATAAAACCCTTCAATCATCCACCCTTTATTTTTCATGGTATTGATTACATTTTATAACGTTAATGTATTTTCTGTGTGTCCAATCATTTCCATTTTCTTTAGTTATGACCCCAAAGCCAAACAAGCAAAAACCCCTATCCTGCAAGTTGACTCCCTGCTGGTGGACCCCTGTCACTCCAGCAGCCCTAAGGAGGAAAGTTCAGAGCAGCAGTGGCTAACTAACATCAACGCTAACATCAATGCTACCTCTCAATTTTCACCTAGGTCTTGTAATGGGAATTCTTATTATTCATCTTTTCTGATACAAATGAGTAACTATGTCATATGATTAGGTGTGTGTGTGTGTCATAATCTGTTGACCATGACACCACTTATGTCACATGAAAAGCTGATTGAGTGAACATCATTGAACATTGAGTGAACATCATGTAGGTTAAAATCTACTGACTAACCATTGTCCTGATTGTACATGCATTATGTTGTGTTTATATTGTTCTGATGGTAGAACAAGGTTTCTTTCACAAGACAATGTATTGTATATAATCTGACAATGTCGTCTGCTCTGGGCTCATTCATGCCATCTCATCTCTGCTTCTTAATATAAAATACTGCAAGAACAATCAACACCATGTAGTTGCTAAAACCCAAATGATTGCACAGATTGTTTTGGAGTTGGTCTTTTCTTGTTCATAAAGTTCTTTGTCTGTCTACTTATGAAAGGACAGGTGCACCGTGGCAAGATGCTTTGATAGCTTGTGCTTGAGCGAATGTATGCCCTATTTGCTGCTTGTGAGTGGCTGCAACACTATCCAGAACTACATTTTGGAAGTCTGCTTATGTGGTCCAGCACAAAACAGTGTCACATACTTAAAGCTCTCGGTACTACATGTAATAGCCAATTAAACAACCAACGACACATCGAAGGAGCAGTTTTCCTGCCATTTGTATTTGTATTTTTTACAATGGACCAGATACCACACTTGAAATAAGATATTCCTTTATTAATAGTAGGGACATTTACAAATGTTGTTGAAATGTTGTTCTCCTGTGTGTTTTTGCATTTGAACCTACTCCTGGAGAAGATGCAGGGGTACTGCTTTGATTGTGTCTGATGGTACAAGACTTGAAGAAATCTGTCCAAACTCATTGTTAGTCTACTGCTGCAACCATTCCCTAGACCTGGTGTTACAAGAGGTTGCAAGAGAGGTACCACTTATAGCAGGCATGCTCTAAGTTGTTAAGAGCCTAGCAAATGTTATCAGGGAATCAACAAAGCACAAAACCACTTGTAAGTGTCCACAGGGGGTTCTCGTATCTGGTTGGATTCTATACTGTTGTCCTGGTGCTCCGGAAATGGTATAGGGGTTATGAGTGTCGTCACACGCTTCTTTCTTTGTTACACACACACACATACTAAGTTTTACCAGAGTAGCTGCCAGGGTTGGGGAAATCAAAAGAATAAAGGACATGGTATATAACTTAAATATGTTGATGCGATTGTGTGCGTAAATGCAACTTTGACTGTGGTGTTTGTTTAGCCACTGCCAGAAGAGATGTGTGTGGAGCAGATACGTTTTGGATCATTGTGTGGGGAGGATGACATCAAGTGTAACATACTTGAATTGTAAATGGTAAATGAACTGCATGCATACACACACTTATGGCATAGTCTTGGGAAGCAATTGGGGATTCAGAATCTATTAGTAGACCGGATCTACCTCCTGAGTCACAGCTGTCTCGCTTCACCTTGTGTCTAACCAGGTGGTGCATCAGAACCAACGCAATTTCCAGGGTAAACTGTACATATGCCCCACTTCCCCTGATACTACACATGCTCCGGCATATGTGACTGCAGTGTTGGTAGTGAAACAGCGACAAAGCTCTCTAGGCTTGTTAAGCAAGCGAGTAAAGTCAGAAGGGTGTTTAGCCAACTGTACTTGGAGGCTTTTTTTGGCCCATGTGAGACTGTGGCTAAAGTCCTACAAGGTGAAAAAGGGCAACTGCTGGTAAGACTTTGAAAGGACACGTACATGTCCTACGTAGCAAAAAGGCTGTGGAAGTAGTCCAAAGCGTTAGCAGCTGCACACAACATTAAAATGCCTGGGCATAGCAGTTGAGGCCACATAGATGGGCATATTTGGATATGCAAGTTGGGTACATATATACACCCTGAGCTAATGATTAGTGCCTTTGGTGTTCTACTGTCTGCTTAAGGTAGGCAAATGTGTTTTTATTATATTTCTAGCCGCTGTGAAGGCTCACTTTGGTCTTGGTTATATATGGGTTTGCTGTAAATTTCAGATGCTTTGTGTGTTCACTGTTTACACTATTGCTGGAAGATTGGTTATTGCACCTTGCATGCTGTCTCTCAATTTCCAATGTCACCAGTAGCAGTGCACATGAATTGATTAGACCACTAAGTAACAGTAAATTGTTATTGCTTATTTCGGTCACAGATCTGCCTTTAGGTGGTACAATTGCATTCTTAAATTAGAAGGAAGCTATAAAAATCATTCTTATTTTGTTGTTGTTGTTAAAGGACTGGATTTAGCTGACCTTGAGCAGACTTTATGCTTCACCTCACCAGAGTTCCTCGTTAGGTTGTTTCAGCACCATGGACAGCTCCACCATGGCCTTTTTAAACCTCCTCCAAAAAAGAAGCACATTTATCTCTTTCACACTCATGTTAATAAATAAATATATTCGCACACAAGCACATGATTTATGCAAATCACTGTCACTGAGTAAATTAAATTCTACGCTTATATTCCTTGTTCTGCTTTGGCTTCAATGGAAGTCTAAGTCATAATATCAATCCTAATATTTCTGTTTTTTTCAGATACTAAGAAGCAAACATAAACAGAATATCAATTCACCCATCTATCTATACAAAGCCCAATATATAATACTGATATAAATGTGAGGCAGTTAATTACGTATACCAAATCATTTTCAGGAATTGTCTGTCATCTAAAATAAGAATGCAGCAAGTGGTTGATTGTTTGTAATGGTACAGCATTGGTATACTTTTTTAGTTTGAGCTCCTCACCACAGCTAGATACTATATTATCAAATATTAATAAGCTAATACATAATAAATTTAGAGATGAGTTATTATGGCTTTCAGTGAGTAAATCACTGGTGAGTGGATGCAGTTTTGTGTTTCCCAAAGTGGATGCCGTAGCTCCATTGGTTGCTGTAAGTATGGGCCAGTGGTGCTGCTCTATTAATCATATCACTTCATTTATTTTGTGTTTTTAATAATTTTTCACCACATGAAATATCTGCAATATTTACTGTGTTTAATGTTATGTTTTGGAACATATAAGACAAAATAAATACCACTTAGTAAAACCCGTAGTAAAAACTGATGAGAGCAAATGTGACAACTCACTGTTACAGGTTGTCACAGTAACACACTCTCTTGTAATGCAAGACACGACTAACTCATTATGGTAAGTTATGCACAATCTCATTACATTAAAAAACATCATCACTCCAACTACATATTTGGTGCTGACATAAAAATCAATTTAATGCCACTGATATCTCATTAGAACATCCCATACTGTCAGATCTAAATTTCATAAAACATTTAATGAGAAATTAAGAATGAACCTATGATTGAAGTTTATGGATACTTGGAGACATTAATACTGAGACGATGGCTTTCAATTAGCAGCCATTACAACACTGTTTTTATATCAGATGATAATGCATGATGTTTGCTCTAAATGATCAATGATCAACAAAAACAAAAAATCCTCATTTAAATTATTAGACTGTTGTATTATATTCTATTTCAGATCAGTGATCAGTACTGAACGTGGACAAATTTCAACACGTATATTAACACCATTAAGATTCTGCACAACATTTCATTTCACAACACTTTGATAGTTATCTGAGAAACTCATTAATCCTACTTTATGAAATAAATATTACTCATCTCCTCCACCCTGTTCCCTACATCACAAAATAATCTGTTGGGGGGGGGGGGGGGGACTTGAGGTAGAGTAAAAGTCTGTAATACATAGATAATTGTAACCTAGAAAATGTGATGAGTTTTAAGACTGCAGGTAATTTCAACTTCTAGCCTTTAAAACCAAAACCAACTCTGCACTGCTGCCACTGTTGCAATCTGACATAAAAAAAACAACTAACAGGTGTAAAGGAGTTGATATAATTCTTTGTCTTTGTTAAAGCAGCTGAAATTATTTTTTTAATATAATATTTGTTTATTAATATATGTTTATTTGATATTGTCTTTCTTCTTCCCCATAATGTAATTGTACTATTGCTACTATTGTCTGCTCTGTATTTCTATCTCCCTCTGCTAATCAAGATATTAAGAACTGAGATAACGGAGTAAAATGTGTGATCCTTATGTATATATACAGCAGCCTAGTGTCACCACTAACACTTGAGCTTTCAATCACAAAAGTAAAGGCCACTGCCCCTACTCAAGGTAAATGTTATTGATAATAATTCAATAATGTCAAGACTGTGCTTATTAACATTTAATGTGGTTGCTCACACAGGTGTCGCCTAAGGACATGAGGCAGGAATAGACTTATTATAGCTCTCCCTTGAGAAGTTTGAAATGTCAAACTCAGTCATGTGTGATATTACAGCTACAGTAAAAGGATGCCTGATGTTAATGAATTTTTGATTTTGTTGGTTTCCTCTTAAATTTGTTTCCTATTCGGTAAAATTAACATGAAACAGTCTCTAAACCTTGAGAAGTATTTATCATTCTTGTGTGATCGTGTTTGGACTGTCTGAATATGAAAAAACATGCTACTGTGAAGGTATTATAAATAAAACTAAATGAAATATTGCTCATACAAGGTTAGGTGAATAGACTGGAGAAGGACATGTGTGTTGTGTGTTGTGTAATGCCCTGGAACATTTAATTCCACTTTGCTTTATCAATAGTCCTGCTCAAAAGGTCACTGCATTCAACTCTAGAGAGCAGAGCAAATATTGTCAGATCAGATTGCCCCATCAGAATCAGACTTGTGTTGACTAAAAATGTATGAATTATTGCATAATCAAACAACTATGGTAGAATCAAATAGACTATGTAATCAAAATTCTAATTTGAGTGAGGCCAGTATGGGAGGGAAATGCTGTTCTTCTTCATCTTCTTTAGCATGGCCAACCAGTAGAGGACCAAAAGGGCAAAATAATAACCAATTTAAAGAGCCTGTGCCAATTTAAAGAGCCCCATGTCATCCTTCCCCCGTAACATCCTGGACTAATACCCTAGCAGGGGGCCACTCACAAAATTTTGTGTTCTTTTATTCTGCTTTTATTCTGCTTTCAAACTGTCAGATTCAGCAGTAAAAGGATCAACAAGAAACTTAAATCTGTGGCCTTGTCACTGGAAGATAAATATGGGGTTTCTCATACATACATCAGCAGCTTTCCCAATTGCATCTGACAGACAGGAAGAAGATGGAAGAAAGTGTAATTTTTGATGTGATAATTAACAGCATGTGTTCAAATAAAACTGACCATTTCCAGATTGAGTGTAATGAGTCCAGCTCTCAATTCAGCTTTTTAACACATCAGGTACTTCTGCTAGGTGTGCTGATATGGTTGAAAGCTCTTGAAAATATCATACCACAACTCCAACAGGCAAGACTTTAATATAATAGATAGATAATGAAAAAATATAAAGATGATGATCTTCTGAATAATCAAAGTCACCAACTGATACACATATGTACTCAACAATACCACTATAATTTTGAATGCACAAAATCACAAACAGACAACTTGACATTTAATCAAATGAACTGTCTTAGCTTTCTCAATAGGACAGGATTAGAAAATCAATCAATCAATCTTTATTTGTATAGCGCCAAATCACAACAGAGTTATCTCAAGGCACTTTACACATAGAGCAGGTTCTAAACCAACTCTTCAGGTTTTAACTTTAAAGAGACCCAACATTCCCACATGAGCAACAGTGGCAAGAAAAACTCCCTTTTAACAGGAAGAAACCTCAGAACCAGACTCAGAGTGGGCGGCCATCTGCCTCGACCGGTTGGGGTTGAGCAGCACAGGGCGCACACACATACCATTATCTTCTTTTTATAATGTCATGTTGACCTTGTTGCAGTGAGTGCTATCGTTCTATTTTGTGAACTATCAGCTTTTACCTACTGAGAAGATCAAACAGTCAGAAGTAGGAGAAGGGCCAGGGGTTAGGGCATATTGTTATTTCACCCCCCCCCCCTCCTCCTCCTCAAATCTATACAAAGTCCACAAGGGCATTTTTGTTCATATTTATGAATCTAGGTAAAGTCTGCATTACTTACAATGATGTAGTTTAAGTGAAGTGTTTTATCTGCAGTTAAGGCATTCATGTATGTTTAGTATTTTTGAGTCACCTTGGTTGATTCTGAAATAGGCCTGTTTGTTTCCTCAAAGATGTGGAGGGAAAATGGTTTAAATTTTCAAAGTTACGACTGTTTTCTACTGACTTTTTTACATTTATGATACTTTGCACACATTCAACAAATTGCAGTTAAAACTTGCACTCTGATCAACCTAGTGTTACACATTTGCATCCATATGTTGTCTTTGGCTGTAGACTTTACAATGATGTAGATTAATGGAAGTGTGTTAGCTGCAATGAAGGTTTGCATTCATGTTATTTAATATTTCTGAGTCACTTTGGCTGAATGTTGATTTCTGAAATAGGTCTGTGGTTTTTTGTTTTTGTTTATTTCTTTTGCACTTATATTAATTGCTCATATGCACATACAAATCTATGCAATCTTCATTTACATTACCTTGTAATAACACCAAGATTTTATTGTATTATAATTGTATTCTCAGCTTTTGTGACTTTCACAATGGTATAAGCTTTCATAAAAGCTAAACCAAACAAACAAACTCTTACATGTGTAATTTATGCCAGCATGGCCCTTTATTTCAGATATTTAAAGCAGATGATTGAGCTTACTGATATTGGGTACAACATTTTATGTGTATATTAGGGTGGGGAATGCCCACAGCCTCCCCAGCCACTGACCTCACTGCACGTCACTGTAGCCTACTGATGCAAAAAGTAAAATTAGTCAAACAATTTATAAATGTATTGTTATATTTGTGTAGGATTGTATAGGATCTGTGCAATTTACTTTTATTTCTAGGTAGAGGGTGCTGAAAGGGGTTCCGGACAAGCTAGAACCACCACTGGTTGAATCAACATAATGGGCCAAATCCACTAAAAGCTTTTGTGGCTCTGAACCTCTGCAAATAAGACAAAAAGATAGCGTATACTTCACAAATGACCTGCAAAGGGTCAAATGCACCACTAACTGCACTGCTGAACAAATATCGTCCTGGTACACCTGTTCCATTTACATCTATGTGAATCAGGTAGTTTTCATACATTCGGTGCAAAATTGGCCCCTTTCCATGCAAATAAGCCTTCTTGCAAAAAGCCTGAATTGCCCAACGCAATTAGGGTGAACCTATTAACGTCTTACTTGCCTTACTAAAAAGCATTTGACATTGATATAAGCTTTGTCACTTGATTATTATGCATATTGGAATTCACTGTTGGCTGTTCTATCATAGATGATGCCCCTCTTCTTGCTTGTGTACCCCAAAAGGTTCAGAAGACCACTCTGAAAGGTTCAACCAGTTTTGCTGCTGAACTGGAATCAAATACTTACATCAGCTGAAGTTCAGTAATGAAATGTTCATGAAGGTTTCTTCAAAGACACAGTGAAGTGGGGGGAAAAGGCAGTGTGTTGTTGCCTGAGCAGCTCCTCCTGTAGCACTGACACTGACCCTGGCCTTCATTGCTTTTTGTAATGATAACAATGTACTCAACAGATTAAAGGTTGTGATGTGGGAACTGTCACAGCTAAAAAGAAAATCCAAATCCATTGATGGCAAATTCCAACATTATTATCCACACTGCCTTTTGTGAAAATCAATCACAGTTGTAACAATTGATTCTGCTCAAATCTAAGATAAAGTATTTCACAACAGTGTACAATCTATCTCCATCTCTTCCCTCCTCACAGTGCTAAGCAGCAGGATGCTGACTGAATGGTGAATGGTTCAGTTCAGCCAGTTCTCAACCACTGACTTTTTTCTTTTTTGATAGATGGCACTGAGGTAGCTGGTGGTGTGCAGCATTGAAGCAGCAACAAAGAAAAAGGAAATCTAAAATGAAATCTAAATGTTGCTAAACCAAACAATTAGATCGCTATAACATGCACTCTGGATCCAAAGGAGTTAAGTGTAGCTAATTATAATGCATATTCCTTTAGTTACTCATCAGTTAGTCTGACAACAACCAGCATGGCCTCTCACTCGACTGGTTATCCTGGTGCAAGTAAACCTGTAGAGAAAACTGATTTGAATACTTCTGCAACAAGGGAAACCTGAGTCCATCAGAAAAGAAAGCAATTGTCTATCTGTGAACTATTACAAACACCTGAGTTTACAGGCACAGAATATAGTGTCATATTGCTGTTTGAGGAGATGCATCTACTTGATAAACCTAATAAATTGGATGTTCTGAATGTGCTGCAAACAGAGTTAAAGGCTCTAAAGGAGGATCTAAAAAAAACTATCAATGCTGTGAAGTTTGAAAATCAGGAACTGAGAAATAGGTATTGGCACATGGAAAAAGAAATCAAATGCCCTATAAAGGAAACTTCAATTATCACTGGCATGTGTTCTAGGTGAAAATGTTATAGAGCAAGTCAAAACACTCTTCTAAAATGAGCTTGACTATTCAGAGGAGACAACAAAGGAAGTCATCTTTGCCTGAGCACATCATTTAAAACAGAAGATGGTTTTTAGACACAGCTGCCTCCACAACAAAACCGTCAAGGCTAATTATCATGTTTGAACACTTCAAGGAGCTCATAAAAAGTTCTTCACTCAAAGCTTTAATGTGTTCAAGAGTGATAATGACTCACAGTGCTTCACACTC
Organism: Scomber japonicus; assembly: GCF_027409825.1. Lineage (NCBI taxonomy): Eukaryota > Metazoa > Chordata > Actinopteri > Scombriformes > Scombridae > Scomber > Scomber japonicus. Next base: position 32,099,306 of record NC_070586.1, on the reverse strand, counting down.
CACAACCTTGTGTCTTCTTTGTGTGTATCTCTTTCTCTCAACTGTCTCTGGCAACTAAAGACAAGAGGACCCAGTATGATCATCCTACAATTGGAACAGCAGCATACTTTAGCAGGAAGCAGCTCCTCAGCTTCAACAACTACCTGACTGAACTATAACACAATAATCTCAACTCAAAGCTCCACTAACACTTTGTCACACAAATTACCATATTAACAGAGAGATACAGGCTACTGTTATTCAGTGTGTGATAGCTATAATAAAAATCTTAACTGTTATGCAGTCAATGTTATTATTAAGATTTTAACATTGACTGATGTGATCATTTTGATATAGAGGCATCGCTTTCCTTTCTTTTTTTTTAAAAAGTATACTTTTGGGGCTTTTTGCCTTTATTGTACAGGTTAGTAGAGAGAGAGACAGGAAATGGGAGACAGAGAGGGGGCAAAGACATGCAGAATAGAACTGCTTGGTGCAGGATTTGAACCGGGGTCACCTGCAGTGATGACTGTGGCCTCAGCACATGGGGCGGGTGCTCTACCCACTGAGCTAAACACTGCTATGGCCACACTTTCCTTTCTAGTAAAAACACGAAGCTTCACTTTACATTCAAACTAATGTGGCAGCTACAACTGTTAGATTTAATCTATGACACTAACATTTATCACCCAAAAGGAAATTATATCATATATCAAAATGCTGCAGAGACATTAGAGCCAGCAGTGAATCATCAAAGAGCTGCACAGATCAGACCATCTGATCATGTTCTCCCCAGGGATGATGATGGAAATTGACTGGCCGATCATCTCAGCTGTGCCTTAATTACCCATGTAACATGCCCTTCATGAGCAGCACCTGCAGTACACCATGTTTGTCTATTCCCAATGTTATGTGATAAAAACTGGTTCTCATGGTGCATTTGATTCTTTTCCAGTGTCAGCAACAATTGATGTACCATACTTAATGTTTGAAGAATCACATGTATTAGTAGTTTAGTCTATTAGTGCATTACTAGTTAGTTTACTAGTTAGTTCTTGTTTTAATCAAAAATCTACAGTGTGCAAAAAAGATCAACATAAATAATACAAAAGAACAAATGTAAAAAGGTTAATTTAGGTTAAAAAGATTTAAATATGAAGCACCAAAGCTCTAGGTAAAGGTAAAAATATGAAATATAGACAAACTGGGAAAAGGAAAACTGTGGTAATTTGGAAATTCAATGTTTCTTACCACAGCACAGCTTCTCTCTGTCAGGAGGTAAGTCCCAGGTAGGCCAGTATGCATTTATACATTGTGAAATAAGCCATGCAACTATGACAAAAATGATGTCATTCATGTATTTATCTGATTTAATAATAATCAACTGTAGTGCAAGGCTGAACTGGGGGACTGAGATGCGGCTTGCTGACAGACCGTTGTTCTAAAGAGAAAAGCCAGGGAGCAGGTTGTTTAGTGGTGGGAGAAGGTTACTTTTTCCTAAATTTCCCCCGAGGCTCTGTTCCTGACACTGAAATTGGTGTCTTCTGAGTCAGAACCTCTGCAAACTTGATAACAATAACTTTTTAACAGTGATAGATAATAATTAGTCTCATCCATTGTGATGGACTCTGCAGCTGACAGCGCTGGCAGGACAGATGTTCTCTGCTGCGTTTGGATTTTCTAACTGGAATAATGCTTTTAACTTTGTTTTTACATCACAAACAATGATCAACAACATCCACCTCATGTAAGCAGTTTTTTGTTCAGTGCGGGGCAGCTGCTGTACTTCTTTGGTAACTATGGTAACTAGATGGAGATGAGGCCCCCTGAAACTACAATTTATTTCGCAAATGCGGTCAAAACTTTAATTTATTATTTTCCCTGTGGCTTTAAGTGACATGACATAACAATCACTCTGACAAAGTACAGAGGCGGTCATGGAAAAACGTGCGACTTCCACATATAGAAACAATTAAAGATCAAAGGGAGTTAACACGTAGGTAATTGGAAAACTTGAATTAAAAAACTGTGAGTTAAATGAGTGAAAAGTATTGCTGTAGACTTTTACCAGCATATATTACTTAGACCACAATAGAAAATTGCAGAGGAACATTATATAGAGAGAATAACAAGTTATAACCGAACACATCATCGACACAACCACTACTACTGGCCCCACTAGTCTTGTTTCTTTGCAGATACAGTTTATGACCCGTTATTCTGCACTTACATGCAATGCTTCACAGCTATTCTTGTTCCTACAGTATGTGTTAAATCCCAGGAGATCTCAGTATTTTCTGGGGATTCCAACCAAAACCTCATTTTTCCCTGGTTAAAAAGTCTGTGCACCTTTTCCACACCTCATTAACCCTACACCACCACACATCTGACATAACACATAACAAAATACTAAAGCAACTCTGTTATAATGACCAGATCATCATGTTCATGTTAAATGAAAGCTTCCACTCCAGCTGTGCAGCTAAACATTTAATGAGTGTAAACAAAGCTTACATACTTGGATAATGGCATCTAATCACTGACCTTTTGCATTTACAATTGGTATTAATTAACATTCTTGTTGTCTCGATTTCACCCACATTGTACTTGTATAGCAATATGCAAATCACACTCGTTGCAGATTCTGTTTCCTGAGTTGTTTTTGGAACTATGTAAATCAGTTTGTGTTACATCACAATGTATGAAAAGTGCTATACAAATAATGTTTGATAGATTTAAGAGCTGAGCAATGAATAGAGGCATTTTTACAGCCAAAGTAAGATTACAGGAGCTTCTGACATTATTCAACGCCGTATTTTGTGGAGGTGCAACAACCAGCACAACCAGCCCTCCAACCTTTTCCAACTTTGAAACTTGCTTTGTGCATCTGTGTGGTATTTTGGTGATCATTGCAGAGCACAAGGTGCACAGGTGGGAGTAGTGATCTGTAGCGCAGCATCAATCTGCTGCTGTTTTGGTGATTTTTATCTTTAAGGTCAAACTAAATTCTTGCTGCAATAACACATTTATTTCTATTAAATTAAAACCCTGGCACAGAAAATAATATTTAGTGGTCAAAGCAGGAAATTTAAAAAATCAGTCCATACAGATCTATGAATGACTGAGGATAAGGGCGCACTCACACTAGGCAATCGTATCGTGCCCAAGCATGTTTGCCCCCTAAAGTCAAAGTGATCTATCTAAATGGAGAATAAGGAGTAACATATGGGGGATACCTGACCTGAAGCTCTGGCAGCCCTCAGGCAGTAGCTAGCTGCAGCACTGGCACTAGGTCTGGCAACTGAAGGAATAAGTGAATTTGAAGCAGTATTTAAGAGTTTAAAACATCTTTGCTCGTTATTATATTTATATTCCAGATGTAAGGAGTTAGCACATTTCTGATCATACTTATGTTATTTTATTAAACTTCTATATTAACAGACTGTTAATAAAAATGTTCCTCCAAAAAGCATCAGTTTGTTTTTTAAGAACCAAAGGGTCAGTATTACCTTAGCTAATATATTATTTATCATGTTTGACATAAGTAATAGATCACTAATATTTACTGACCTAACATTACTATCTCCCCTCTCTTTACCAAGTTCAGGAGCTGTGTTACCATTGTATGCAACATTATAATAGCAATACTATGTAGAAAGAAAATGAACCACTGCATGTCAAACACAATACAACTCAGGTTGTATTGTGCAGATGCCAAAATGTCCTTTCATTCAAATTGTTGGAATAATCTGTAGTGAAAATAACCTGGGAACAAATACCATTCAACTGGATTTTTTAAACAATGCAGAGTAATACATGAGAAGCACAGGACGCACAAAAGTGGCTTGTTGAAGGATAATTACTTTGGCTCTGTTGTGAAGCACTACTTTATTTGTCAAAAGAAAACTTTTTGTGTAGTGCAGGCCATGTCAACAAACAAATTAGATCATATTGAAGTCAGAATAAAATGGATGAAACTCAAAAATCAATTAGTCTTTTCTTAGTTCTCCTTCTTCTCCAGTAAACAGTTTATTTCCTTCAGTACAAATATCCTCTTATATAAATAACTTATGTAGCTGCTAATTCCTATTTTATTATTATTAGTAGTAGTAGTACAGTAGTAGTATATATTTCCATTATTAAAAAAGGTCCCTTGTGTTTTGGTAATATATTTGATATTATAGAATATTATAGAATATTACTGATGTGTTTTCATTTCACAATTCATTTGAAATAAAACATTGTTTTAAACAATAATACAAAGATGTGGCAGCCTGCTGTGGGAGGACTTTGTGATTAAAAAATATCAATAGGCAATCTAGCTATAAAAGTTGTGTACTGGTGTGCTGACACCAAATGACAGAGTTTTGCTAGAGTTGTGGTACAAACTGATGTTCATAATGTTGACAAGAAATGAGTCAAATGTTATTCTAAATGTTGACATTAATCACACACTGAAAAGAAAAAAAAAGAAAAATACAATTCACAATCTTCAGTTGAAGTGGCAGAAATAGCAGTTAGAGCAAGTTGTACAAACTGAGTGCACTAAACAGAGCTAGTTGTAATTTAGCCTGAGAAGTAAGCTGTTCTTGCATCCTTGACTTTGTGATTGAAAAAAATCGAGTTTTGTCTTTTTCTATCTGTGTTCAGCCCTCTAGTCCTGCTTATGAATAGCATCATTTATTCATGGTGATTATTTAATTGCTACAACTTACCTGATGACCTTGGTTATGAATTGAAGCACAGACTGAATACTGCATCAGATTGAATGAATCAGTATTACTTAGGAATTCAATGGATCAACTAAGTGGACATGAAAATATGTAATATTATATTAATTCTATCACGATTGAAGGATAATTCTGCTAAAAGCTGTTTGGTTTGAAAAGTAGATTGAAATATAGCACACAGGATTTTGACAGTTGACTTTATACATCTCAAAGCTCTTAATTGTATAACAGTTATATTTAATAAATTATAACTAACTAAAGAAGCACAATTAAAATCAAGTAATTTACACCACTTCTTCTTAGCCAATTAGAATTGAAAGCAAAGAGGAATTGCCATCTTGATTAATAATGAATCTTCTCTACTCATAATCTCAGTATTATGATAGGAGGTGACTTTAACTCTGTGCTAGACGTGTTATAAGATGAATAAAGTACTGCAGGTAATATTAAAGCTAGGCAATTCACAGCAGTTGTAAAGTGATTGCCTTGGCTTTAATTGGAGGTTAAACCACCAAGATGAAGTACGTCATTCATCCTTCAGATTTTTTTTATTTTTTTATTTTTTATATTTAAACTAAGCAATTCCCTCCTCTTACATAGGTCAGACACACTAATGTTTTCAAGTACTGGGGTTATCCAGTATATGAATACGAGTGTGTTTATATGTATACTGTCTGAGCTGGTGGGATTAGTAAGAGTGTGGGTACATGTATGTACGTATGTATGTATACTGTATTTATGTTGATCCTGCTGTCTTAGCAACACTCAGATCCTCCCCATGTTATGTGTTTTGTGCCCAGCTGGTGCATGCACGTTGTTTTGTACACTGACAGAAAAATGAATAAAGAGTAAATTACAAAAAAAAAGATATCTTATTCTGATGCTCATTTTGATGATGGATTGTTTTGTTATTATTATAATAATATTATATACTATGATGTGTGAGGATGAGAATGAAGAGGATGTTAATACTGTCAATACATCATTATTATTAATATTAGTTGTATTGTTAAGGTAATACCACAATCATCATTATTATTATCATTATGAATGCTATAAAGACAGACTGGTAGAATGAGAATTAGATAGGATTATTAATAAATGGAATACTATTACTAACATTACACAACCTATAAGACAATATTATGAAGTTGATCAGTTTTATAGATTATTATTGTTAGGTTGAAATTGGTGGTAATGATGATTTATTGATTTATATGTACAAAATACTACACTGATTATTACTATATGGTGAAATTATGTTGATTTAGATTTTATTTCTATTACAAATGCTAATAGGATGATGAAGATGATGAAGATGTTGGTATTTTGTTGTTAATTATTTGTTTAAAATCATTATTATTATAGTTACTCTTATTTATTATTCTACTCATTAATATGAATCTGATCATAATTATTTTCATTTACCTGTTACATTACACTGTACAGCTGTGTGACAAATAAAGTACTTTTATTACCCATATTCATTCTCAGGCTATAAACTGCCCCAAAACTGTTAACACACAACTGATTTGCTTAACTTTAATTAATAATTAATTTCAGTGTCTTAAATTCAGATCAGTTACTGAACGTATATAACTGTTTTTATTTCCACTATTGTATAAGCACAACAATACACAGGCATGTTCACAGACAAATAGCATAATTCCCAATTATACAGAACATCACAACCCAGATGCTCTCCCAGCTGCTCTATACTGTTCTTATCATAATTCTTATTAGCATATTCTTTTATTTTCTCTATCTCCGTTCTTTTGGTTCCAGTTGTCTCCCCCTTATACAACAATAAGAAAATGTATGCCAAACATAATTACTGTGGTTGTGGTATTGTGGTTGTTGCTGCTGCAGATATTATCTTTGGTTGAAAGCATGGAGGGGTACATCAATGAGGTCCATGAACATCTCAAAGACCAACTGCCCTATTTTAACTGCATACGTTTTAAAACAGAGCAGAAGTACAGCATGCAAAAGGGCTGGATGAAGGAGAACATAGATCAGTGAGCCAAAACATTAAAAAAAATGATATAATGAATTAATTTGGAAGCCCTTTATATGATTATATCAGACAGATGACAAATGCTATGAATTAACCAAGCAGCACGTGTTCCTAGATCAATATCCCACTTTGTGTTCACAACACCCTATTGTGAGTGTGCTGCTCCTGTGCTTCTTTCAAAATCCCTTTGTAACCTAGAGACAGTTGTGTTTCTTCAGAGCTAAGCCATTAAAACTGTAATTTTGCAGAAATAATGTTTTGAATAGGTTATAAAAAAAAAGAGGGAAAATGAGGAGGAAAAATCTTTGCATGTCTCACAACAGCAAACAAATCAGTATTAAAGCTGCAGTTGGTAACTTTGAGGAGAGAGAGGACTTAGCATCAAATTTGAAGAAGTACAACTTTCAGATCCCTCCCCCTCGGTGGGGGGAGGGACCTAATCGGTAATACATGAACTACACTCCACACAGCTAGATATAAAACGCTTTATAGTGACTTTCACATGGCTATACCTTACCTAGAAACTCTGAGATATGAGCTTGACCAAGCTGAGGAGGAAGGGGGAGGGGCCTGTGTGCGTGAGCAGTGATTGACAGCTGTCAGACACTCCATCAGACACAGTCCTGGCTCTGATTGGTTCTTTTTTCCGGCTGTGGTGGATTCTGGCAGTTTGCAGTAGGAGCAGTAGCTAAGGCTAAATGAGCCTGTTTTTCTGGGGGGGGGGGGGGGGTTTGGGGGAGGGGCTGTGTAAGGATATCAGGGATAAAACTGTAGACCTGCACAAGGCTGGGATGGGCTACAGGACAATAGGCAAGCAGCTTGGTGAGAAGGCAACAACTGCTCCCTCGGTCTGGAGCTCCATGCAAGATCTCACCTGGTGGGGCATCAATGATGATCAATGATGATTTAAAAAACATCTTAAAGAATGGTTACTGTTCCACCAAATTTGCACCCATGAATAACATACTGACTAGCACTTTAATACAGTATTACTGTAGCCCTTATTTCTCACTGTATCCTATGGTATAATTGCTGCTGATCATTGTGCCTTCTTTTATATTCATGCAGGTGACAATACCATGCAGCGTTACCGCTAGCTGCGTGGTATTGTTATCTGTTGTCTGTATCTTATCCTTTACTGTTACTTATTGTATAATTGCTGCTAACATTGTGCCTTCTTTTATATTTTTTTATATTTTAAGTTGTTGTTTGTTTTTATGGTATGTCTGTCTGTCTTTTAATGTGAGCCTTGAGCTAACTGCACCGTATTGAGGGGAGGATGGATGGGGCCATGTATCGCAAGATCTTGGCCAACAACCTCCTTCCCTCAGTGAGAGCATTGAAGATGGGTCATGGCTGGGTCTTCCAGCATGACAATGACCCAAAACACACAGCCAGGGCAACTAAGGAGTGTCTTCAGATCTCAACCCCATAGAAAATCTTTGGAGGGAGATGAAAGTCCATATTGCCCAGCGACAGCCTCGAAGCCTGAAGGATCTGGAGAAGATCTGTATGGAGGAGTGGGAGTGGGCCAAAATCCCTGCTGCAGTGTGTGCAAACCTGGTCAAGAACTACAGGAAACGTCTGATCTCTGTAATTGCAAACAAAGGTTTCTGTACCAAATATTAAGTTCTGTTTTTCTGATGTATCAAATACTTATGTCATGCAATAAAATACAAATTAATTACTTAAAAATCATACAATGTGATTTTCTGGATTTTTGTTTTAGATTCTATCTCTCACAGTTGTAGTGTACCTATGATAAAAATGACTGGTCATACCTCTACATGCTTTGTAAGTGGGAAAACCTACAAAATCAACAGTGTATCAAATACTTGTTCTCCCCACTATAAGTACGGCTCAATTAGTCCCCACCAACATTGCTTTGGTCAGAATAATTGATCAATAAAATGAACAGGAACATTGTAGTTAGTCTGAAAACAATTTATGATGTCAACTAATTTTGTTGGTGACGGCGCTGTAATGTGTTGTGCTATTTGCGGTGCGTTTTGTTAATGTGCTGTGTTGTTGTCTGTCTTCTTAAATGTCTTAATTTCATGTGTTTAACCCTTATGTTGTGTTCCGGTCAAATCTGACTGATTCAAAAGTTTTATCCCTGAAAAATGTAGTTAATTTGGTCAGACTGACCTAATATTCCATGAATCTATCCACAAAGAGGATTTCAACACACAACATACAAAAAAACATACAATTTTGTGTGTTTCACTCAACTTTTATACCCTCTTGGTGTTCCTGGTCAAAAATGACCAGTCATTAGAAATGAATGGTGGAGACTACAATTAGTGTAAAAAAACTGAGCTCAGGTAAATCCTCATTTGTCAGATGGACACACGCACTCATGCACACACACACACACACATACATGCGCACACATTAGGTTCCATGGCAACCAGAGAGTAGAGTCTCTCTGGCGGGAACAACACCTGTTGGCAGTTATCACAGACATTTGCAACATTGTTTCAATACTATTGAACTTTTCTCCTAGCGTGGGTAGCCTTGCTCACAGTTCATTGTGTGGCTGTTACATCCTGTTGTTTAGTTTAGTCTTATTTTGAAAGTTTTTCTCCTTATGCATTTTCCTAGTTTTACTTGCTGTGTTTCCCCTGCCTTAGTTGATTTCCTCACGTCTTGTTTCACTCACCTGTGTCCTGTTTAGTTATTACCCCATTTTGGTTTTCAGGTCAGTCTTTGTCCGAGTCTCTGTGTGATTTAGCTGCTCATTCGCCCATTGTTATTTTGGCTTCACTTTTCAGCATTAATATAGACATTAATACACTATGAAAAATATACATATTTAATCACATACAGAAACACATTCATAAATTGTCAGTATGAAATTGTGTAAGAACAATGTAATTTTATGATGTAGTACTTAAATGCGACTTGGTGTAATACAGACATTAACAGTTATAAAAAGTATACTTGAACATACTTTAAAAAGTGGTGCTGCCATGAGCTCATATTATTATATTAGCTCATATGAGCAGCTCTGTAAAAACTATACTTTTTACATGTATGTATGTTGGATATTTATGAACTACAATTACTGTTTTTTGCTCATTGAATCCCACATCCCATCCTCACCTACTGTATAGGCTACTAAGCAGATCATCGTATTATAACTATTATAAATCTTTTAAATATTACTTATATGATTTATTTTTTTAAAGGATAAAAAAAGGCCCAGCAGATACAGATATTGACCAGTGATGGGTGCAACCCCTTGCATAATGGCAGTACTTTAGGTTTTAGCCAAAAAAAGAGGAGAACCAAGAGACACATCTGAAGGGATATGCAGGATTTGTAACAATGTAATCCACACAAGAGATGGACATATCCGTGACTACACAATCATTAACCAGGCTTGCACACATGGGCATCGCTGCCATTTTCCACTACTCATGATTGATGCGGCGAAATGTTTTCTGTAAGTAGGTTTCTCCCAGACTGGAAAGTGAAGCCAATGTGGAAGTGCCTTAAACTTTCCATTCTGGCTAATGGCCAGCAGGGGTCGACTCCACTGGTTGCGAAAAGAAGTCCAATTGTATAGAAGTCTATGGGAAAATGATCCTACTTCTCACTTCATTAATTACCTCAGTAAATACTTTACTGTAGTCTCAAATGCTTCTCTAGTTTCAAGTCTTCATTACAACATGATTTTGTAAATGATTGTCCCATTTAGACCAGTCGCTACCACAGTGGTGTGTGAGGTGCCCCAGCTCCACTCTCTTGTCCTATATGGTCACTTCTCATCACTTCTGGCTCCAAAAAACAAAGATGGCCACTGCACTAGCACCAAAATGCTAAACTCAAGGCTTTAAAAGGAAGTCCACAAACAAACTGGTGACATCATGATGGCTATGTCCATTTTTTTAATGCAATCAATGATTTAAATTGAACACATTCATTAAAATGTAATGCCACAGTAACAAAAATCCTCTTAACGTTACCATGCCTAGCTGCAGTGATGTCATTGACAGTCCACCATCAAATGAAGAGGAGGAGGGAATAGTCTGAACAGATAAGCAGGCTGACCGTGGAGAGCAGTGGCGAGAAGAGGAGCCTGCTGCTAAGCCTGACAACAGCTTAAATCCTAATTAAACTCTAAAACAAAGTCTCAAAAACACCAACCAGCTGCCTGTGTTCTAGGTCAGAGTTGGTTCTGTACCACAGTGTGTTCTCTAGTATGATGTCTCCTCTCTCTTCATGAAAATAAGGAGTCATTGTCATCCAAAATGTAGACAATAATTTCAGTGATTTAAAAAAAAAAAGATCAACCTTGTGTTTATGTACAATAAATAGACGTTGAAAAAATAAACAAATATTTTAGACAGTAGCCTGCATCAGAGCTGGCACTGCATTGGTTAAAATGTGAGCACATTTGTTGCATTAGATAAGATTTTGAGAAAATCGATTTGGGTTGTGGGAATTGAGAACGGCTTCTACTTTAATGGTCTACTTTACACTAGAACTGAACTCAGGCTGTCTTGACTGACACTCTGGTCGGCACATAACACTTGGTTCATACTGCATTTTGTGTTTTCCTGAAGAAAATTATGTTAAACAGAACATTGTATTGCACAGAGCCATGTGCTTTTTTTAAAAATAAGTGCAGTCTTGTACCTTTCTGGGTTTCATCTGACACTCGAGGCATATGCTGAAGGGTACCTGTAGTCGTTTAAATTGCATATTGCTATTTGATACAACGTGCAGATAGGCTTTCTACTGGAAAGGTTGTTACCAGTTTATTACTGAACTGATCTGCAAAAATTACAGTCTCTACCTGTAGATGTCACAAAAACACTTCAAGAGGAAGTACAAACCTCTGACATCTGGGGCAAGGAATAGATTCCACCATCAAAAGATGGCTACATCTGGCTCAAGGTGGATAATGTGGCAGGAGAGAGAGGATGAGCAGAAATGAATGAGAGGACCATGGGACTGGTTTATGGACTGAAACATTGCATGGGTGTTCAAGAGATTTTGTTTTTCAATTAATTACAAGTACAGCTGCAAAGATTAGTGGAATAATCAATTAGTCTATCAAGAGAAAATTACTATTTTGATGATTGATTAATCATTTTTCAAGACAAAATGCCAATTAATGTGCTCATTGATAGCTCCAACACATGCTGTGTACTTTGAAAAGTTCTACTCGTAGACATTGATCACATTATGATAAATAGATAATTACTTAGATTTATATGTGTAGAAGAAATTGTAACAGTGTTGCAGTTGTAAACTGGTCAAACTTAATAAAATAGTAGCAATCAGAGATGAAACATATGTGTCTCTGAGCTGTTAACATCCTGTTTCACGAATGATGAACCACATGATGTAACTTCTGGATTGCATCATTATTTTAAAAGGGTAACTGTCAGCATAAAATCAGGGGACCCTGATAAATCAATATAAATGAATATACTAAAAAGCATAGTTTAACATTAAGATTATACTGATATGTAAATGTGACAAATTTAACATTTTACCTACATTATACTGATTAAAAGTCCTGTTGAATGAAACCAAAAACCTCACCCTCATCAGCAAAGTTATTTTTATTAATTATTTAACATAATGAACTGAATCTAATTTGATGTTATAATAAGGAGAGAGGGAACAGTATAATGCTACAACTTTACATTAGGTATGTATTATTATGATTTTCTGACTCTTTTTTCTTAACTTGAAACGCTGCAGTCACTTTAACTTCTAAAACTAAATAAGACATAATGCGAAAATACAGAAAAGACTCGGTTTTGTAGAAAGAAATGAGAAATGTCAGTCAGTGAAAAAAATAAAAAAGCTAATTGTTTGCTTTTTGAAAGAAAAAGGGGGGGGGGGGGGGCAAGCTCCAGTGTTCTTGCAGCTGTAAAACGATTAAGCACCAATGAAGTCTACAGATGTTGCTGGGAGGTGATGAACCTATCGTGTGTTATTAAAATAATGAGCAAAGATAAAATGACTTACCTCTGTTTATGATTCTCTTTAACTTTGCAGATATCACGAGTCGACTGTCGAAAATGTACACCTAAAAACCAGATGATGAGCAACAGGTGCTTTGCGTCCACCGCGTCTTCCAGATGGTCTACTGCCTTTACTGAGTTTAAAGATTAACATCAGTGATGAAGTTAAAATCAATGATTTATTGTTGAAGGTTTAACTAGAATATATGGTAATGGACTGAGGAGCCGCTGCCACTGACTCCACCCCGCCTGGCTCCGCGTAGAGAGAGCGGCAGAGTTGCAGCAGTGTGTTGCACCTTTAGTTTCTACATACCAGCATGAGGGATAACACGATGCCTGTATGTACTGTAGATGCGCACACACAGAGGACTGAAATGTCTCCACAAGCCGTTTCTCGGGTAGAAATCTTATAAACAGATACAACAGATAATGTAAACCACTCTCTACTATATTATGACTCAAATTAAGGAGCTATTTATCATTAGTTATTCAGTTGCTTTGAGCTATATTCACCTTATGGTCAACCACTGATCATTTTGGGGTGGCATAGGTGTCTCACTAGAAAATACTGGGCTATTTAAGGCACCTAAACCACACACCTCTACAATAGTTGTAATGCAGGTGGTGGTGGAAAAGAAAAATTAACATTCATTGCATCTAACTTATTTTCTTTTTCCTGAAGGCGAAGTAAAAAAGAAGTCTATACAAATGTAGCACAATATACAGACTAAAAAGCTACAGAGTATTACGACTGTTCTGTAAGTTTTTATAATCAAAGTCTAATTACAATATATATACTACATTATATACATAAAACCACTAATGATTGGTCCTAAAAAATAATGTCTCACCTGGCTCTCTGGGGTAACACTCAGACACACTTTTTTTTTTTTTTAAGATTTTGTTGGCATAGACACTTTTATTTAACAGTAGACCAACAGGAAACATGGGAGTGAGAGGGGGGTGTGACATGCAGCAAAGGACCTCCGATTGGGATTCAAACCGGGGTCGGCTGCGTGTATGGCATGAGCTCTAACCACTCGACCACCTGCACGCCAGACGCACTTATTATTCATTGGCAAATTACATAGAGTAATTGCAAACACTAGAATACTTACAGTAGGGCTGGGGGATATGACAAGAAACTCAATAACCCAATATAGGTCATTTAATATCCGATAACAATCCAGATATAATCTTTCAATGGATGTGTCATGAGTGTGTATGTAGCCTATGTGTACATCTTTAGCTGTCATATATATTTTATATGTATTTATTGTCTGTAAGGGCAGCTATTACTATGCACTACTCATTGTTAGTTAAATTACTCTTCTTGTTTTTTTTACTCTGGTAGCTTTTATTGCACTTACAGTAACACAAACCGTATAGCTGTCACCTCAAGTTCTTCACCTGGTTCACTGTCTCTATGTGAGCAGCACGCAGAGAGAGCTTAGCGCCAGCCTTCTTGAACCATACAGCTCTGTAATAGAGATTTTGCATCATAGCTATAAAGAAGATCTCTCAATAAGCCTTTGCTTTTTCACACTGAACCAATCAAAGCAATTTGCAGCTGAGGTGTGCTTTTACCCAGCATACTGGCGTTTTGGATTCAGAGGCTTGAGGTCAGTGGAGGTGTGTGGGGAAATGTATTTTTGGTGTTGAACATTGTGTAGTTGTGAAAAGTTAAGGATGGTTGCTAAGATATATAGGAATTAACTACAGAACACACTACACAGGTGAGAGATTACATTTAATGGGTTCACTACATCAGATCAATGCACTTACTGCACACAGCACACCACAGACACTTACATGCATGCTTTCTGGCACTGTACACCAATTAGACATTTTTGGATACAAGTCACAGATCACCTATAACATATATTAGGCTGCTGCATCCCCTTATCCCCTCAACTCTGCATCCTAGGAGACATGTCATCTGTACAATTACATAATCACATTATAACTACACTGTTAACAGGCCTAGCTGTTACAAAGAAAACAATCCTCCTATACTGGAAAACTGAACATCACACACTGGAAGAATCTGTCAATAGATCAAATCTCAATAGTAAAAATGTCTGCATCAATTAATCACAGCATACAGCGTTTCAACAAAACTTGGTCCACATTTATTCAAAAAAGAGGAGCCTTCAGCTATCAGGCTCCTCTTCTGTGGAACCATCTCCCAGATTTGGTCCGGGGGGCAGACACCCTCCCTACATTTAAGAGTAGGCTTAAAACTTTCCTTTTTGATAAAGCTTATAGTTAGGGCTCTTTGAGCTCTTAACTTATGCTGCCATAGGCTTAGATTGCCGGGGGACCCCCATGATGCACTGAGCCCCTCTCTCCTCCTCCTCGCTCTCTCTCTATCCATCTATTTCCATTAACATTCATGTTCTATCAATGCATTCGATAACCTAAACTTCTTCCCCGGATCTGGGCCTGTAGACGTCCGGATGACGGATTCCAGTCCCGGACCTTCTAGCTTCATTGTTGATTCATTGTGCTTCCTCCCCTATCCTTCCTCTCTCTCCTCTTCCTCTCTCTCCTTCCTCTATCCTTCCTTTCTCTCCTCTCAACCCAACCGGTCGAGGCAGATGGCCGCCCACTCTGAGTCTGGTTCTGAGGTTACTTCCTGTTAAAAGGGAGTTTTTCTTGCCACTGTTGCTCATGTGGGAATGTTGGGTCTCTTTAAAGTTAAGACCTGAAGAGTTCGGTTTAGAACCTGCTCTATGTGGAAAGTGCCTTGAGATAACTTTGTTGTGATTTGGCGCTATACAAATAAAGATTGATTGATTGATTGATTGATTGAAATATCCACACATATATACAAGCACTTATGAATACAGAGTACACGCACACATGTACAGCATATACACAAAAATCCCCCATCAGTCATATCATGTCACGTCACGTCACGTCACGTCACGTCACGTCATGTCACGTCATGTCATGTCATGAGTCTGATCTGTCTCTGAAGGTGTGCTCTTTGCTGCAGTGCTCTGTGTACTATGGCAACGCTGACATTTACAAGCCCCTCAAACAAGGGACAGGCCTTGACTAACAGAGAAACAGTGCATGGGTTGAGGTCCTTATATAGACTGGACCTTAATCAATTAACAGAAAAAGGGAAACACCTAGACAAGCATCCACTAAACACGTCTTATTTGACTTTTTAGACATTATTTTAAATGTACTAATTAATAACCATTTTAAAACAGTGCTTCCTACCAGTTAAAGACATGTATTTAAATATTACATCTCTTGTCCAAATACGTTTGCAGTTGTTCAATATTTATGAGGCTGATATTCTGTCAGGCCTCAATATTCAATATTATGAACACACACACAGACACAAATACATACATATATATATAATTAAGTTGACTATGTACTTGACTATATAGGGTTATGTATGAATGTATATGAGTATTAAGTTGACTATATATGTGTGTTCAGCCTGATCTCATTTGTTAGGCTCATTCAAGTCAGGTGTTTGACAATGAGCGCCACTTTTCTGAGCTTGCTTTATGGAACAGGCCCCAGGTCTCCAAAGCCAAGCCTTTCCACCTTAGAGTCAGCCAGCCCCTTGCTTGCAGCCAAATTAAGTTGTTATTTTGGCATAATACAGCCTTCAGCAGTTCTGGTGCTAGATAGGGGAGTGCAGAACAAACACCTGAGCCTTGTTTAATGCCTCTGTCAATCTGTTGAAATCAAGCTGATTTCTCTAAAGGTTTAACTTATCTTAAAGATAAGTTAGATGGCTTAATTATCACAAGCTATCATAAGGGTGATGATGGCTTGTGGTGGCTTTGGAGGCAGTTAGTCTTCTATAAAAGTTTTCTTGGACATCAGCATCATAAGAAGCATACATTCAGTTACCAAGTAATTAAAAACTCTGCTGTAAAGACTGGTTCCTGGTTGGAAGGATAAGGATTTATTGCATTATATAGTTCTCTCTAACTGGTCTGTCAATATACTCGTTGTACCTTATTAAACCTGACAAGGTTAAATATCTTCAAGAAAGCAGGTTATATCTTCATCTGTTGTGGATTCAAATGTATAAAGATCTAAGTAAATGTACTGTTAATATCCATTGCAATGGTCACAAGATTCCCTCCGTGAGACCATATTGCAGGAATTGCTGAGCTAGATTGCTTCTGCTTAAAAACATTCCCTGCTTTATCCCAGATTCAAAGTAAGAAACTCAACTATTTTGGAGAGCATACAGTAATTCTCACAGTTGAGTTGTGGTAACTCCCACTCCTCAAGATAGAAGGAAACATATTCTGCTTAAGCTATTTCTATCTTCTTTTCTAGTTGGATGAGTTGTAAGTTATGTAGCTTTTTTCCGCATGATGCGTATTGAATGATATGCACCATTGCCTCCATACAAGCAGAGGATACCAGGGACACATTGATTTTCATGTTGTTTTTAAGTTCTTCTTTGAAAACAAGGTACTGAAAGAGAAACTAGGAGAATCTCCATCTAGGTTATCGATTTGTATGGTAATCAGTTCAGTGCTGCAATAGCATGTGGTCTGAATATTCCCTATAAAGCAGGATACAGCAGGAAATGAATAACTGGAAATAAATAATAGGGCAATCCTCAAGTATACCATGTGAGCATTAGAGTAGAAGGTGTAATCCCTGCCTATAGGATTCAACATCCTCCAAACACCTGGAAGCCCCAGAGAAGAACATACTGGAAGCCCTTAGTTGGTTTACTACATACATATCTACGCCAATATTCTATGCCATCCTCTGTTATCTTACTAAACAAATAACCTTTTATTACGTGTCAGTGACTGTTTTCATATTGTTTTCATATTTCATAAGTATTCATCGTCAATCAAGCATGTTATTATTACAGGTCAATTTTGGCAGGAATTGGAAATCATCATTTTTCAGTGCTTTCCCTGATGAAATGACAATGCTATGGTTAAGGTCTGGTTGGGTTGGATTTACTTGATCATGATTCGAATTACTACAGCCACTAGATGGCATCTGTCACTGAAACATAATTAATTTTTGAGCGACTGACATTACAACCTATTATCATTTATCTCTCTTTGTCTCAATCAGTGATCAACCAGGGGACAAAGCCAACAAAGCAAAGCGAATCAATGCAATAACAAACTATAATCTAACAAAAAAACAACATTGCAGTTAAGGATGTGGAGTTGTTTTTGTTGCACATGTGCAGCGTGGTCTCACACTACTCTACTGTTAAGCAGCTGGTGGCGCTAACGTTGTGGCGACCCCTACTGGTGTTGCCAGTGTGGTCTTGTGTGGATTGCTGGTTGGCAGGGGGTTGGGCCAGCAGGTAATCAGGTAATCGGGTAACTGGAAGCACCTGGGCCAGTGATCTGGTTTCCTATGTAAGCAGCTTCTCATTCATTATCTCTCTCTCTTCCCTTGCAGACAGAGGCCTGTCTTCCCGGGTGATGCGGCATCTTTAGTTTGTTTTGTTTGTGTTCTTATGGTTTCCTTTTGTGCACCATACAACATCCACACACCATCCTTACCATGCATGCACATCCTACACCACTGACCACTCACTGACTTCCACACCTCATGTTATTGTATTTCCCAAGTTGTCCTTATGATTTTGTTAAATAAATATAATTTGTTACTTCTTTAAAAATGGTGCATCTCCATTGTTTTGTCATGGCCTCGAGCCAGCTGTGACAACGTGAACATATGCACCAGCAAAAAGTAGAGAAAAAGATGATGACCGGCAAGCAGACATCTTTCTTTTTTTTTAAATGAAACTTTGGAAATATTTTATGAGGAAGAAAATACATTTCACCACAGTTTTAGTGCTCAATGATACACACATTGAATTTAAACATAACTTGTGTTTGTTTACAACATAACTTTCTAGGGCACCTTTATGAACAGACAGGTGGCATCAAATACATTCACTTCTTTCCAAAGTATCCAAAGAAGTAATAATGTTACATCATCATGCAGTATATTGGGAGCAGAACATTGTACCTTTGCTTTTCCTATTTTGACATGTCTCCAAGATCTGCAGTGAAAATTGACTTGTCTTGCTATATGGATCAGCATCTAGAAGGAATCAATCACTGTGAGATGCCTGCAGCTAGGTTACCAATGACCAACCCTGTCATTCACACACCTATTTATAGACATTTGTGCACTTATAAAAACAATACAGCACTTATTTAACTAATTGGCTCCCCTGGCTCACTCTGCATTTCCCAGAAAATATCTGCTGTGAAAACTGTCGATATTAGATGTGTGGTTGAAGAATAAATCACTAATCAAAGGCAAAACAATTCAAAGGTGATACAAATGGGGGGTAATTAAAAAACCCAAAGATACAATTGGGCTTTTGGGTGTTGTTACTGTATGCATTCTTTTGCTTCCCCCTGATGATGAGAAGGCGGTTTCTCATTTGCCCTGTCAAAGTTTTTCCTTGCCACTGTTGCCAAGTGTTCACAGGCAAATGTTGGGTAACATAAAGTATGGTCTATAGCTGCTCTATATGAAAAGTGGCCTGTGATATCATCTCAGATACCTTCCTTAATTTTTAAGATTTGTTGTGAGGAAATTTCTATGCATTTAACGTTCACTTCTGATAAATTGTTGGAGCTTGAGGAGAAAATGATTTGGAAATAAAGCTGATTCACACCTTGTGCAGTTGGGGGGGCAGGTCAGAGATATCAAATCAGAGAAGATGGAGGTGCTAATGGAACACTTCCACCGGGCAAAACTGAGACTGAAGTAAACCTGACTATAAACAATTTTTCATTGGATTTATTTGGAGTACATTTCTCAGAAAGAGATGATCTCTGCAAACTGGAATCCTGACATTGATTGGTTTACTCCACAATAATGGGGATAACCTTTCATGTATGAGAAGCTCATCTTTTCATCATCAGGAAGTAAAAGTCTTCTATCATAAACGTATTAACAATAGTGCACTCACCACCAACGTGCTGATCTGTGATTGATAGAAAACTGCTTCAACAAGACAAATATATCTTACAGTATTGTCAGTCTTTATGACTCATAGCACAGTTCAGAACACAATGTTAGTTTGTAGTGTGCACACAGATGAAAGCACCAATGTATCATAATTTAGTGAGGACAAGAGAAATGTAGTGGCCACTTTCTTGAGCTGGAGGGAGGGGGCGCTAGATCAAAAACCAGAGCACGTCTAGCTATTCTTGAGAAGTGTGACCTCAAGACAGTGAAAATGTTTGGTAATGGCACATATAATTAAATCTGGCAGGAGAATAATATGGTGTACAGAGAGAGGAGAGTGACTTCTGGTCATTTTTCCAGCAATTTCAACACCATCCAACCCCTTCTACTGAGAGACAAGCTGTTGCAGATGAGAGTGGATCCGCACCCGCTGTCCTGGATTGCCAGCAGGTGGTATATAAGACTCGACGTACTCCAGTGGTAACTCAGTTCACATCAACAATAAATGCAAATAACTTTGGTGTTGTCGATAGAACATCTGGCAGGGCTTTGAAGCTGAATTTGAAGCTGAATTTGCCATTAATAAGACCCTTTCCTTTATTCATTTCTGCCTCTTATCCAAAACGTTACTGTTACTGTTAAGTGTCAAATACAATGTGTGTCAAACTAAAAATAAGGTAAGACGTAGGTGAGGGTTGGCATGGATTGGAGTGTAGGGCTGAAAGGGACACAGGGGTTGGGGCATTTAAGAGGGTCTGTCTGTCTCATTCTCCTTTTCTTTCCCCTCCCTCTCCTCCCTCTCTATCTTTTCTTTCTTCAATCTCTCCCTCTCCTTTCTCTCCTGTTCCTCTTTCTATTTCTTCTCCCTCTGCTCCTTCTCCTTTCTCTCCTTCTTCTTTTTTTCTCCCCCTTCTCCTCATCCTATTCTTTCTTTTCGTTCTTTCTCTTTCCTCTGCCTCTCCTCTATCTCCTTCCAGACACTAAACTTTTTACAGCAACCAATTTTTTTCACTACATATTCCTGATAGCATAATATATATATATATATATATATATATTATGAAGCATATTAAAACCTTCATTCTTACCTGTGGTGGTGGTGTGGGGGGGGGGGGGGGGGGGGGCAGAGTTCTAGGCCGATTGAATCGTCAGTGTTAAATTTTGAAGAGATGTTTTCAACGTTTAACCAATGATATCTCAATTTTCCATCGAGTTGAGTTTCACTGATGAAAGGTCAACATCGGTCAGGAGTTCTATCCAGAAGAAATGAATGGGTGTAATGAACAGTATGAAAATGTTATTTCTATTAAAAAGTCTTTTGCTGTTGGTTAGTCCACTTGGCGAGCATGAGTAGCCAGCAGAGCATTATCTCAACTACTATAGCCATGACACACACATGCCAGAAAATGTATAAAATGTAAAGAAAACAGACATTAAAGGAATTCAGGTTTGGTTAATAGTGCATATATATGAACAGGGGAAAAAACAACAACCTAAAAGAGATTACAAGCACTGACAGACGCCAGATATCCATGCAGATCATTTGGGATTATACAGGGGTATGTCTATAAAGTATGCATGTGTATATAAATGCAGTAGCACTCGGTCCACTTGCTCCAGATTTGGCTAACCCACTACAATAAAGACAGCGCAAGAAAAGATAGAGCTGATGTTTTGTGAGGGCTGAGTCTTAAATTCACCTGTGAAACTTGGGGGTTGTGATAGTTAATATTGTGCAGTGTAGACCCCCAATTTTGTAATTTAATGTTGCTTAATTCTGTGTCAGATTTAAGCATGATTTTAATAGACGAGTAACTGCATTGTGGGATTGTAGATATAGCTCTTGCTTTGACATTCTGTTATTTTTATTCACTTTGTGGAAATGTATTTTTTTAAATTACAGGTTGAGGCTGGTATGCTTTTTATAAAAATGTCAAATAAGTGGACAACATTCAATGCCATCTGGGGACTAAAAGGATGGAGGGAGACTGACAATGCATCCTTTATCTATAGTCCTCAGTTCATTCCATTAAATATAAGTAGCTGGGACAGATTTCAGCAAATGTGACACAAAAAACATTGCAATTATTTGCTACGATAATTTTAAGCATGTATTTTTATAAATCTCCATTGCTGTGTGTTTGTTATATAGATACTAGTTTCAGCAAGGAGGACTTTTACTCATTTTTTACATTTTATTTTCAGGTGAACTGTTATATTAAACTGTAGTTATCTGCAACTCCTGTAGACCATTTATAATTAAGTTGTTGTAATATGCACTATCATGCACATCCATAGCATCTATAATCTGTTGGTACACTTTATACTACATGAAAGTTAAATGTAACAGGATGCCTGGATGTTGGAATCAGCAAAACTTTCTCATTTTATTCTGTTATTTACTGTGACATTGAAAGTGGGAAGAAACTTCAAGCTCAACCAGGCTGTAGGTGGGCGGCCATCTGCCTTGACGGAGAGAGATACAGAAGCGAGGATTTATCCTTGAGAACATCGAGGATATGAGGGATTCATTGTGTTGTGTGTGTGCATTAAAGTCTGTAAAATGTCTATGTATTTACGATGATTTTTGTTAACTCAAAGATTCCACCAGGAGTTACAGTATAAAAGCTGAATGACTGTGTGTTGTTCAGGAGAATGACTGTGTGTCCTTCTCCGTGTTGGCATGAGTGAAAGAGAAAGATTCATCACTCCGTCGTCTCTAACTGTGAAGTCAGTGAAGTAGGCTGACAATGGGATGAGTGAGGGGATCTGATGCCTTTGTTATTATGCTACAGGGGGCATTTTTCTGGCATGGTTTGGGTCCACTTGTCCCTTTGGAGGGAAGGGTCACTGCAAATCAATACAAAATTGTTCAGAGTCATTATCTTCCAGTCTCTTCCAGGATAATGATGTCATCATCTATTGGACATGAAGGGTCACTTTATGCTTTGATGAGAATGAAATGACCCTGACCTATGACATCCACAGTCTCCAGATCTCAAACCAATTGAACACCTGTGGGAGATTCTTTGATTGATGTGTTAGACAGCACTCTCCACCACCACCATCAAAAGACAGATTAAACTATATATACACATATATACTGTATATACCATGTTAAATAATAGCTTTAGAGATGCTGGTAGGTCTGTATGTATGTTAAGCTGAACTAACTGTTACCTGGTTTTATCATTCAAACCCAATGCTGGAACATTATAACCATTATAACTTTATAAACACATGTTCCAAAAATTCATTTGGGTATTTTGGATAGTTTAGGAAAACTGTAATTGTTGACAAGTATTTCTGGTGAAGATCTGGCAAATTACACATGAGCAATTATGAATCCATTGCTGGGTCTATGCTTGAATATATCAATTGCAGATAGTACAGTGTTAGTAGGGTCATATTAAGCATAATGTCCCTATATTATTTGTTTATTGTTATGTTTGTAAGAAGCCTTTGCAGTGTACATCAGCTTTCTTTATGGTCTCATTACATTCATTCATTCATTACAGTTCTTCCATGTACAGTGTATTAAAGTCCCCTTTTCTGAGACACATTTCACACAAATGTCATTATTTTCATAAATCAATAAGCACACTGCAACATACTGTAGTACTGAAATACATATCAACCCTCAGTTTCTCTCTGACATCAGTATTTATGTCATTGCACCTTATTTACTGAGGATTCATTTTCCATAATTAATGGATACAATGGATTTCTGTAGCCAGCAAGATAGGTTCATAAGTCAGCACACATTACGTGTCTTTTTTTCCCTTCTTTTTTAAAAATCAAAGTAATAGAATCATTGAACAGGTTAGAAATGTTGGTGATCCTGCTCTCTGCCCAAACTTTAAACCCAGAGTCTTTTCTACCAGGAATAAATTCAGTCTCTCCAAGTTGTAGTGAAACCTGATAGAGATGAAACAATAACCAGGTGAGCTTTGACCATGTGACATTGTATTTTAATGATCCTATTCACTGTACAGTGCCTTTTGCAAAGATTTGGCTGACGTCACAGCTCCATTGACAAGTTTAGTAAGCAAGAGAACAATTTTAATATACTTTATTTGAGTACTTCATACTTCTACTTCCACTCCTCTGTAGGAAACATTGCACTTTTTAACCCATTACATTTATTTGAAAGCTTTAGTTCCTTTTCAGATTAAGATTTTACACAATGGTTAATATAGTAATCTTATCATATACAATACATAAGATTAAACCAGTGGTTTAAAATCCCTTTGTCTTGTGAGTTCAGGTATTAAATCAGTGTGTAGTTGTGTCTCTGTCATGTTTAACATGTCTATGAATTGTTGGCAGCTCCACCAAAAACACATTTTCCCTCTGAATGTCTCACATGGTTTAATTTCAATAAATGTTGTAAAAAACTTTCGCCTCCCTTCAATCATCAATTATTGATTATTGATTGATTATTTTGAGCTAACAATTAAATGACAGGTTGGCCCGGAGATGTTAAATAAAGTGCACTACTGCCAATTATGAACTTATTGTCCCTACAGATATTATACCACTATACAGAATCCATTTTCAACTTTTCAACATTTATTTCACAAGATTGACACAAATATAGACAACAATCACATTTACAGTCACAATGATGTAGAGTTCAGAATGGCCCATCTAAGCCATCTAAGAACATTCTTCCTCATGAATCTTTTGACGGACTTTCTGTCATTATTAAACTGGTTTCCCAGTTCTCCACACATGTCGATCACGGATGCAGGAAAATGCAATCTGCACTGACAGAAACTCTGCATGCAGCCGCTGCAAATCTCTCAAATTGCAAATTTTTTTGGTTCTTGCTCAATATTGATCCGAGGTCATTGCCACCGGCAGGGAGCAACAAAATGTCTGGGAGGCTCTGGTTGCCCCCTCCCTTAAATGTATTTACGCTCCTCCTGTGGGCACCCATAAGTAAAGCTAGTGAAGAAACAGTATATGCACGTTAGGAGTGAAGCCTTTTTTTTTTTTTTTAGAATATAAATTGACAATGTAATTATAAATATTATCCAACATGCCATAAGGCAATTTATGTAGAATGTTATACTTAATACTATTTATGTTTGCACAACATATAAAATCATGTTCAGAAAATAATGAGAACAAGATGATGATTGATTTAAGCACAACGAGAGAATAGCAGAGCTTTTAAATTTGAGACAAAAATGAGGACTTCAGATTAGACTGAGACCTGATTATTACGTCAGGTCTCAGTAAAGTTTGTCAGAATTGTTTCCAGACTACAGCTGACATGTCTTGTCTGGTAATCATTTTAAAAAAGCACTAAAGTAGTTTAACTTCTGGTCTACGCCAACTTGGTGTGCAAACATTTTCTTCACCATGATCTTGTGGCTTAGATTAAAGTTCCTTTGAATGCTGCTTTGGACAACGTGTATGACTGTGATGACAAATGTTAACAATCTTGAGCCCTCATGTCTTGACCCATTTAAATGCAGAACAATAAAAAACAGTCACAAGAAAGCCACTCGAGACACTCATTATATGTAGTTATTAGACCTCATCATTTAAAGGACTTAGTTAAAAACAGCTTTAAAAAGAAAATATACAAATACTGTGTCATTCAGTGGTTCATTTACTCTGGTGCTGTACTTTTTACCATTTGCTTTGACTTTTTACAGTTTATTTGACACCTTTAGTTACTAGTTACTTTTAATATTACAGTTTTTCTCAGTTGCTTTGGTACATTTCTCAGATCAGAATTGAAATTCTCAAAACTACTTGTTCAATCATCACATCATTGTGTCACTTGTGCACATCAATTAAGCAGTTTCTCATTTCTTTGAACATCCATGCAAATGATTATGTACAATTCTCTGTTCTTTCCTACATTATCAATTGCTTATGTCATGTTGATCAAAATGTATTATAATGGGTCTCTGTTGAATAGTCTCACCCCCCACAACATTTAGGCATTAGTTCATCACATAAGTCCTTACATGCAAAATGGTTGAACAAGTTGTCATAATATGTCAAGTATATTTCTATACATGTCCATTAGACTTTTTTTCTAAATCTGTCCTGAATTGGTAATTTGCCACACTTGTAGATCACATTCTCAGTCATGGGCTTACAATGGTCGAGGCTGGTCGAAGGGTGCAGCCAAATGTTGGGAGAACAACTGTGTCCTCAGTCATTCAGACTTTTCGTCAACAGAACAGGTATGTAATCTAACAATAGGCACTGTACTGTATACTTGTACTGTACTCTGTAATGCTTCATACAATATTACAGTATTCCATTGGCAGG
This sequence comes from Scomber japonicus, assembly GCF_027409825.1. Lineage (NCBI taxonomy): Eukaryota > Metazoa > Chordata > Actinopteri > Scombriformes > Scombridae > Scomber > Scomber japonicus. Next base: position 32,073,336 of record NC_070586.1, on the reverse strand, counting down.
GACATTTTTATCTTGCTCAATTTTGTGTTTTGCATTACTATATTTTTTCCATATAGGACTGCAAGACAACTTCACAGGGGTGGCAGCTTTTCAAATCTGAACAGGAAGAGGCTATGCACCATGGTTGTAGAAAACAATGCCATAAGACTAAGGAAGATAAAGAGTGCCATTATAGAAGACAACAACATCTTTGAAAACATCAAAACAGTCAGCATCTCAACCACTGACAGGGTGCTGAAGAGACACTGGTGAAAGAGTGAAGGAGCTACCAGTATGTACAGATAAATGATTAGCAGCAGTAACTGTACCTCACAGTAAACAGTACAACATCATATAGTGATGTACTGTAAGTGTGATCTTTTACACATTTGCTACGGCTGTAGAAAAGAAGATGCAATATGTGCTTTATACATTTGATGTAACTGTATCTTGTCTAAAATGAAAATGCATGTAATTCATAAAACTCATTTTATGTCTTCTGGATATAGTGTATAATGGAACTGGAAGCAAGTGAACCACCACACAACTTCATCTACATGGATGAGGCTGGCTTCAACCCAAACACAGAAGGCGTAGTCCAAATATCATCGGCCACAGAGCTACAGTTGATGTGCCAGGTCAACAGGGCAGGAACATAACTATAGGTGCTGCTAGCTCTGAGAATGGGGTGCTAACATATATTCCCATTATTGGGCCATACAATACAGAGCGTCTTGTCACCTTTTTAGACACTCTCTACAGGGATCTCATCCCTGGACCAGAGAGGGGTCAGATTGGTGATGACTTGCCAAAGTACGTGATAGTTTGGGATAATGTCAGTTTCCATCGCTACAACATCAGGCAATGGTTTGCAACCCACAACAGGATGCTGATGGAGTTCCTCTCACCCTACTCCCCATTCCTTAACCCCATTGAGGAATTTTTCTCAGCATGGAGATGGAAAGTATATGATAGCCAGCCACATACACAGATAACCCTTCTGGCTGCCATGGATGCAGCGTGTGATGACATCACAGCAGATGCCTGCAGAGGTTGGTTAAGACACTAAAAGATTCTTTCCACGCTGCATCGCAAGAGAAGATATTCGTTGTGATGTGGATGAGAATTTGTGGCCCAACAGACAGGAGGTGTAGGAAGACTGCACTGCATGTACAGTTTTCCCTAAGGAGATTCTCCTATGTTCACATTTCTACTTTAGTTTTTTTCTTTGTGCTGTCTTTTCCTTTCTGTATTGCAATAACATAGTCTGTCAACAAATTACAGTACAAACAGTAAAAGCGTAAATGTGAATCTTGTCCAGTCTCTTGCGATCAATCTCCCAAATACACTAAGGTGTAACTTACAATAATTGTCCTCAAAACTTCTTTAGCCATAGTTTACGTCAGAACATCCCCCAGAATACACTGTTATATTGACACGACTAAGCAATCTGACTGTCTTATCCGTACACTTGTCTTATCCGACTTGTCATTCTGATGGCACTGACATTTTCATTGACACAGATATTTACTTTTGAGAGATGAAGGATTGCGAACAAGAGACTGGCTTTTGCAGGTAATCCATGGTGTTTTGCTATTTGTACGAATTGTTTTGAGAAATGCACTTACTGTTTAGCAAATGTCGAGGATGATTTGAGAAATGTACCAAAGCGAGTGAGAAAAACTGTAAGATTTTCCACAAAGAGTAAATATAATAGGTTATACAGTTTTTTTCTATTGGTTTGGCTCATTTCTTGAAACAGAAATTACATTCTCAAAACTCTAAGATCATTTGGCAGAACAGTCTTACAGTTCAGCACAACACCATAGTTCACTTGCAAAAGCTCATATCTCTCCCAAAACTGTTCACTCATGCTTCAATACTAAATTCCTTTCCCATATAAATAGTCAGTGCCACCAAAAGGCAAAAGATCCTTCTCAATTGCTTTGGCTCATTTCTCGAAACAGACTGGACATTCTCAACACTCTTGGTGCTTGGTGCCAAAATAACCTGGATGGTTCAGCACAACACCATGGTTCACCTCCAAAAGCTCATATCTCTCCCAAAACAGTTCACTCATGTGTCAAAACTAAATTTCTTTCTCATATAAACAGTCAGTGCCCCCAAAATGCATTGTCCCTTTGGCATTGTGTGAGCACTGCAAGTCAAAATGGTTAGATGTGTTGTCACTATGGCAGAGGACCATTGAAATATCCCTTATGTCCACCTCTCAGTCTTAGCACAGTCCTTCATTCACAGTGGTTACTGTACTAGTTGTTTTGTCTAGCTAACAGAACACAATTGTGTATAAAACTGAAAAAAGAAAAGAAAAAAAGGACTTTACGGTAAGAGTACCCTCCAAACACATTGCACTCATACTGCCAAGGAAATTGTAACCATTTTTATTCATACACATAAAGTAACTTCCATACATCAGAGTTACTAAAAGAAAATGTATACAGCACAATATACTGTAATATAAACATATACACAAAATCAAGGAAAATTATATGTAGCCTACAGTGCTGTAAATAAAGCCGGAGATTCAAAACTAACATTTCTTCACTGGTCGCTGTCCTCACCCTCCCTCTCCTGGTCATCATCCTCACCCTCCTGGCCATCCACATGCTGCTGTCTGTCTGGCCACAGATTCTTGTCCACATCACAGTGTATATTCTCCCTTGCAATGCAACGAAGGAAGAAACGGCGTGCATGTCGCAACCATCCCCTGCACTGATCTCCTGTAATGTCATCACACGCAGTGTCCATTGCATGGAGCAAGGACCTCTGATTTTTTGAGTCTGATGTTCATACACTCTCCACCTCCAAGCGGAGAAAAACTCCTCAATAGGATTGAGGAAAGGAGAGTAAGGTGGTAGGAACACCATGACCATCCTTGAATGAGTAGTGAACCAGGCTCTGATGAGCGGGCCACGGTGGAAATTCACATTGTCCCATACAATTACATACTTTGGTAGGTGAGGCCCTATGAGACCTCTCTAATTTTCTGGGATCAAATCAGAGCCGCTGGTTGATAATATGGTCTATAAGTGTGGCCCGAATTTCATCTGGAACAGCATGGTGTCTTCTTGCTCCTCGACCTCTTCCCCCTATTCTACCACCACACAGCCTTACTCCTCCTCCTCTTCTTCTTCCTCTTCCTCGAGCAGGCAGTTGCCCTTGTTCATTTACTTGGACAGGTGCCTCCATGTTCACAAATTGTACTAGTCCTGGTCAAGCTCTATATATACATGTTTGGCAGCATTCACTATCATGGACAGTACCTGTCAGGTAACTAAACATATTCTTTGATTGGTCATCTGAGATGTGTGAAACTCCTCCTTCCGTAGTCAAGTTCTATTTTCACCTGACTGTCAATTAATCAATTTATCAAATGTTCCAAGAGATTCATATATGATATTCATGGTATTAGGTTCTTGACTTATTTTGACAATTGAACAGACTATTTTGCATGTGATGACTTATAGAATGAAATGATGCTGACATGTTTTGAAGAGAACAACCATTAGACTGAGAATCAATCAATCAGTTTAGATCAACAGGATCTATTCACTTGGAAATTGTGCTAAATGTAGGCTAACTGTGCTAACTGTAGGCTACCTGTACTTAATCATTTGCAAGGATGTACAAAGACATTTGCAAAGTGATGAAATCAATGAGAAATACAATTCTGTTGTGAACAATTGCCAAGTAGTTTGGAGGTTTGTCCATGGTGTTTTGAGAATGTAATTTCTGTTTCAAGAAATGAGCCAAACCAATGGGAAAAAACTGTAATATACAACACAATGTTAAGGGGTGAACCAAAGGCTTCCAATCCATTAGTCTTGTGAGCGTATGTATAAAATCAATATGTAGTTGTGTCTTTTATCTCATTTCAAATTTCTATTAGTTATTAGCAGTTCCATCAAAGAGAAATTTCCTCTCCTCTAAATTTCTCACATTGTTTCATGTCAATTGAAATGATCCAATCTTTCACCAAAATACTAAGATTCAGTTATTACATACAATACAAGAAACATAAACAGTATATACACACAAACATTCATCTAGTGAATTTTAAATGATCATACTTGCCTGTCTGACATTAAAATCTTACGGTCCTCAGTCTTGTTATTAGTAGATGCTCATAACACTCAAATCCTTAATGTTGGATATACAGAGAATTATTTAAGGATATGTTTCTATGCTCTACAGTCAACATGAACTGGCTTCTCATTTTGTCCTTTCATTCCAGTTTGTCTGAATTGCTTACACACTATAACTCGGCCTTTTAACTAAATGTCCAAAACCATTTCACCATCTATAAAAAACTCAACACATATATCCCTTTAGTTATCACTGTCTGCACTGTGTGTTCAGTAAGAGAGCACATGCATTCAATATCATTAACTCAAGTTATCACAGCTGCAACAATCTCCCCCAGGTGGTAACACTATAAGGACATGGGCAGGGACAATCAGACAGACCGACAGACCGACAGCTAGCCAGCAAGCCTCTGATGACAGTCATGCAACGTTACTTGACCACGTCATTGTAGGTGGGATTGATAGTGAGGGAAGCTAGTGATAGAGAGAAACTACATGTAAGCCATTTCACAGTGACTTTGTCCCCGTGTTACTATTGAATCTTCAAAGGCATCATAATGGTCAACATCTCAACAACTGACTTGTATTCATCAATGGAATAGGCCAAAGATGAAACAGGCCTATCATTTTCCTTTCAAAATGAACTAATAGGGTTAAGGACCAGTGCCTGGAATATGTACATATGATGTTAAACAAGGGGTCCTCTATTGCCATGCCAACCCTGGTCCACACAACACCATGTTGTCTGCAAGATCATGTATACCAGCTAGTCCAAAGAGAGCCAGGCAGCACATCCACTCTTTTCATATGGGACAATGTCAGTTTCCACAGGGCTTCATTCAGAGTTTAGAGTTTTGGGAAATGGAGTTTTCACTTTCAAGAAATAGCAAAAAAGTGCAACTGTAAATTCTGACTTCATATCTGACCAGCAATATTTTTGGTCTTCCTTGTTCTTCGGATATGATTGTGTTCAGACCAGCACCTCCTTTCATGATGTTTTGGGAGATTCTACTAAAAACAAAGGATTGGCAATACCACTTTTCCCCCCAATCTGATAGCAAGTAGTGCCAGAGGTCAGAATCTAATGCCCAGAATGGATCTAAGTTGAACAATAAATTTTTTGGTATTGATCCCACTTACTACACCCAATCCATACCAAGAGCCTCCATTATCCACCTGCTGGCTTTACTGAAGGACACAGTCTTATACAAGATTTAAGGTTGATGTGACCTTAAATCAGTGTTTCTCTATTGCAAACTAAAACATTGTTATATATTATTGATCTTTCCAGACTGAACTACACCCGAGTACAGTTTAATGCTGCACAGGTCCTCAAGAAAGCATACTGTATAAGATTATGTGGCCCTAGAAATGTCCTTAATGTCTACTTTAACCTGAGGCATGTATGTAAAACTAACAGAAGGACATTTGGTTTTGTTCCAGAGGCCATTAGACTGAACAGCCACAGTACAAGAAATGTCAGTTTACCTTGTGTAGAGTCCGATAAATGCATTTAGACTTTTTTAAACTATGTGTGTAATTGAATTGCATTGCAAACTTTGCTGGACTCAAATTGCACCGTGAGGGATGAATGACGAATTTCTTAATTTAACTAAAAATTAAGTGTGCAGCTTTTCTACACCCACGGAACATAGCCAGAATCTGTTATTTTCTCTCCGCAAGATTTTGATTGATTTCCTCAAGACTCAACAATTGTAATTTTAATATCTCTGTCTTTGTCTCTGTCCTCCCTCAGCCCTGTCACACACATCATTCAGACCACTGCAGCTAGAATGCAAATCCTTTCTCCCCTGATCTTTTTCCTCTGATTGCCCCTACATGTGACAGCAAAGCACTTATCCTACCCTTCAAAGCAGTAAATGGAACTGCAATGGACTTGGCTAACTTTCAGAAACATTTTGCTTTTGTAGTCTTTATTTTGGAAACATTTTGTGTTCTTCTGAATGTCAGAGTGGCATGGAAGGAGAAGCAAGAGGATAGCAATTACAGTAATTGGTAAGTACCCTACCTGGAGCTTCAAAAATGACTGCAATTACATCCTGATGATGAGTACCTGGAGATTACTAATCGAAGTGGAGGTATGAATCAGTAAAAGTATTCATACTAGTGTCCCACTGAAAAAAATTACAAACTGTCAGAACTGTGCGGTGTTCATTTGGCCATCACTGCATCACTGTAATCAATATCAGAATCAGTTGACCAGAAAATAACCAAACATGTTTCACTTCAATGTATTTATTTATCGCGCAACATAAAACAATATTGTGGAGTTTTTACCACATACACTATGTATTCACATAATACACCATACAGCTACAAAGAGAGAGAGACTGAACAAAAACACTTTTTTTTACATACTGCATCCTTGACATGAAAAATAAAGAACCAAGAATGATCCTAAAACTCAAAAAGGAATGTAGCTGCCAGTTGTGTAGGTAGATTTTCTTTTTTTTATGTGTATGGACCAGGGTCCAAGTCTCTATCCCAAATTTAGAGTGTTCATTAAATTAGGTGTTTAATAGACTTCTAAAAGTGGGCCATACACAGTGAGATGCATATGTTTGTCTATGTTTATGTGTGTGTGCATGAGAGAAAGACAAAATATATAAGTTGTTAAGAGAAAGAGAGGGGTTGAGAAAAGGAAGTGCATGACTAAAAGGAGGAAGAGGGAGGCAGTACACAATTGCAATTCTTGTATCGATCAAATATCTTAGCTTTCTTAATGTGAACATGTACAACATACTCAAAAGTTAATTTCAATAGCTGTTGGTACTTGCGCTGTACCAAACATGAGACCCAGATAACAGTCTTCATATAATATGACTCTATATCTCATCTTAGTTTAAATGAGTTCAAGTACAATGTGGAATGAATATTAATAGAGAATGCAATCAACTGTTCGAGTGCCCCCCTGCCCTCAAAAAGAGATGTAAATTTGTAGCGTTGTAACAAAAGACTTTTCATAAAGTCAGCACCACGGCAGCTTCCAATCCTATGAAACTGCTGTAATCAAAAGTATAATTCTCTTGACATTCTAAGAGCTCAGAAAAATATTTGTGGTAATCATTTATCCCTCATATTATTATTTTTTTTTACACAGTGAATTTATGGTGTAGCATCATAGCACCAGCAGACCGACCCCCCCCCCCCCATCTCGGTACGTGCATGGGAGGTGGCGCTTCTCATGAGAACCATCCACCAAACTCGTGACACATTTAGAAATTTACAAAGTTAATAAGATATCACTGTATCCTCAGCACCCATTCTTAGGCAAGTGTATGTGGCTGTATGTGTGTGTGTGTGTGTGTGTGTGTAATATGGGCCATGCATGATTAAAAAATAAAATGGGCTCAATTGGACATCTGATATTTCCAAAAAACTGTCCTGTTATGGCATATTGTACCAATCCCAGCCAATCTACTGTTGACCATGGTGTACATGTCAAATAAGGAAATATCGTTACAAAATGAAACACCTGGTGTCTTTCACAGGTGTGTCATAATTTTTCTGCCAAGTGCATACTTACTATTATGAGAACTAGAGTAGATAATAATGAGAGATACATTTAAACAAGCAGGGAGGCAGTCTCTTACCTGATAGTCTAACACAACTGACAAAGATTGCTGGGCTAAAACTCACTAAACATCTCTCACTGATTCACTTCAGACCGGTCCTGCAACTACCAGAATATTCCTTAACATCCCAATTTTGGAAAGGGGTTATGCACATGATCATGGTTTAGCTATAAATGGCCACTCAAGTAAGTCCTATTCAAGAGATATATTTTAGGAAATACGCTTATTTGCTTTCTTGTCCAAACTACTTTCATGTCTGTACAGTTACATGAAGAATCAGCCAGCAGATGGTTGACTTAGCTTAGCATAAAAACGCAACTAACCTGGTTGTATTCAAAGGTAACAAAGTTGGCCTACCAGCACCTCCAAATCTCTCTAATTAATACATTACATCTTGTTTAGTCAGTACAAATACAAAAGTCTAAAATGGACAATTCATGTTTTGTATAGGTTTAACAAAGCAGATATAATGTGTTAATATGTTTTAGAAGCGCTAATCTGTGGATTTTGCTACCTTTAGATAAAGCTAGGCTAGCAGTTTCCCCCTGCTTCCAGTCTTCGTGGTAAGTTAAGCTAACTGGCTGTTGGCTTTAGCTTTATATTTAATGTAAACATGAGAGTGGTATCAATCTAATCATGTAACAAGATAGAAAATAAGTGTCAAGCTATTCCTTTAATTGACAGAGTACATCCAGTTAAGGGCAACTGTTTCAAATATTTCCTTAGCACACTGGCAATAGACCACGGATGCTGAGTACCCCATCGTTACAATTTTTGCTATTTTCCAGCCTTCAATTCAAATTTGATATTGTCATTCATTTGTGATGCTGTGTGAAAATTCATACTTTTTGCAGATAAAATGGGCGATTCTTAAGTTATGTGGACTGTCGTAAGTGAGTGAGAAAAGTGTGGTTTCATGTCATATAGTTGGGCTAATCAATTTGTTTTAGGAAGTGACAGATATCTGCCAGTTACATGCTGACAGGGAGTACAGTACTTATGAAAGCAAAACAGCAGTGTCACTAAGCACACATGTACACACAACACATTGGGACCAAGTGTTGTTTACTGTTGTTAAGGGCTTTCAAAGACTTCAAAATACACCCTAGTCATTCATGGTTTAGTTACTATCCTCACCAGTTAAATAATCTTACCTAAATATTTTAATATTTACATTTTCATCTCTCTCTTGAGAAAATTAAAAAAAAACAAAAAAAACAAAGCTTCAAGTTGTCAATAATCGGCTCTTTCTTTTTGTCATTAAAATCAAGATTAAAAGTGCTTTTATAAATCTTTTCTTCTCTATGTACAATTTGTATTAGCTATATAAAAAAAGATGAAAAAAAACCCATCAAAGACAATCATTATCATCATCACCATGTAGTAATAAATAAGAATTAAAAAAAAAAAAAAAAAAAAAAAAGCAGGTTAAAATGAGTGTGGAGATCTAGAGCACACAAAGGGACATATGCATGATTCTCTGCCCTCAGTAGCAAGTTGTGATTGTGACCAGTGTCTCTACAGCGTGAGGTAGAGAGCTGGAGACCCTCGGGAGAGGTTCTAGGGTAACAGGGTCTTTCACAGATGACCAGGGATTTGACCCAAAAAAACACTCGGCATCCAGGAGTCAGCCTGCATCCACTCAAATGACTCACTCATTTTCATTTTCACCACATTTTGCAACAAAACCATGTCACTATTTGAATCGTAGAATTCAAATACTGACATGGTTGGTGGAGAGGAACTAAAAATTTGTAATTTAAGGGACACAACCAGGCTATCAAATAGTCTCTCTCTTTGGCTCTTTTCTTTCATGCACTCATGCAGTTGTGTCATTTTCAGACACACACACACACACACACACACACACACACACACCAACCACACACACACACACACACACACACAAAGTGAGAGATTCATTGATTCATGCCTTTGCATTTGACGCCAACTCCCAGAAGCTACAGTAATCTTCCAAGGTATCCCTTTATCTCTCAATACAATATATTGTCTGTAATAACCACAGCTTATGGGTTACCAACAATACATTGAATGACTGTGCTTTCTTTGCCCTGTACAGTGTACTTTATTTGAGACAAAAGCAAAGCACCTCAGAAAGAACCAGTACTTGAGCAGGCTGGTTCTGATGTGACAAGGTGCCTGCAGAAGGACGCACCTCATTCTGCTTGAAGATGACAGCACCATGCAGAGGGAGGAGTGCGCCCTTCACAGTAAATCAAGTATAATAGGAGAGCACCAGAGTGTGTGTAGGATCACCAAAAGCACTGCTGTCCCAACACGGCTTCTTCTGCTCTAACCTGGGATGGGTTTCCCAAAGGCAACTCCTGACTTTGTTCACATTTGTGCCTCAATGGGACAAAGATTAACTTTGCCATAAGCTGCTTTTGTGAGGCCCTTCTATGGCTAGCAAACAGGGTGTAAGATCCCCCTCTACTGGCCATGGATGAGTAAAGCAGCAAGGCAAAGCTTTACTGGTTTCTGAATGGATTTTCAGTAAGCGCTTGTAGGTTTTGTACACACCACTATGAAACGGCAGTCACTGCTGCCCTCTAGAGTTTACACTGGGAAGTGCTCACCCCTACTTGAACGTTATAGGAAGATAAAGAGTGCCACCTGTTCCATCTCTATGTGGTAATAGCAGATCTGGGTCAAGTTGCATTCACAAGCAATATTGATAATTTGTTTTAGCCTCTGTGGAGCACTAGAAATGTACAGTTTGCCACTTCGAAAACACAATGAACAAAGAAAATCAATAATTGAATAATTCTTTGCATGGAAAATTTCCGGCACCTATGTGGCTAATCTGAATGTAATACATCAATTCATTTTACTACTCCACCTAGGTTAAACAACAAATATTCACTTGCAAATACTACATGAGCCAGATTTAGAGCACCTAAATACAGCATTGAGTGCCATGAAGAGTGGTGGAATGAAAATCAATCAGAGCTGGAAGTTGAGCACCAGTCGAAAGCTGGAGGGGTGTAGAAGAGGAGGAGGAGCACATCAGCTATTGCCAAGAGAATCAGCAAAGTTTACTCCCAAAGTGGCTTAAAAATCAAGTGCAATTATTTTGAACCTGATCATTATTTTCCTACTTTTTGCATTATGGTATTTTAGTTCAGATATTACCAGATTACTACAAAGCAAACATGCAACAGCTGAAACCAAGCAGTGTTCTTCTGCTGTGGTCAGAATGGGATTTTTTTAACCTCAATTTGAAAGAGGACCTAAATCAAAAAGGTATGACTGATTGTTACAGTGCAAAATTCAAGGGATGATTTTGCCATACACTATACTGCTTTGACAACTGACTTCAGGGGGTCCTTGTTGGAAGAATATACAGAGATATATGTTCCAGCAGACTGTGTTTAGTGTATTAGACAGCAATGCTGCTAGAAAACTATGGCTACATCAGCCTTCAAGTAATTTTAATTTAAACAAATGACCAAAACTAGGAAATGAAAGCCCAGGTTCATAATAATTGGAATTGTCCTTTATGGTGGTCTATACCGGGTTTTTGAAATAAAAGATACATATCTGTATATAGTCAATATAGAGATAAATATCTAAGGCAAGCCTACAGGAAAGGCTTTTTAAATATTTGTTTAGTATTGATTTGCTGTCCTGCCAGGCAGATAATGACTCCTCCCCTACAGCTGGAAGATTAACACAAAAACAAAGGAAAAAAGGGTACACATTTTCCAAACATGGAAAAAGGAAATGTCTGAGTCTGACTGACTCAGACTAATTGATTTAAAAAAATATATAACCAAAAACAATCACATCATTAATAATAACATTAATGAAAACAGCAATAATAAAAAACAAACAAGTCTTCATTATAATAATACCTGTAATAACAACATTGACAGTAACAATAGCAATCATAATATTGATAATAATAGCAATAATTAGAATCATTAAAATTCTATAAACAAGAAAAAGCAATGGAGTTCCTCTCCAGGGAAGAGAGAGGAAGAGCACCACAGGCAGTGTGTCTGAAGCCCAAACCACTGCCTGACATGAGGTAAAAAACAATAAAAATGTCCCCTCCTCTAAGTGGACTGCGGAGGGGGCAGGATGGAGAGATGCCAGACTGCGGGACGGCTGAGAGACATTCATCCTGTTCAACACACTCTCCAGCCCTCCACTGCACCACTCCATAGTTATCGGTCTGTTTGTGTCTGTCTGACCTCAGACAAAGTGGCTGTAGGGCCCAGTGAGGCGGGTGAAGGCATAGGGAGACACAGTAACCATAGAGGTGGTGTGGAACGTGGGGGCTAACCGCGTCACTGGCCCCTCTCTCTTGTCTTTTGATTGTCCAGGTCCTGGACTGGCCCCTGCCATTGTAGCACCCCACTTACGTTTCTTGCTGAGGGCCTTGATGTCTTCCTGGGAGAGGCCAAGGAGAGCTGCTTCCTGCTGCCTCTGGAGTGCTCGCTCTGCCAGTAGCTTCATTTTGGCCTCCCATAGAGCCAGGCCATGCATGGGCTGGTTGAGGTTCTTGTGCTGGTAGAAGACCAGGGAGATGCGGGTGGGGTGGGAACGATCAGGCCTTTTGAGTGGAGTGGTGGCATGTAGTTCCCGACGCGCACATTCAATCAAGATGGAGCCATGAGCAGGTGCGACTGCTACACCACCAATGTTTGGATCCAGGAAGTTGTGCTCGCTGTCAGACCACACCTCATCATCATCATATTCACGACCCCTGGTGCTCTCAACATCACTCTCAGCTCGGCTGGGGTCCCAGCAGGCCTGATTTGACTGCTGCAGGGCATCTGGGAAGAGGCGGCCCTCCGGGGCAGGGGAAAGGGTACTGCCTGCCACTGAACCTCCACAAGACCTCCAGGCCTTCTCTTGAAGCCCAAGGGGAGTAGAACACCGACTCTCACCGGTTTTAGCCCAGATCTTGTCAGCATAGGCTCCTGCAGGATTGCTGTGCTTCAAACCAGGGCTATATGCTGCAGGCCCCATAGCCCATGGATTCGGCTGGGGGCTAGGAGCAGGGCTGGGCCAGTGCCTGGGGGTGCCTGGCTGTGGTGTAACTGAGCCTAAGTGAGAGGTGCCAGGCTGTGGTGTACCTGGGTGAGGGGTGCTTGGGCGTGGGGTTAGAGGGCGTGGGGACCCATGGTGTATGTTACCCGGGAGTGCTGTGCCTAGGTGAGGAGAGGGAGATGGAGAGGGAGGTATCTGCAGGGATGGTGAAGGGGCAGGGGAAGCCATCGGGGTATTTGAACCAGGGTAGGGTGACCACTGCTGGGGGTAAGGAGAGGGCTGCCGCTGCTGGGGATGCTGGTGAAACTGCTGCTTGTCTGGGTTCACTAATGAGGCTTCAGGGTTTTGTTTAGGATTTAGATGGCAGTCCCAACTTGTGGGAACAATATTTCCATTAAGCTTGAGCCCTGGCCAGGCAGCAGGCTGGGGGGTGGTGCTAGGTGTGTGGGCACCAGCCTGGTTTGGCACCACGCCTTCATAGACTGGAACATCCATAGGCTCCTGTTTGATGACTGGAGTGCCTCTGTTGGAGAGCTCAGAGGAGACAGAGGAAGGACGGGACTGGTTGTAGTCAAGAGGCTGGGTGTAAGCGCTGTGATTTGTTTGGTTGGTTTGCTCTGGGTGGCCAGGAATGGACTGGGCCAGTCTGGCCTGAAGGCTTTGAAGACTCTGAATGTCAGGTTTCTTGTCTACCTGGACAGCCTTACCGCCATTTCGACCCTCGTAGGTCCTCAGCTTAGGGGGGAAAAGTGCGTTAGGGGGGTAGTTGTAGTAGCCATAGTGCATTGCGGGCAGATTATGGTGGTAACCGTTTACTGGGTCTGCTGCAGAGGGCTGGCCAGGTGGGGGGAGGCCTCCCCTTGCATAGTAGGCAGGGTGTGGATAGATGTTGTTGAATGGGTCTGCTGTCTGCACAGGGTATCCATCTATTGATCCATTGAAGGGCTCCTTCTTGATGTTGGGCTTCACCTCTTGTTTTATAATTGCTGGATGTTTAAAACAAAGGAAGGTAAGTTACAAACAAGACCTAACTTGTCAAATGCATTTTATGCTAGAAGACCAATGAAGTCCAATGTCAAACAATTTAATATAATTTGTAACATCTTACTGTTAGATGGCTATTGATAGACACTGAACACAATCAAGGTTTGTTACAAATGCAATCAAAACAAAACAGTGACTAACCTTTATTGCCTTGGGGTAGAGGGGATTCGGTGACGCAGACCTCAGCCTTGACCACTGTTTTGTCTGGTGTCCCTCCCGCCTGCTGCAGGAGTTTGCTTTTCTTCTTCTCCGAGGCAGCCTTCTTGGCCTCCAGACGGCGTTGTCGGCAGGACTTGGCAGGTTCGGGCAACTTTCGTACTTCTCGGCGGAAAGCCTGAAGCACTTGGATGGCTCCTGTCTTCATCTTGAGGCGCTGGGCCTCCTCACTGCCATACTCATCAGTGGGTGAGACCTTGTAAAGAGGCAACACATGGAGCTGTTCATCCTCAGGGATCTCCCCCACTTTACGGTTGTCCTCCTTGGTTAACGTACACACCTAACAGGGAGAGACAGAAGGGTTGAGGGACAAGAAGAAATGTAAACTGTGCCAAACTACACCAAAATACAAATTAAAGTAAGTGATCTTACCACTGTGCAACCGTTGTAGAGGTTGTGCTGGTCCTTATGAGCATGGGCACAGAAATCCATGCAAGCAGTAACTCCAGAGAAAGGTCGGCCCTCTGTTAAACCCAGCCTGCACTCTGGAGCTTTAGCCTCTGTCAGGCACTAAGGTTGGAAGACAGAGGTGACTTTACAGGAGGGAACTAATATTTTAATTACATTGTATTCATCCAAGATACAGACATGCATCAGTTAAAGGCAGCACTTCTTTCTACCGAGGTCAGGGTGGTCTGGTGTCCAGTATGAATCATTTTGCATGAGAAAGATGAAAGGTGTAACTGGTGGCAGCATTAGGTTGTTGCTATGTAAAAGGCCTCAGTGAGTTAGCAAGGGCAGAGCTACACTGTCAACACAGAGGGGGCGGAGAATTCTTGAGGGGCTCTTCTTCCTAAGTCATTTTAAGATTCACAACTGTAAAATAGCTGATATATCCTGTCCATGAATAAACACTGTTTGGGCCAGGCATGCCTATGCCTAAGAAAACATACAGTGAAGCCAATTTATCAGACAAGCTTGTTCTAAAGAAAAACCAAGAAAACAGGTTGCCAGTCACATTCAAATGGTTCAGCACCACCACCAATAGACAGCAACAGGCCAGTACCTTTGTTACACAGGAATTAAATAAACAGAAAATAGACACAGCAGTCTACAACACTATACAAGGTCTGTTCATTCAAACAATAAAGTAGACTGTCACACAGAAAGGTGAAGCGATGCAGTAAACATGGAATTTAACAACATATTAACATTCTGACTGAGTTCTTAAAAATGTAAGTTAGTAAAGACTAAGTATTTACATTTCACTCACTAATTGTTGTCCTTGCTCAACCTGCTGTATCTTATTGTAGGCCATTTGTGCATTCCACCATCCTTTACAGAACAAATTAATCTGAACAGGTTAAGGAACGTTGTACATCTCACAGTCCCTTTTTAAAACTTCATCCTCCTCTCCTTCATGGTGGCAAACTTGCCAACCACTTTGTCTTTATCAATGTTTATGTCTTGCTCAACACACAGTACAGTGAGGTTAGATAGTCTGGCCTCATCCATGCAGAAAGCAAATAAGTTTTAATAAGCCTCAGAAAGGCTGAAACTTCCGTCTTGTGAGTTTCATTCACCACAAACATAAGAAGTATAAATAACTCATATTTTGGCTGATTTTCTCATAAACTTTGAACTGCAGCTTATGCAATCTTCACTTCCTGCTGAGTCAACGAGCGGAAATACAGACAGTGCCACTCTGCCATTGCAACATACATTGTGGTCAGAGATGGGATTACGTTTGTAGTGATAAGAACTACCACAGAAAATGAATAGAGAAAGTTCAGAGACTTAAGAGAGTGCCCAGGTGGGTCGTGCACTACATCTCCAGTGGGGCCCCTACTGAGTGTAGTCCTTGGGACTTTGCACGCTTATGTGAGTGAGAGTTTACACACTTGTAAGTAAATGTAAAATGAAGGATATTTGCTTGTGCACAAACCTGGTTACTGTAGGCCTGTGGGGCTAGCCTCTTATACAAAGGAGCCACCTCAGTTGCCAGATGTTGGAAGTTATCCCTGAGTTTGTCCTCCTGACAAGTAAGAACATGGATCACAGGTAAGTACAAAATACAGTGACAGAGCTCCACAATGGTAGCTTAAAATTACACAAAATTACAAATGTCACTAGACCCTGCTTCATAAATACAAAGATGGCTTCAAGATGTCAATCAGGCACCATCCCCATCATATCGATGGTGAAAAGCATTGACTAGTTGTTTGTTGGCATTAATATATATTTTTTATATAATTGCATAAAAGAAAGAGTCTTCATATGATGAGTACCTCTTCAGGATGATCTCCTTGTAGCCTGAACTTGCGTGGCATTTTGCTTCGGGCGTATTTACAGCCATTAAAGTACATACTCCAGGAGCAGCCAAAGGAAAAGGAGGCACCACAACTGTCAGGGTCCTTGCCTTGACACGCACAGGTACGACTGCAGGGGGAGACAGTGAGCATCTTCAGTTTTCATGTTAAATTGGGTATCCCCTGTATGCTTTACATCATGGGCACACTATAAGTTGAGATACAACAATGTGACAGAAAAATTGTATTTGGAATATCAATGTTAACAACACATCATCCCAGCCTGTCAAAAGCTCCATAGAACCAATATCCTGTTATAACACAAACATATGCAATTTGACCTACTTAAGTGCCATTACTAAATAGGTTAACACAGTTTATTGTATATAAGAGGGAAATAAGACTTTTTTTTTGGTTTATATTAATTGGTGGTTATTTCTAAACCAAGTTAAACAAGGATGTGTCAACATTCATTCATGGCTTAATTTTTGGAGGACACATTAACAATAATGTATACACATCTAGTGATGAAGATGCATAATTCTGTGTAAGTCCCTGGAAGTCTTAAACTTTTCCTTGACACAGACTCACACACAGGAATAAATTAGACCATATACTTCCACCTTGTAAGAATTTGTCCCTAAAGCTAAGCATGTTTTTCAGCAAAAAATCCTTGGAAACAATCCTGAATCTTCTGATAATGATGACTTGGGATCAAAAATGTGTCTAGAATACAGGACATGCAGGTGCAGTGAAGGTACAGCCATCTCCTGCCATCTGCACATTTATAAATGTGTATGTAAGCAAACCAGTGCAAAGAGTATCTAATCTTTATAAACAGATATCCAAAACTAAATGCAGAATGTGTAGACAATAGGAGAAGATTTTGTTATCAGAAGCATTCTGGTGTCTGTTTGTAGATCGTTTGTATTTCATACACAAATATGTGTTGCTAGAGGTTAGCTGAAATGTCATCTGGACCGTCTCAAGTTGCTAATCGGACTGTAAACAACAACATCTTGGTCCTGATATCTGTTATCCAGATATCCACTGGCTACAATGGAACCCCCTGAAATATAAGCCGGCTTAATAGTCATCAGACAGATGAGAAGTATCCATCAGCTACTCACTCATCATTGAGGCCACAGCGTCGACTGGTGGGGTTGCCAAATTTGGTGAGGGTGCCACTAAGCTCATGGTACAGTTTGTCAGCCAGGGGCCTCGGGACACCTTCCCAGGCCATAATGAGGATGATGATGACAGCGTTTGCACAGTGGTGACCTGCACGGTGACGCACCAGACACAGCAGCTTCTCTGTCTCACTGCCACGACGAATCACCTGATAGGAAACAGAGTTTATCATGGATTTAGCTTTTACTCATCCAGGCCACTTTAACAGTAACACCTTTATTTACAGTTCTGGCAGTTGCAAAAATACTTCTGTCTAATATAAGAGTTACTGTATTTGTTACTAATAAATATTTGTGCTTACAAAACAGCAACATTTAGCACACACATGCTTCTGAAATACAGTGCAAAGAACAATGCAACACAGTTTGACCTGTACTGCTATCTGACATGCTTCGGTGACTTGAGACCAATCTTAAATCTGCTTATGATGCTAAATGGTGGATTGTTTACATGTGAATTGTTTACACACAACTGGTTTCTTTACCAGAGCAAATTATCTTTTAATATGTACTCTCTTCTGCTTGTATTATTTCTACACCCCCCTTTCTCCAATACACACAGACACACACCCCATACTCACCCTCCCTCAGTAGGATGACTGTTTTGAATCCATGAACTCATTAGCAGGATGTGTCAGGGGTGACACAGGGAGGGGAAGCCTGGCAGTTGTTATAAAGTAAGACCTCCAACTGATTTATTCACTGTGTGTGAAAATCTTGTCTAGGTGTCTCACCAGGACCCCTTATTATACACTTATATACCCACAAACACACGCTGCATAAATCTGTTGTTAATTATTGTTGTCAGGTGAGACAAGTATGTAAAATATCTCTTTCTCTCCCTTTCTTTTTCTTTCTCTCACTTGAGCAAAATTAAGTTGCACTGAGTGGTTGATAGTTTTAGAGTTGTTGACTTTTAAAAACATCATCTTTGAAAGTTATGGGTCACAAAATGTAACTCAAAAAGTGAGAAACTAAAAAATAAAATACACTTATGCTGCCCAGGCTACTGCTTCTTTTCATATATTATGAGGGACTTTCAGAACACCCACGCAGATGTGATATGATTTGATGCTACTTACCCACTTAGCAATAGGGCATCCCCGCGAGCTCTTTCCCTCTTTGCCCGTGTACACCACCTTCTCAATCCGGACGGCATCCCCCTTCTCTCCATACCTACACAGGAAGAGAGTAACAGTTAAGTCAATTTCATCTTTAGCAACTGGTGTTTAGAGCCAGAATGGCCTCAAATGATGTCTAACTTTGTGGATGTGATAATAAGTTTCAATGTGTCAGCACCCTAAGAGCCACAAAGACAGAACTTTAAAGAACTAGCTCTGATAAAAACTGACTTGTGGCCTCACGTGTTCTGTTAAAAGTTGCACACTGCAAAGACTATCCCTGACAGTCAGTATGAAGTGTTCTGTGCATGTATTCACAATCCAAAAAAACATTACAAAGACAAGCACAACTAGCTGCATTTTGAACGGCATACAATTCTTGTCATCAACATAATAGAGACAAAAAAAGGTGAAATTACTAATAAACTGTGCTAAACAATCAGATAAAACATGATCAGATGGGCAAATGGTTGCTGATGTCAAGTGGCGCCAATGGTGCCACACATCAAAACTTATGGACGACACAAGTCTGCAGTCCAACAGCACCTGGGCAGCTGATAACAGCTGGCTTGGTGTACAGGGCTTTTATAGGAGCCACAATCCTGTTATTCATAAGTTAATCAACGATATATTTTTTCATGATTTACCTCAATGAGAACTTTTCTTATTTTTAGAGCCAAATATTGTATTTTCTGTGTGCCTACATGGGTTTATAGGAGTTATTGTAAATAACAACTCTGACAAAGATAGGCTAACCTCAGCAGTACTGGCTGAAGAGGAGTGTTCACAAGGCTCTGCTGAGATTCACACAAGCATGGAAGAGTAAACCAGAACCCACTAGCCTCTATATAATGCCAGGCACAGGACCCTCTCTCACAGATATTTCTGTGCTGGTGTTTGTGTGCACATGTGCAAGCGTGAGCTTATTTTGGGTATGCATATTTTTGTTTGTTTTGTGTGTATATGGGTCTGGATACACCTGCTAAGCAAATAATGTGTAATGTGAGTGTTAGGAGGTGCTTTAAAAGTAGAGTGCATTTGGGCATTTCTGCAGGTCTATTGGTGGAGTGGGGAGATGTATAGGAGGAGGTTGGGGTCAGAGATCGCATTTGCGTGGGGGTAGGTCATCAGAACTTGTCAGATGTCAGTTCACGGCACATATCGGGTCTCCTGGCAGCTTGATACCTGCCATTGTGAAAACTTCAGCCCTGAGTAGATTTGGCATGACAGTGAATGCAAGCGGCTCATGCTGAATAGGATTCACCCTGAGGTGGCTGAGAGTGGGGGGTGAGAAAGCTCTATCACCACAGGGTGGCCGGCTGGGGTCAGGGGTGGGTCATAGGTCATCCAGGGACTATGGGGTCTTAACATCTTTCATCATCTCTCAAACAACAAAAACTGGGCTCTGGCCGAACATCCCCCACTGAACCTGTCCTCTCAAGGGACTAATGACTCATTGGTACTATTTAAATGCAGTCTCTCTGTGAAAAACAGCTAAAAATACAATGCTTAGCACTGTTCATGTGAAGCATGACAAAATCAAGCATTCGGTTGTAGAAGATTTCTCAACCAAGTATCACGTGTGATACGAGGTATTTTGAGGCTCACAAGCAACACCACAACTCAGCAGAAGAATGTGTTAACCAAGCTATTAAATAAATTAAATATGGCTTGTCTACATTTAAAACAGTCAACCAAGACAGCCCAACAACAGTTTCACCATAGAGGCTGCAGCAGCTTTGGTTATTAAAATTACCAGCAGGGGAGCTTTCTGGTGTTCATTCCTAAATTGAATAAATTCTAATCCTCAATCTGTCTTTTTATTATCGCCAAGTCTGCTGATGCATTGCAGACCAAGAGACAACTGCTTATTGGCCTGGTTTGGTGAGGCTGTCCATTCTGTTTTCTCCTGTTTAAAAAAATACACAGCACTTAGATTTTACCTTCAATTTGATGGTAAGTATATTTTTCATCTTTATTCATAATAAAGATACATTTGAGGTTTAAAACTGTGTGAATTTGGCTTTCAACATGCATTATTTGCATGTAAAAATTGATTCTACTCCAGATGAGCAGTCGAGGACTGTGTTATATAATATAAATAACTGCACCTGATCTTGCATAAAAATGCACACTCCCTTATTTAAAAAATGCACTCTCTCTCATTCCCTCCCTTCCTCTGTTGTCTCCATCGTTTGCCATATCTCTGTGATCTGATTTCTATCCTTCACCCTCCCTCATTCCTCTCATTCTCAGCTATCATCTGCTGTTGCCCCTGTGCTTCTTGCTCTGCCTCTGATATGCTGATGATGCTGATATTTCCTGTTCCTCCTACTGGATTCTGGGTCATAGATTCCCTGAGGACAAAAAGTGAGGAGGAGGGAAGCTGGAGAGAGAGGAGGAGGAGGGAGAGGCAGAGAGAGTGAGAGCAAGTAGGAGGAAGAAGAGAAGAGAAGAGAAGAGAAGAGAAGAGAAGAGAAGAGAAGAGAAGAGAAGAGAAGAGAAGAGAAGAGAAGAGAAGAGAAGAGAAGAGAAGAGAAGACTCACCTCGTCTCCATCAGGTTTCTTATGGAGGCTACAGTGGGTCCAGATCCCAAGTGATTGTAGTAGGGCCCTTCATCTTTCTCCAGGATTTGTTCTAGGAAAGAAGGGTAAATAAGTGAGCAAACAGCAAATACCTGGATATTTAAAGCACCACGAAAAATTCCACACCGTATCATATCTGTATCAATAAATTATACTTGAGTCTATCTAAACATAGCAATTATTTGGTCTGGGTATTCTGTCATTATCAGTTAAAATATGAATTGTTTCTAAAGTTAATACAAGTATATGATTCATTTTCAACTTCCATATTGTACTCAGAGAGATAATGAGGAAGATATTTGACTCACACATGTGTTCTTTTACTCAAATTAGTGTAATGATGTGTACAAATTAGATGACCCACCACAAAAAAGAGAGGCGAGGCCATTTACATCATCGACAGCAGAACCATGATATTTCTCTGAGGTGAAAGCTACTTTTAAACATGTTTTAGTAAACTGCATTGATCATAATCATTTCTCTGCCTCAAATATTAATGTATTAATGCTTGAAGCTAATGAGTGTCTGCCCTGCCTCATTGAACTGAGTAAATGTCCCACTCAAGTTGAAAACATTTAACAGTAAATGTTCCTTGACCTCAGTAAAGATTGAAGATCTGTCTTTGCATCTAGTCACAACTCAGTTTTTGTGGAGTTCTGCAAAGGGTCAGACATGCAGCTGATGTATTTTGCTGTATTTTTGGACAAACCCAAAGAAACACTTTGAAACTGAAGCCGAATCATCTATGAGAAGCGTGAGAATGTGCAGCTGATTGCAACATCCAATTCACACAGACATCTCCTCCCCATGCATAGACAGTGGTCTGTGACTGTAGGGTGTGGTGTGTATGTGTGTGTGTATGTGTATGTGTGTGTGTGTGTGTGTGTGTGTGTGTGGAGAGAGACACTTTGTAAAGCAGAAGCCTTTTGAGGTAGTAATGAATGACTCAGTATGTGTGAGTGCAAAGAGGGAGTACGGGTGTGTCTGTGTGTACACTGCATACATCTGTGTTTATGTTGTGTATGAGAGTGTGTATTTGTGTATGTTTGTGTGTGTGTGTGTGTGTCCATTTCACCATTAGTCTACACCCGTCTGTGGTTGTACACCACATCATATGACTTCAGTGCTAATCCTTGTGATAGTGTGAAGTTGAATGCACTCTATATTGAATGTTAATGGACTTGCATAGCTTAGTAGCTGCTTGCTGTGTGTTTAAAAACAGGATTATATGGTAACTAATACTCTGTTGCTCTTGCTCTTGTTTCTGCATAAATGCTGAGTACTACCAGCTGATTATCTAAAATGTGGACATATACTCAGTGTTGTGTGTGTCTCTCTGCTTCAGAAGCAATATGAGGTCACATTCCCCTGATGGTGCAGGGAGGCACCAGGGCGTGGCTTGGGGCAGGAAGTGGATTTCTTGGAATTCTTGTGTGGAAGTTGTGTGTGTTTGTGTGCTGCCGTGTGTGTGTGTGTATGTGTGCACATCATGGCTGTATACTGTATCTGTGTGCACTGGAGGCAGTCTCATTACAGTGTGGTGTTATGCTACAGGGAGTTGACAGGGCAATGTGTAACCAAGCTTTACTATGAAGACTTGTTGTCTGTTGGTCTTTCCTCTTAGTAACAGCAACTGGCTAGCAAGTGTTTTACTGCAGCTGCTCTCTGCCTGCTGTGCACCCACTTTAATGTTTAGGGACAGCAATAGTCTATTTACCAGGGCTTAACCCTTCATAACCTTACAGTTAGCACATGGTATCAACAAGAAGATGATTGGTATGGCTTGAAGCTTAAAGCTTTCAATCATTGCACTACATTAATGTACAGTAACAAATAGTAGCTACACCTGTAATATTCTGATTAACTGAGTAAAAATGTATGACTCAATAAATGGACAGAGAGGGTCCGTTTTAACAAAACCTTTCAGGCAAGAATCATGTGGGTGCATTAAACAGTAAATCTACATGGACTAACTTTGTCTACCTGATGAGCCAGACAATTTCTTTTCTTATTTAATGTGGATATATAGTATATAACATAATCTATCAATTACTATACATTTCCAATATAGGACCACCTACTGCTTTGTAAACAAACGAGCAGGGTACAAACCAAACCATAGGACTGAACCCCTTTCTGTCTAACAAAGGCTCTGTTCTGCTTGCCTGCCAGACCCAAACCCACACAAAAGGCTCCTTCTGCCACCACTGCTATTGTTGTTGCCTGCTCCTTTAGTGCTTCACACTGTAACAGCTTAGATGGTTGCAGCCACACACCCTGGCAACACACACATTCTTAGACGCATTCAACAAGCATCCACACAGACAAGCTGAAAAAGAGGGGGACTGAAAAAACCCAAAAAACTAGTGGACCTGTGTAGTTCAATAAGAGTAAAGAGTAAAGCATTAAGTATAACAGTATTATGGGTTAATTAATGTTTAACTCAATAGGTAGAGCAAAACATTAACACTTCCAGGTTTAGGAAATGGTGTCCAAAAAGATTTGCCCCTGTAAAATATGCATGTGTCCTTGCTGCTATTAGAACCCCATTTAGTCTTCTATGTAACATGGGTTAGATTTACCATACTTACATTTATCTCCACTCAGAAGTTAATGGATAATGTTTAGAGTGGTGTGATATTTATTAGATCATGAATGCAAAATATCAATGGACAGTAACTTAATCCCCCTGCATAGGCCTACACACAAGCACAGACACACACTAACACATTGACTTACCCACACAGGTGCATGTGGGGAATTCTGCCTGTAGATCCTTTGAAGGAGTATCCAGCAAGTTCTTGGTAGGGGTGTCCAGGTAGCGCAGAGGAGACTCTAGGAAGCCTCTTAGAGATGGAGATGAGGGCAAACTGTCCTTAGTAGGCGTGTCCTCCTCAGAATAGCACGTGGTGGAAAGTACAGCTACGTCTCCCGTGGCTTCGATCTTCATGCGTTTAGGCAGCGGGGAACATGGCATGCTAAAGGTATCCTCTAATGCATGGCGTTGATGCTGCTTGTCCAGAATGGCCTCCTGAAACACAGGACCATGGGGAGGTCCCTCATGCTCCTCCTCCATAGGGATTTCTGTGGGTGCCTGGTTCGAGGTTGCTTCAGTTTGAGTCCCTGACTCATCTTTGTTGTTTTCCATCTCCTGGTCGTCTGGATGAGTTGTGGAGCTGGCTTGAGTGGCAAGAATTGAGGGAGCAGTCTGGGAGGTGGATATTGATGTGGGACTGAGGTCCTGAGGACTGGTCTGGAACTGATTCCTCAGATGAGGGGCTGTTGCAGTCTCTTCTATGGGCTGACTGGCAGGTACATCTGCAACTGAGTCCCCAAATTCAGCCTCAAACTGGCGGATCAGTTCTTCGTACTTCGGGTCTATGCTGACCAGACTCTGTAATTGTGAGGTGTTGGATGGAGATGTGGAGGTCAGAGGTGCGGTGGTGCTGGTGTTACTGGAGGCCAGGCTGCCCACTTCCTCTGGCTTAGCATGGGCTACAGTGGCCACAGGTGGGGGCAGAGGGCCCATGAGGGCTGGAGTGTCTTCTGACAAAGCAGAAACAGTGGAAGAGGGAGTCATTGAGGAATTGGAAATGGATACCTGAGATTGGGCTGGGGCAGGGAGGCCTGCAACAGCAGCCTGAGTGGAGTTATTGTGGAGGGGCAGGGGGGGGAGAGAACTTATATGCTGGCCGGTCAAGGCCGGGGCTCTTTCCATCATGAGGACTGATGGTTTTTGTACGGAGATCTGAGTTTGAGGCAGGAAGGTTGGCATGGAGGCTTTCTGCTTGGTCTTCTTGATGATTATCTGTTTGGGTTTGGGCAGGGGGGGGCCTGTAAGCATCCCACTCATAGCTTTTATGACAGGAGATCCTTGATTTTTTTTCTTCTTGGGTTCCTTGGGCTCCTGTTTGATGGCTAGATGTGGCAAACCTTCTACCTCTGTCTGTGGCCACCATTTTTTCAAGTTTTGGCAAGCCATATGTGCACCTGGGCCTGGTGCTCCAAAGCCAGAGGAGTGGTTAGAGAAGAGGTTTCTCTTGTAGTGAAGGTGCTGCTGCAGAGCTGCCTGAGTGGAGTGGCTGATGGATGCTTGGCCAGGGGACAGGGGAGTGCCAGGGTAGTGCTGACCCTGCTGCTGACCATTAACCATGCCATAATGACCCATGGAGGCAGTGTGATGGTAGTGCTCACCAGAGTCTGGCTCTCTCTTTATCCTGGCCAATGCCGGGTTGTCCTGGACCTGGATACCCCCATTCTGGTTCAAGCTGAGCTGCTGTCTGACTGGAAGCTTGAAAGGAGCATTGCTGAACTTGCCACTGGTGTCACCAAGCAGCTGTTTAAGCTCTGACATGGGGTCTGAACTACTGTGAGGTGCAGCAGCATAGTGAGACTGGGGCTCAGACTTTATACACATCCATGGGTTGCCTGCCTGCCTGCCTGAGCCTTGCTGCCACTGCTGGAGGTTAGGGTTGAAGCTTGGAGGTTTTCCCTGACCTGGAAAGGGAGAGGTAGAGGAAGGGAGTGGGGCAGCATGGGGAGGCTGGCCCTGTGACTGGGGCCTGTGGTGCTCACAGGGCACTGGAGCCTGTTGGCTGGTGTGTAGTCCTGGAGGGACGGATTGAGAGCGTGAAGAGGATGAGTAAGTTCCAGGAGAGGACGGGATCAAGCTAGTGCCATTTGGGGGCTGAGATGGGAGGTTCTGGGTATGTTGGTGGTGATGGAGGTTACTATTATAGGGGGCTTGAACTGGAGAGCCAGCAGCTTGCGGACCAGTACCAGATAATTGGGTCAGGGCTTCTATGGCGATGGCTGTCTGAAGACTGATGTTCTTTTCCTTGGCTATGGAGAGCACCTGGGGAGAGCAGGGAATTGGGGGTTTGGGGCAGGGCACTTTGTCTGAGTGAGGGCCTTGAGTTCCTTGCTGCTGCTGGGGGTATGAAGTAGACAGGCGATGTCCACCATTCACCTGGGGATAGGACTGATGGTGATGCTGCAAATGGGGTTGCTGGAGGTGAGGCTGTGAATGTGGGGGGGCATCAGCCATTTTGCAGGTACCTTGATCATCACCAGCTGCCAACTTAATCTTCTTCTCTAGCCACTCAAGGTAGTCTGGACAGTCAGGCCCATCACAGTTGCAGTTAGGGGGCTTATGTCCATGTTTGGCTTGGCTCAGTGCTGTCTGTAGGGAGTTCAGGTCTTCTGGAGGTTGGCAGCTTCCCTCAGGAGCCCCTGCAGAGGGTCTGGCCTGAGACCCCTCAGCACCCATATCCCGGATGAAGTTCTCATACAGCTGGGTTGTGTTAGGCTGCACAAGCAGGCAGGAGGAGGAAGAAGAAGGAGGCAAGGAGCCAGCAATAGCAGAAAAAGCCACCAGATTGTGGGCATCCTCCATGTCTGCATGGTGGACAGGTTCACCAGGGGTTGTACTACTGCTGGTGTTCCAACATGGTTGCCGTTGTTGGGTGTCACTGACCTTGCCATGTCCTGTCACCCAGCACTGCCTTGGAGGCACACTGCCTGCTCTCTGCTGCTCTGTTTCCATAGATGCCTCATCATCATTAGGGTAGCGACTCACCCCATTGGCCAGTTCCAGGCTCAGTGCGCCTTCCTTGAGGCGGTCATGTGACCCAATTTCCATCTGGCCTCCACTTCTGGGGCCATCCACTGAAGTGACTTTGCAAACAGTCTGAAAGACAAACATGGAGCAAAGTTAGGTGGGGGTTTAAGAAATCAATAAATCCAGGTCTGAAATAAAAAAAACATTTTACACTTTACACTGGGAATGATCATTGAGAATTCACCCAGTGTTGCCTATATTATTTAATATATACAATACATTGATACAATTAATTAGTATTTTTCATTTGCATTGCAAGACTAATTTGACAGAAATAAATTACAGGCATCAAAGTTGTATCATATTCCATTCCTCTTTTCCCAACTCTTGTCCAGGGTTTACCTCCCACTTCTCACATATACAGAATATACAGTACAGTGCTGCAGGGTAAGGTCAGTAGGGCTAAGGAAAACAGAATTAACTATTGCTTCAGTGAAGTGATTTCACAACAGGCAAGTGTCTTGTCAGGCAAGTCACAGGTCAAGTCATGTGACATAGATTCATTGCTGTTTATAAACGGACACTCTGCTCCAGATCAGTTGGGCTATGCAAAACAGGCAGTGGGAGTTAAAACATGTTACTATAGTTTTGAGAGACTCTGTGTGGGGCAAAGGTGGAGTATTACATCAACATCGAGGAGTAAAGCAAAACTAAATACTACACAAAATGACTGAGGTCCACAAACAACTATTTTCATCATTAAAAAACGACATAACTATGTTTTAACTACAGAAGAAGTATTAACCAATCCAAACATTTAGATATTTTAGAAATGTTCATTAGAAATAGAAAAATACTGCATCTAAATACACCATGCGTATGCTTATAATAAAGTGTGAACTGCTTTCATCTTTCACCAACCACTGAGTTATAATGCTCCTTGTGTTGTTGTTGTTGTAGTTGCTACTGTTTTAACTTTAATTGAAAGCTTACACTGAAAGATTTTTTCAGATGTTCACATAGAGCTTTCATGTTACATTCATATTATTTAGAACCAAAGTGTTCTCCAGTGTTGAAAACAATTTCACCAGCAAACTGCAGCTTAATTCAATGTCTGAGAGGTTACAATGCAAAACAATCACTGGAGACAACACCATAATAACACACCTAAAATGACCATATCATCCAGTCCAATATAGCTATTCACAGTATCTGTGAAGATAATCTGCAATAGACAACTAAAGTGTAGAGAAACTAATACTAGAGGAGTAAAGGACAGTCCGTGAATTGGTCTTTGAACAGTACAGTTGTTCAATCAGGACACTCATATTGAGGGTTTCACTGTTTACTGAAACAACACACATTTCATTTGATGTTCTGGAGCAAAACCCCTCAGCGGAACCTGAGATACACAACCTTTGATGAACATGAACACATATTTAAAACACTCGTAGGAGTAGTCTAAGGAGGTGAAGGGAGTTCAAATGCTAAAAAACAGGCAGCGATATAGCAGTGAGGATGCAAGCTAAGAATTGGTTTATGAAGAAAGTATGATTGACAAATGACTAGAGATGTTATATATGTTCCTAAGGTAAATAGAAAACTTCTGTACCTGCGTAAGAAACTACAACTCTCCACAAACCCCCAAATATTCAGGTGTGGCTTGACTTACATTGCCTTTTATCAGCAGTTAAAATACCTCAATCTGACTGAACTTCTGGAAATATTTTACAAGAGTAAATATATACCATCACAAGGCACCATATGGGTGCCTATATGAGTAGTGGAGATTTTCAGGGTTTGCAGGTTCATAAAACTGATGATAGACACAGTGCAAGCTGCAGTTTAAAGGCAAAAAGTGGACAAAGATATATTGACTTTTGTAAAATTAAAATTTGACAGCATAGGACCCTAGCAATGGCAATGTGTCATCCATTCAATTGTTTTTTAGATTTGAATAACTTTGCACATGGCATGTGATGGCTCTGTATGGGGGACTCTAATCCTTATTTAACTTATACATTATGAAAACTTACTTAACAGGGAGAAATAGAATGATAATAAACTCCTGTTGTTTAATATATCTGCATTGTACAGAAGCCTATATCAATAGTTTTTTGGGGGGTTAACACTTTTGTAAGGATCCTGGAAAACAAACTCTTGTCATCTTCTCAAATCAAGACAAAATATATGCAACAACCGACAGCTCCCAATACGTGACATAGACCAAACCTTCTGCTGCCTCCCTTTGCTTGAAAAGTGACACGGTAACTGCATTTGTATTTGAGATGGACT
Organism: Scomber japonicus; assembly: GCF_027409825.1. Lineage (NCBI taxonomy): Eukaryota > Metazoa > Chordata > Actinopteri > Scombriformes > Scombridae > Scomber > Scomber japonicus. The sequence continues at coordinate 32,044,375 of NC_070586.1, read as the reverse complement.
GTTTTCACAGATGGTCATTTTTAAACTACTGAATTGTTCGCAGCCACTGCAACCCAGAACATTAGAAAACATCAAATTTTAAAGCATTTTATAAATATGCTGGCTAAGAGTCAGAAATAAATGAGGAAATTGCTTCTTTTGAACATCTTTCAAATACTAGACACTTCCTTATCACTCATTTCCGTGGGTCTAAAGAGAGACATTTGGTAACCCTAATCAAGAGTTGATATCTCACTTCCTCCCTAAGTCAAAATTGGGACAGTTACCACACGCTGAAAACTGCAAGCACATCACCTGATCTCGTGTCAAATTACATTCTCAAAGCATTCTGTGTATTCTGGTCTTCTTGAAGCACCAGTTTGACAGCAATTGTGTAAACAAGGTGAGGACAGTTTAAAAGTTATTTGCTATATTTGACTCAGTGACTACTAATCTGAATGATCTTGGTAAAGCCAGGTATGGTTATCCAATCAAACTTAATCCTAAAATATTACTTCAAACAGTATTCCGTCTAGGTTAGCTGCTCATGGATTATAATTGAATGAGTCTAGAGAGGAAAAGCAAACAAAGATAATCCAAGGGCAGCCTAAGAAATCATTGACAGACTTCATGTTGTGGCTGAACACTGTATTCCAACACAACCACCACTAGCCCTTGTGAATAGAAAACAATGGCACACTCACCATAAAATACACTTTTAGTGTTAGTACTTTGATAGAAGTCAATGCACTGTATTAAAGACTTTGTCACTGTGTGTTTACTAGAAACAGACACAGGACACCATCAAGAAGCAAGCACCTACTGTATACTGTACAGTCACACATTGCAGAAGATAACACAATGCATGAATATGCTGATTGCAAGTCCAATACAAAAAAATAAACTCTATGCATTACAACAGCTGCTATTAGACAGAATGATGGAAATATTAATCACTCTTTACACATGCACAAAAACTAACCTCAAGCCAGTTGCTGGTCTCAAACCCCCAACATAACATTCAGATAGACATGAACAACTCACTATTCTTATCATCTCCAGCCAAATAAAAAAGAGAAGATGGCTCCTGTTTGTAGATCTATCAGTGTGTGACAGTGGAAGTGAGCCTGGCATCCAGCTTCCCCATCATTTGAATATTATTGAAATGAGCATTTGAAGTGGCTAATTACTGGACAGGCAGTGTGCTCGGGTCTTTTGAATCCACCTTCTGCGCCGGGTGTCTGGTGGGGGTCCCGGGGGAGGGGGGTGGGGGGGGGGGGGGGGGCGGTGGTATTGGTGAGAAATGATGTGGGGTTGGAGGGGAGGAGGGGGAGTCGGGGGTGGCAGTGAACAGCCGGCATCCAATACGTGAGAGGCCCCATGTCTGCACTATCAGTGGCATCAGACGGGAAAGAGGAAGGAGGGGGGTTGACGGGGAGGGGGGGTGGGGGGGGGGCGGCAGTTATGAGAACTGCAGTGTGTTGAAACAGAATGACTGCAACACTGCCCAACCTAACACCCACAATCACAGTCAGTCACACGGACACTCTCTTTTCCTTTTTTTTTTCTTATTATCAAAGTTACACATGCAAAACACTAAAAGTCACGTGGGTTTAAAGCGCATCCAGTTCAACACAGAACAGATGGACTTTACTCCGCTTTGCTGGTGCGGCATAAACCAAATACTGCACCACACACAGAATGACAGTTCTTTGAATCCTCATACACATAATCTAGCTAAGCTTTGATGCACCATTATTGACTTTTTTGTCAGTCTAAATGCTCGTCCATGATGGAAATACTGTACTGTGCACATACCTGCAGCCGCTTTTCGTCTATCCAAATGCCTCGCACTGCGCAGGCCACGTGCTTTAAAAAACATTTACACCATGACGGACCCCTACTCTTTTTTATCAGGAAGCGATCTCTTTCTTCTCTTATTGTGTCACTCCTTTTCACACACAAAAATGTACACACAGTAGTACAAACTTGACACACAGCAAAGTGCATCCAAAAACATCAACATGCTTAACAGGTTCAGATCTTGCGGAACCTGGTAGACCGGTCACTTTAGTCTGGGAGCCCTTTAAACAATGTTAGCTTTTAAAGCTCTGTAGCAGAGCAATGCAAGTGCTGTTTAAGACTGACACTGCAAAAAAAAAACCCAGCAAGAGGCAGTAGACAAAGCCTGTAAAGATAATAATAGTGGTGGTGCTGAGGGGGTTAAGTTCAGCTTGTGAGTAGACAGCTGAACCTAAATCCCAGATACACAACACCCCCTTCGCCCCCCACCATCCTCCTTCTTGTCCTCCTCCTTCTTCCCCCACCCCTTCCTTTGCTGCCGTGCCGAGCAGGAACATGAAGCAGAGACCGTAACAATATGAAGCCGGCTGAGAGAGCCCGAGGACCACGACGCATACTTACGTGGTCCTAGACGTCCAGACAGAGCTGCCGGTCGGAGAGCAGAAAGCAGAAGAGGAGACAGAGAGGAGCATGAGAATTGCTTGCCGGCAGAGCAGCCCACAAGCTATCCGGCCTCGTTGGGTTGTATTCCTTTTTATTTGTTCCAGTCTGTGCAGCGCACAGACAGAGCGAGTAGCGAAATACACATACATGCATTCACGCACGCACACACAGCCAGCCGCAGACACACAGCACACCTCCCCCCAGCGTAGCACACGCGTTACTCATTCTCTTGCCTCTTCTTATGGCCGACGCTTTCTGTTCTCTCCTTTTTCCTTTCTTATTATCTCTGTCTGCTCCTCCCTTCCCTTTTTCAATATCCTCTTTCTTTCTCTCGGCTACACACATGCAGTCGGCTTCTCTTCGCAGCCCCCACCTTCCCCTCTCCCTCTCTCTCTCTCTCTCCCTCCCTCTCTCCATTCCCCTCCCTCTCGCGCAGCCTCTCCCTCCATCTCCTCTCCTCTCTCTCTTCAGTGTGTGCAGAGCGAGAGGCCATTATCTGAGCCACAGCGGGCACGTACGATGGAATGGAGGAGTGTGCAGTGAGCAGAAACAGAGAGAGCTGTGGGGGATAGTCACTTGTAGCGGCAGCCTAGGAAACAGCACAGTGCAGCAGAGCTCTTACCAATGACAAAACCTCTCTGTCTGTATCCACGCCCTTCAACACTACTTGCTCCACTGCATTAGATGATGTTACATATAAGGTTATTTGTTTTGTTTATCCACCAAAAAAACCCCAGTACTGGCAATTTCGGCTATGACAGCGCTTCTCTGATTGCGAGCGCAGAGGCGACCAGAGGCTGCCTAGCGAATACACAATCTCACCTAACAACGACATCAACTGGAAAAAGGAGCGAGGAAAAGCAATGTTAAGTTGCTTGTTTATCCCTTCCGCAACCGTCGCCTGGTTTTTCTTACAGAGCTCTCGTTCCATGTTTGAGTGTCTAGTTTCGACTCTGCCCTGGGCCAAAGGAGAGACGACCAATGACCATTCTTCCATCTCCATTTTCTTCCTCATCCACATTTACATCGGTTGGCCGTTCCTCGCTTGAGACAAAAAGGTTGAGTCTTACACCTGTGGCTGATAATAGCGAGGCTGTATGCACAAGACAGAGAAAGGTTGGTGGAAGAAGAGGTTGCTGGCTTGCTGGCTTGCTGGCTTTCTTGCTGACCCTTCCTTCAACATCCAAAGGATACAGACAAGGTGGGAGGTTTCTGACTGAGGGAAGCTGAGGTTCACTTGATATACAATCAGCCATCCAACAGTCTTTAATGTCTACTCATTCACCTACAAGGGGGAAGAGTTTGGAAGAACGATGGCGATGTGATTATGTTAGAGGTATAACACCAAGACAACTACGCTGGGCGATGGAGAGAGGGAACGATGGACGACACTTGAACATCGGCAAGCAAGAGGAGCAGGATGATGAGAAAGGAAAGGAGGAAGACACTTAGAGGAGGGAACATACAAAGAGAAAAGCCTGTGGAGAAAACAGTTAAGAGCAAGACCGAGTCGCTCAGTTATTCTAGTAACTGATTCTGTAACGGGAGGAGAGACGATGGAGAAGAGGAAGGAGAAGAAAGAGAATCGGCAGGTTGTTGCCAAACGAAGGCAGCGAAAACGAGTAATCAACCCGTTGTAGTTAGCTGTGGATGCAACACTTTGCCTTCCGTCCTCTCCTGTCCACCAGCCTAAGATAACGTCCCCATGTCATTCTCTCCTCACCATTGTACTGCCTTGGCGTCACTGTCATTATCATCGTCAACGTTGTCATGATTGCAGGATGTTTCCTCTCGCCTGCTTGCTGGCCGGCCGGCCGGCCTTGTGGAGTCTCTTCTCTTCTCTCCAACATTGCTGGAGTTTTGGAGCAGATTTAACCAGGAGGAGGAGGAGGAGGAAGGGGGGGGGGAAACATGGCCGTCTCCCCCATGCAGATCGCTGTCAGCTCCTGCGTAGTATTATTCTCTTATATTACGGAGCATGTACCGATTACACTGCGCTATGGCTGGATTAACTTCAGTAGCCTTTCCCTGCTTCTCTTACTTAAGCGTTCTGTTTCTCTTCATCTCTCTTGATCTCTCATTTTCTCTGGCTTTCTCAATCTGCTTCTGTCTCCCTCTCTCGATTTGTCTCTCTGTTTTGTTGCCTGAGCCTTTTCTCCTTCTAGCATAGCTTATTGCATTACCGTTCCACCACTTTCTGACGCACCCGCTCTCTGGCCCTGTAAATTGTACACTGTCTGTCTCTTTGTTGCCACACATATTCGTATATACACACACACACACACACACACACACACACAGATGAGCGTCAATCCCAAAGAGAAACACAGCGCAGCCTAAGCTGTCTAAGAGAAGGAGAGGAGAAGTAGAGCATTTGGTCATGTGACCAGGGAGTGCCAATGAGTGAGAGAGAGAGCAGTGAGCAAGAGAGGCAGGAAACACATGTGGCGATGACGTAGCTACACCGTCATCGTCATCACCACACCATCATCATCATCAGTGTCTCCCACCAGGACGCTCGCCTACACCACTGGGTGGTTACCTGTGTCATCTTACACATGCCCACTCTGTCTATTACTATCACAAACACCACACACCAACGGGCACTCGAAAACATGCTCTTTCATTCACCCGAATGACTTGTTCTTACTCACTCCCCCGGCTACAGTGACACAGCATTTCTAGCTCCAGTCTTGGCTTAACCCCTGAATCACATGCTATCTACGCACAGTTCCTCATTTTTAAAGAAGGACTTTTTTCTGTTCTTAAACGCTGTGCCCTGGTTTACTGGAGAAGTCAAACCTTTCATTAGAAACAATTCTGAACACTGGCTAAACAACAAGTGTCAAAATAAATCATTTTTCAAAGCTAACTTGGCGATTAGCCTAAAAGAGAACTCAGCGGACCAGCAGTCAACTACATCAAACATCAACAGTACAAGAAATGAATGACATCACATGGCCAGAAAAACTTTCACTTTTAAAAAATCAAGAAATGAGAACAGAAACACAAACTGAGCTTGTGTGCTACAGCATACACCAACTCACTCGCAAAAGCTGTAAAAACACGACTTCTGAGTTTGTGAGCAGTCACGTACAGAGTTGAGTAAGATGAAGACGTGCGATTTGAGTCAAACATCAACACGGGAAAAGGGAACCCCCTACGATAGCAAATTCAGCTCTTTCATATACATGATGTACGTTCTAAACAGCAAACTGTATGTATCATTTTTATGACTTGATTTACTGTATGTAGGAAGATAAAACTTAATTACAGTAAGACTACTCTTAATTCCAACTCGTGGTCTTGGATGACTAAAAACCAGCAACATAAAGCAGGTTTCATTTCGCATATAGAGAAAACACTGTCCGGTTTTTCCGGTGCTTGCCAGAGTCATAATTTATACAAATTACTATGGATCATTGACAGAAAAGGCTGGAGTAAGAGAGCTGTCCTGAAATCACCTCCTGAACACAATGGGTTACTTCTAGATAACACGACAATGAGACAGATTACATTACAGCTGGAAGGCATGCAGTGTGTACTCTTGTCCTAGTTAACTTCTAATTCAACCGAGTTCACTTCTCCTGACACTGATACCTCGGGAAACACAAGCATCTCATCTTTTTCAGTGAAAATGAAATGGAAAAGATGAATAAGTATGCTGCAACACTTACGGTAAACCTGCTGTAACCCGGCATTGAGAGAGAGTGGAAGGATCAACAGAGGCTCCAGCTCTCACATCGATCTCTTCATCTCGCAATCTAGTCAAATTATCATCCAAATGAGCTGTTTCACGCCCTCGTCTCTCTCGTCCGCTCTCTCTCTCTCCATTTCTCTCACTTCTTTTAAGAATAGTTCAGTATTTCTCAGCAGATCAGAGGAAAGGTCTTGGTTGTAGGAGGGGATGACTGAAAACAAAAGTTCATTCTCAGCAGTGTGTTCGGTTGGCTTGCATATGAGTAAGCCTGAGTCATCTTTGTCTTTTCTCCTCAACAAAGTCCTGACACACATCGGTAGTGGGAGGTCTATGTGTATGACATTCACAAAATCCAATGAAGAACAAATTGTCCTGTTTCATGGGTTTGGTGGGTAAACAAGGGTTTCTAAGAAATTATATGATTTCATTACCTCTTATCAATGGCAGGATGTGTGCCATGTTCATTAAAAAACTATACATTTGGTCTCTTTTTTTCTTACAACGCTTGGCAGCCTTTAAACAATTCATATGACCGTGAGCATCACAGGCATGACATGAGGGTCCGTTCCCCTCCTCCCACCCCTTCCTGTCAGCTGACTCCCCCTTCCTCCACCGCTGCTCCCGTCTACCTCCGTATACCCCCACCCCAACCCACATTGCCCTGCAGTCTAATGGCATCAAGGTCATCTGATCTGACACAGTATGACTCGTTCTCCTTCCCCCTCTCCTTTTCTTTTTTTTTTTGCTCTTTTCGTCTCTCTGTCTTTCACTAACTTTCTCCATTCCTGCATCTGTTTCTCATCACGTGCACACAGAGGCAAAGAGACACAGCTAAAGACACTAAAAGCTTTCTGCAAATGCACACAAGGCAACAAATAATGCCAAATGATTTTTTTTCCCCCCATCTGCATGCACGTGAGCACATGCACACACAGAAACACGCACATGCACACACACACACAGACAGAAACACACACACACACACACACACAGACGCACACATACTGGTATGTGTACAGTATTGGATTGTTCACTGAGGGTCACTGGGTTTATTGGTGGGCGGGACAAGAGGCTGCAGAGTAGCACTGAGCACATCATATTTAACAGAGTAGAAGCAACACAGACTGTTTCAGCCTGGTTGAACAAAAGACAATTCTTACTGAAATCTCTCTCCTTTTATTATGACTTAATATTCTTTGCCTGGTTTGGTCCTGTGTTTTGTTTTGGAAAACACTAATTTTATGAAAATGATTTTGATGTTGTTGCAATGACTGTACAGGGTGTAAAAGAAAAGTATTATCCTCTGTAAGCATGTGTAACCATATGCAGAGTGTATATGTGTCTATGTTTAAAGTTTCCCTGTCCATCTGTCTGAGCAACACACTGTTTACATGTTCATATTTAAAGCATCACCTTATTATGCTATCCTTCCATCTGTCTATTTGGCAATATATATAGATATTTATTTTTCTCTCTTTGTCTTTGTGTTCATTTCTATTAGTCCCCACCTCTGACCTGCTCCCACACTACATGGTGTTAGGTTCAGGGTGTGTTTGGGTGTGGATCGTAGTACTGAAAGTAGTGTATTCACTCTGAGTCATACCTCCTGACATACGGCACGTGCAAGTCAGCACGAATAGCCCAGCTGGGGAAGGCCTAACCCCCCTACCCCTCCTCACCGCTCCTCACAAAGAGAAAGGGAGGAGTGGTTTAAGAGGGAGGAGGGAAAAAATGGAAAGGTGGTGGTGAGTGGGGGAGCTGTTGGGCAGGGTGGAGCTGCTAAAAAATAACGACAAGAGAGGAGGAGGAGGGTTCTGTTTTTTTTTTAAGAGGAAGCTCTTTGTGCTTGAGGTTTGGGATGTGAAAAGGAATGTAATCAATATACAGGATATGTTAGAAGATTCTGGGTTTGAGACAAAGAGAGTAGACAACAGACAGAAGGGAAATTGATGAAGAACAAGTGAGTTAAAAATGTGTCCAAAACAATAAAAGAACACTGTGTACTACTACCTGCCAGTCTAATGTGTGCCAAAGTCATGAAAAATAGCTGAGCAGCCACATCTGATAGGACAATGATGTAATCATTAACAGCATGTAGTTGTTCCATTGGAGCAGTTTTTGTCAGGTGAAAGACATTTTGACCTGAATGATTAGGGGATTCATTTTGGGGACAGTATTTAGGGGTTGAATCAGAAAGTGCTCAGTGAAAAGCAGATAGAGAGAAAGCAAGAGAAACCTTCCTCAGCCCTGCAGAGTGGCTGGTTGCCATCCTTGTCTCTCTCAGGACTTGGGCTAAGATTAGCTTCCCATATGTTCAAGTCAGGCGTAGCCTGACTTAAAGGGCCAGTACTCTGCTGTGGCAACACAGTGAAACCTTCAAGCCATGTAGCACTTTACATACACTAAATGATCCAATTTCACCATCAAGGTCAATTCAGACAGAAGGGTGGTGTATTTAAGATGAGAGCTAGATCATGTTTGGTCCTTTAAATATGAAGTTTGAATAAAGACTGCCATTAATTTTTTACTTCAGAATAAAATCCTTATCTTTTGGAAGCAGCCTCCATTGAATGCAGATGAAAATGCTTCTGTTGTTTCAGTAATCAATAATTCTATGTGCATGTTTCAGTGGTGTGTGATGAAAAGTCCAACAGCTGTGGCACTGTGTTACATAAAACCTGGCTGCAGCGTCTGGCAGCAGTGGGATTCAGGATTGTATAAACTGCATGCCCGGTGGGAGCAGCAGAGCAGCCGCCAGAGAGGTGAGAGTTAAAGAGCTCGAGCAACAGACAACAGTGCAACAGCAACAGCTCCTCCCCCTTCTCTTTCCATTCATTTTTTATTAACTGCGGCACCAGGCGGCTGACAACCTCCCTCCAACATCAAACACAGATACCACCGACGATGCCAACGAGCCACCAACCACAACTCCTCATGTCACGCAGAGTACTGATCCAGCCAAGGGGTGCAAGTCTATGTCCAGCCATGTTCACTGGTATAGTACATGCAGGACTATCAGCAGTGTGGCAGGTCAGACAATACAGAGATGAGCGTCTGCTAATCACCATTAATCAGAAGTGAAACATGAAACACTGCAGAGGTTAGCATGTCCATATACATGAATGATTTCATGTAAGTGAAGGAATTGTTGGTTATTTTATACATTACAAAGCCATGTGGAATCCATGATGATTTATTTATGTGATGTTTTCAAATCCTTTGGGTGTCAAATATTAGTTTTAGAGAGTCTAAACCTTAGAGAGTCTAAAACCTTGAAGAAGTGACAGCTTCAAGATAAGATAATACTGGTGTACTACTAATACTAAGAGGATAAGAATTAGACATGTTTTCAGACATGCTCATCATCAAAAAAAACATTTGAGTCAAGACAAAAGCAACAATCAGATAAAGCAAGACCTAGAAAATGTGACGTGAAGATCAAAAGGAAGATTTGTGAGAAATAGGATTTGATCTTTAGAATCAAAATACTGACTCACATTTGAAATTAACCATAGGTTAATGCGTGTCATGGCACATGAGTAACAGAGCCGCAGTTCTTTACTGACTGAGTGGAAACCTTACAGAGCAGTAAATACATCGAAAGCCAACGCTGAATGGAAGAGGTGATGTCAAACCCTCCACTTCCGAAGTCTGTACAATGCACCAAACCATTCACTGAACCAATACGCGAGGATACACACATGTGGTGCCGGCTAGCTGCTCACGTGACTAACCTTGGCCGGACATGAGCTAAATTTAAAGCAATGATGTCATTAGACATTCAGTGTTGCCACGGAAACTAGGTCAGTGTTAACCCTTTGCGAGCATGGCAGGGGATTCCACGCAAGGCTAAACATATGATTAACAAGCGTTCCATCTGCTGTCACGCACATACTAGTTTGAGTGTTTCTACTCTGGTTTTGAGTTTTTTCTCACCACTCAACTATGTGAACTTCATCTGATGTATAAAGAGGAAATCCTGTGTAGGGGCGTGGAAAAAAAAAAATCACACGAGTGCACTTTTGTCTGTCTTGTAACCTGTTGTGGTAACCTCTTAATTCAGCTCGACTTCCTGAACAGCAAAGAAAGCAACCAACCAGTCTGCTGTAAAAATGAAATAAACCAAGCGAGACCTGACGTGCTTTTAACCATGTCTATCATCACACCATGTTTTTAAGGTTGAGGCTGTTGTGTGGGTCCTAAAGATATTTAATGATGGTGTGTAACCAGTTATTTGAATTGTCATACTGAAAATTAGAGCCCTCAGCTTGGGTGTAAACAGTGTTTTTAGTCTTTGTGTAACCAGGGAAATGTTTGGCAAGGAAACAGATCTAAACACTGTACCAAGGACAAGCCCAGCAACCATGACCCTCTATAAACAGGAGCTCAGGAAAGAAACAAAGGCAAACACAAACTTGTTAAACAACACATAGCTCTTCCCACAAATGGACAGACCTGCAAACCAGATGGTGGTATATACCTTGTAGATAAAGAGACCATCTACATATGGAGAGAGATTAGAGCAGGCTTAGAGGCAAGCTAGTATGTCAGTAGAACTGCACTAAATCCATTCAGGACATTTGAAACTGGCTGCCTAACCTATATTTCACATGACTGTATTGACACAGGTGAAAGTATCTGCCAGCGCAAATGTCCTCTATCCAGATCTCGTTGCTTCCACATGCCTGGGTTTACATGACTGACATGTTTCATTGTGCGTCCGATGGTACTCAAATCACAGCTTTCTTTCTCCTGCTCGGAGGAGACATCGCAAGATTCTCAGACAACAGCCTGTTTGGTGCTTATTAAATCCTTTCTGTATGAAGCCTCGCCACTCAAACTTCCTTTCCACATAAACACACAAGCGTGCCCCGACTTGGCAAGCTGTGGCACAGCAGCTCTCAGCGGCTACACGCCACAGGTTACTACGCCCGACAATCAAACACGTACGCATGCGTGACCCACTAACTTTTACTCCCTTTACCTCATTTGACTCCAGAACCTAGGAGAAGAAGGACGGCCCCCTGGCTCCGGAGCCAGCGCGTTACAGTTCCTCCTCCCTCCTCCTCCTCCTCCTCTCTCCAGTCTCTTGTATCTACACATGCCTGGCTCTGGCACCAATCAGCGGGCAGCGTGGGACGCTTTAAACTGAGGATGCCACCACTTCATCACTAAGGCGCTCTGCTCACCACGGCTTGGAGATAAAGGCGAAAGTAGCCGATCTAATGTAGTCAAGCTTCAGAGCGGGGCAACTCGGATGGGGAGACAGATGCTTAAATACGTTTAATACATCCTTATTCCGGCCCGCGGTAAATATAATGAGCTCATGTGTTCAACAGCGAGAGCAACAAATAACCAAATGACAGTCTAGCGACACTGAAGTGACAATCGCAGCAATTTTTGTACCATAGTAAGACATTATTAGACCGGTCCACATAAATACATACACATATGTTTGCAAGATTGTAAAAAAAATGCATGTGCACACCACATTTACACCTTTTCAGAGCCTTACTGCACTGATGAACCAACAGCTGATATCAAAGCAACATGGACAGTGATTACATGTTATTGGCACAACAGCACGAAATACAGACCCAATGTCCCCTCTTACCTTAGCTGCCAGTTCAGTGTTCCCCAAGCAGCTTTGACTGTTGTCTTCAAAATATTCCACCTTTACAGCCATTCAACAGAACAAGAGAGGAGAGAGGGGAGGGAGGGAAGGGAAGGGGGGGATTTAGAAGGAGACAGAGAGAGATGGGAGGGGGGAGAGAATAACAATCAATAGAATAATGCGACAAGGGCCAGTTCACAAAGACTCATCATTAAAGACAGTGGGACCACAGGGCACAACATGTATACCTATTCTACACACACTCTTCTTATCGTCACTGTCATCCACAGCAAGCATCAAAAAAAAAAAAAGAAAAAGAAAGGCAGCCCTTGCGCACAAATCTCTTTTCTTTGATTTGTGCTCAAACAGTGAGCCGGCACTTCCCTCTACTGCTGGGGCAGAGAATGAGAGACAGCAAAGCGAGGATTCAATTTCAATTATAGAATTATGTAATGTCTGTATCTCGACCTAGCGCAGCCTTCCTAATGCATGCATTAGACAAGTCCTCCATAACCCAGTTTTTTTTTTTTTTAAAGGGAAAACTGGCAATACAACACATGCATAAGTGTCAAGATGGGTTAGCTGAGAGTTAAATGAAACAGATGGAAGCATAGTGAGAAATTAAAGCAAAGAAGGCTGATTATTGTAAAATAAAAACAATAGCATCTTCTCATTTGGCAGAGCATGCCCCCCCCCTGTCTACATGGTCCTGGCTGTCTAAATGTTAAATGATGTGTTTTGTCTCGAGCTGTTCCCCAGTCCCGCCAACCTCATCCCCCCCGCCCCCCCTTACCACAACCCCCCCACTCCACCACCCACCCACCTATCAATCCTAAAATAAGTCTGGACTCTTTAGTGATGAATATTTACCCTCCAAGCCTCTGAGCTGCCTTGGTTTGTACTCCTCCTTCCGCTGGCCGTATCCCCATCAGAAGACTCCGGCTCCCTCTTGTCTTCACCTCTATCCCTCTATCCCTTTCTTCTCTCTCTCTCTCTCTTTCTATCAGCCTCTCTCCACTCTTCTTTCTCGGTCTCTCTCTCTCTCACTCGCTCTCTCTCTCTCTCTCTCTCGTCTGTGTTCCAGCAGCCCATTCAGGAAGCCATCTTGTGTTTTTAATCTGGTTTTACATGAGCTCTCGTAAGCACGTTCTCTCTCTCTCTCGCCGCTTGCTCTCTTGCTCTACCCCCCTCCCTCCCTCTCCCTCTCTCTCTCCTGCTAGTATGCCAATAGGTCTACCGCACACACGCTCATAGACACATACACACACACACGCACAAGAGGGATTTTTAAAAAAAATCTGTGATCACTATCACTCCTTCCTCCCACTCGCTTTTTCTTTTTCTGCATATATGATGTGACTGCCCCCTCAACCGCCCCCTCCCCCCTCTCTCTCTCTCTTCAAACATATACACTCACGAACAAATGTACACACACGCACAAACCCACACACACGCACACACAGAGCTCGCCGGAGAGACGTCACGCTACAGATAGCACACAAAGGCAGTCCGTTCACCAATCAGAGGGCGAGCTGGGCTCTGCTGCTAGGGTGAAATTGAAGGAGAGCAAGTGAGGGCGGCGGCACAGAGAAAGAGAGAGAGACAGAGACAGAGAGAGAGAGAGAGAGAGAGAGAGAGAGAGAGAGAAGGGGGGTGGGAGAGGAACTGAAGCTAGTAAAAAGAGGAGGTTAAAATAAAAAAAGGGAAAAGGGTCTGTGAGTGTGTGTTTGGTAGTGTGTGTATGTGTGTGTGAGTGTGCAGCACCATAAAAGGGAAGCTGACATAAAGAGACAGAGTTAAGGTGAACGGGAGGTGTGTGTGTGTGTGTGTGTGTGTGTGTGTGTGTGCGTGCATGCGTGCGAATGTGGGCGAGGGGGAGGAGGGAGGGAGGAGGAGGGGGGGGGGGGGGTGTCCTCTCTATGCCTGTCAATTATCTCCTCGAGCTCGCCTTCCCTAAACAATGCCTCTGGTATGTGGTATCACTGAGCACCATCTGTGTCAGGGCTGCCTGCAATAACTGGACTGGACTGCACAGCACACACAAACACACACAAACACATGCATACACACACACACACACACACAGACAAGCATGCAACCCCCTTCTGACAGGGAAAATGCACAATTACAAGACCAACATGCTGACTCAAAGCAAGTGAAGACAGAAAAAGGCGCTCTGTGCCACAAATACTGAGTACATTACGAGAGATGTATGATTTAAAACTGCATGAGTGATATTAAGCAAAGTTGTCACAAATGATCAGGTGTGATCAAACGATCACAAACACTGACTTTATCTTCCACATAAGGAAAGGGCTGCCTGGGGCTTACACTTCCTTTTTTACAAAGTCTCTGCGAGGTTGACATACCAAGCATATTTTGGAAGCTTGTGCGCACAGTGTTTACATTCTGAGTGTGAACCATCATCCCCGGCTCGTACTTTTTTTTTTAAAGCAGACATCAGCGCACATTCGTGCCAGAGTGCTTAACATCACCGCAAAAGCCAAAAGGAGACAGATTGGTCCAAATCTGCAAACCGGGGAGAACCGCTGCATAGATGCATTTCTCTTTTCTGTCCGTGATTGGCTTTTTGTGAAATGGGAAGTTGAACAAAACACACAACAAATAGTGAAGCAAAGAAGTCTGTTTAGATATGAAAAACAGCCCCAAACGCAAGAGTGGAAAAAAGCTGCTAAATTGGAAGCCGGCGAGAGACAAGACAAAGTCAGCGTAAGTTAAGGCAGGCTGGCGAAGACGCAGCGGAATGAGGTGAAAGCAGACAGGCGAGAGACAGAGACACTGAAACAGAGAGGACGAGCGAAAAAAGCAAGAGGCAGCTGAGCTGTGGCGTGGTGAGAGGAGAGGCAGACACACAGTGACACAGCATTTGTAGTGTCTGTCTGACGCTCTTGTATGGCATGGGAAATCCCCTCTGCTGACGTCAGATGCCACGTGTGTGTATGAGTGTGTGCGAGTGTGTGTGTGCATGTGTTTATGTGTGTGAGCAGAGGCGTGTTTGTGGTAAGCTGGACAGCGAGAGCGGCTGCTTAGCTTCATCAGAGTGCTTCGTTACAGGTGGCCGGGGTAGTCGTAGCAGTAGTAGTAGCAGTAGTAGTAGTAGTAGTAGTCGTCGTAGTAATAGTCGCAGTACTAGTACTTGTATCAGTGGACGTGCTGCAGTGCAGACGCAATGAAAGCAATAATGGAAAAAATAAACGATATTTAAAATAGTAATACTGGCGAAAGCGTTATAATAATAGTTGCATAGTGCATAGTGGTTACACAAGTGATAGTGAAAGTTACTGAGATAGCAAGAGTGGTAACAACAGTAGTACTGAAAATAATAACAGCGATAGTAGAGGACATACGACGCATATCTTTCAGGCCTGTAGTGAAGTGATTTAAATATAAGATTGGACATAAACACACACTCTGCTGTGTAATACTTCTGCTATAAATGGGAGAGCTAGGAGAGAAAGTGCCTTGCCTCCTCTTTCACATCTCACCGGCCCACGGCAGACATCATAATCCTGACATACTCATTTCTTCATTCAACCTTATTATATTCACATTTCCTGTCTGTTGCTCTTGCCTTACTCGCATTTAACGAAAGATTAAGAGTCTCCCCCGACCCGGAAACTTCCTCATGCTCACCTTCACTTTCTAACACAAACACACTACAGCTACACACAGATGCAGGCGAGGGAGGCTCATTTCAGCTGGTGTGATTACAATTTGCATTTTGTTGCAGGGGGATGAGCAGAGGAGGCTGAGTGCTGGGATATACCTGCAATTTGATATCTACGTCTGGTCTCTATATCGACAATAGCACTCCCCACCCTCAATTGTACACACAAGACCAATTAGCCACCTGCCTTGAAAGGTGTAACTACAACACAATAGTTCAGCCAGGCTATGAAATAAGAAAAGGTGATGCTAAAGTACACTCATAAGTAAAACACATATTTTGTGGTCACAGAAAAACTGCACCTTTAATAGATTGTGTGAGAGTGGATAATTGTTATACTCCACAGCCCCCAGAGTGCATATTCTGTATACCCAGGAGTAATAATTACAATGTTCTTGTTGTACAATAGGAAACTGCAAGTGCAGTTGATTCGAGAGAAGATGGAGGATGTGGTTGCCAGGCAATAAGGGACTCAGCTGCTAAATCCATACAGAGGTCAGAGGTTACAGATGAGGCATTGTGTGTAAGGGTGGGGTTATTGATGGATGGGTGGACACCTGGTTAAGAGCTGTTATGGAGCAAAGCTACGCCTCCTACACATCTCCTGATGCTTCGACTCATTACACACATCTTCATCATTTTCAATAGACACAGTGGGCAAATTAACATCTCTAAGAACAAATAGTGGTGTTTTGGAATGAAGCTGCATATGGTAAACATAGGATATCAATATTTCATATCTCATTTAATATCAGTATTGACAGTGTTAGAGGCAGTGTGAGGCTACATGGACAACACTACTGACCAGTGATCAGTTTTTTAACAACCCCCCCCCCCCCCCCACCCCCCATGTTACAGTTACATCTTATCTAACTTACAGAGTGCAGCTTGTAATAACTGCAACAGTAGATAATCACATAGTTTACAGTCATGCTAGGAGTTCTATGAGACTGTACTTGGGCACAGTGGTGCTTTGATCAAAATGCTAATGTTATCATGCTAACATGCTGATATTCAGCAGATAATGTGTACCATGTCGTCTTAGTTTAACATGTTAGCATGCTTATATTTGCTTTAATGATGGCACTAAAAGAAAAGTAAAAGAAAATCAAAAGATGGGTTAAACTGAGCTTGCCCAAAGTAAAAATCAAAGTAAAATCTGAACAAGCCATTTGAACAGCAATAACAACTAGTCCTGTGTCTCTACAATGTTCATGATAGAAAGTTTAAATAGATGATGATTGACATGAAGAAAAGGTATGGTTGAAGAGTGAGGTCCCTCAGAGGTCAAGTGGTTTTGAAATATGGAGGCTGTAAACTTCTACTACCCCTCAACAACAAGCCCGCTTCACAAAAAGACAATGCTTACAATTAGGAAACCTCTTTTAAATTAGCCTGCTTCCCTCTCAGCTGCTGAATGCATAACATACACATGGTCCAGAAATCTTTAACTGGGATGCCCTATGGCAGCAACAGGATGTATGAATACATAAACTGAATATCATTAGATTATATGTGTGAGAACAAAGAGCTCTTCCTTCTCACAATAGGATGTATGTAAAAGTCCTTTGTGGTTCTCATTTATGTGTTGTGCCACCAAATATTACATTTTGTTGATTTAATACTGAGCTGTTATTGTGCAAAATCTATAACTAGCAATGCATTCTCTTATCATCTCAATTGAATAAGATAAAGAACAAATGACAAACATTATTTACATTTTGCAGGAGACAACTTAGGGTTGGGAAGTTGTAAACCTCTGAGCAGACAAGACAGGGCAGGCCTGAACAGTGGTGATGGAAACCCTAATTTCCTGTTTGTGCCTTTTCCTCTAGACTTTAGGTGGTCCTTAACAGTGACATGTCATTGCATGAGAGTCCTCTACACTTCTGATCTACATCTCTTGACATA
This sequence comes from Scomber japonicus, assembly GCF_027409825.1. Classification (NCBI taxonomy): domain Eukaryota; kingdom Metazoa; phylum Chordata; class Actinopteri; order Scombriformes; family Scombridae; genus Scomber; species Scomber japonicus. The sequence continues at coordinate 32,027,017 of NC_070586.1, read as the reverse complement.
CTGAGTGATGGGCAGGTGCTATTCTTTTGGATAAAAATATTTCCTTATAAACGGTTATAGTCATATGTGAAAACGTCAGTCAAAATCATTTCACAGCATGTTTTGTCTTTGCAAATGGAGCATGATTGTGCTTCGGGCTGTTTTTATTATATCCATGTGATTTTATATTCCAAACATTAACAATGATGGGCATAATGCGGTTTAATGACTTTACTGTGACTGTTATTTTATCAATAGTACACTGATATGAGAAGCCCTTAAATTGAGTTGATTCTCATAAAAAATTTAATGGATTCCACAAAAGTAATGTGTTTGATTATCTTAGTTTTTATTGTTTTCTTTATACTAGCATAGCAGAAGTGTCTCTTTTAGTGCATTTAGTGTCTCTGATTAATCCAAAAGAAATTCAACATTTTAATGTGAAAATAAGTGTCAAATGAAATGAAATATCAGCTTCATACCAGATATATTGGTACAGCACTGGCCTTAAACATCTATATCAGTATAAACCTATAAACATCATGTAAGATTTCATCAATCTAATATTGAATAGTGTTGTTGTAAACTATGCATGTAGGGAGGTAACAGTAATGGTTAGTAGAATCTAAAAGTAAACAGGACAGGGCACGGCAGGCCTAAGCATTGCTGGTGGAAGCCCTGCTGGCGGTTTCCTGTTTGTGGCTAAACAACCCTCGTGTGCCTGTTCCTCTAAACTTCAGTTTTGTGCTCTTGAACACTCACATGTCCTTCTCTGCCTGGATAATTTGGTGCGCTAGGCTGGACTTCTGCTGCTGCCCCAACTTCTGATATGTGTCATGCATATAATCTGTCAGTTAGAAATCTTTGATGCATACTAGTCCCTGTCATGCATTTCTTCTTGTTTTAGTCACGTTGGGGACATGATACAGAACATAACTGGTTAATAATATCTCCATGTAACTGATTATGCGGGTGTGTCTCTATGATGTCTCCTCATCAAAGATTATTTCGTTTATGACTGTCCAGACTACATTTTATGATCCAATATTTATTTAAGTTCAATTTTTAATCTTTGACATTACTCCTTTATAACTTATAGTGGACACTGTAAGCCTGCATTAAAATTAATGACATAATGTAGATGTTTTACAGCTGAATGGCTCTGGATTAAAGTCACATAACCACCTATTTTGTATAGTGTCCATGAGTATTTTCTACATCCATGCAGAGAGGATGCTAGTGTCTGTCTGTTGCAGGATTTAGACAGAAAATGTTAATTAATATATTCAACATTTTTTAATATGCAGTGGCTTTTTGACAGCTGTCATTTCAAGAACAAACATCTGGATTCATAGCACCTGCCTACTACTTGTTTTTAATGCCTGAATTAGTTGGTCCTTATCTTGAGAATATAGTACAGAATGTAGAATGGCTCAGGAAATTCTTACTTTCATTCATCATAAAAACATCTCAGCTTATCTATTAAGTCAGCTACACCTCTACACTTAATGAGAGGTGAGGAGGTGTTGTATATTCATTTGTTTAATAATGTTGGATGTAAGTAGTATCTTCATTCATGGTAGGTCTAGTGTTTGACATAACATTAAAAATCATTTCTTGTGCTTTTTCAAACTGCCAGGCAGTTACTGGCCTTTTATTGGGAGCTTTGATATCATGCAGGCAATGTTGTATTCTCAAACATTAATGGACAGTGTGCTCTTAAATATACTGATCATTTTCTCAATCAATACTACATTGATATAAAAAGCCTTTAATCTAAAGTGGCAAAATGGATTTGACAAAAGTATGCACAATGTTTTATTATCAGCATTTTTATTGTTATATTTGTACTACAGAAGCATTTTAGTCTCTCTTTTAGTGCATTTAGTGTCTCTGATTAAATTTGAGTATTTTAGTATGAAAATAAATAGAAGTTGAAAATTGTTTTAAATGATATGTATATGTTTTATTGTCACCATTTTTGTTACTTTTGTTCATTTTAAGTGTCTCGTGATAGTTTATTTATTGTCTCAGAGGCTTTAAAATTTCACTTAAGACACTACATAATTATAAAATCTTCACACTTTTATCTAAACATCATGTAGTGTGAGAAAGTTAGTATGGAAACAAAAACAGTACTTATGTGCTTGTTATGCTATCTATTAGCCCTTGCAGGGTCCATTCTTCTTGGTCATGCTTTAAAAGCTTACTCTGTTTTTTCCCGCTTCTCTTCCTCCAATACTGCTGACTATTTACTGCATCTTCCCGTCCTCCTCCTTGACTTTACAACCCATCCCCCCCCCCATTGAAGAGCCTGATGCACGAACAAACACACAGAGACGCACACCCACACACACATTCACTCACTTCCACTAACACACACAAGTGCACACTTTAAAAACATGCAGTGACTCTTTCTCTTTCTTCACACACCCACACACACACAAACACAAAATGGCCTAAGGTTAACCCCCACCCTCACTCAAAGCCTCAGAGGTCAAAGGACAAAGCACAGGCAACTGCAGGAATTCTCCACTGCTGCTGTTTGGTAGCCTTAACAGTCCCTCAACCATGCAAACACACACTGTCCACCTACAGCCTGTTAAGTGACTATAAAACAATCACAGGGTGATATTTCAATAGATTTCAACACTTATGTGAACATTTTCTTAACCACATCCATAACCATAATGACTACCCATTTCTATCTCTAACTTTTTTTACATGGTGTGTGAAGTGGGTGTACCCCTCTGTTTCTTACTTGAAAGACACTTTAAATAGATCAATGTGTGTGTGTGTGTGTGTGTGTGTGTGTGTTGGAGGGGGGGCAGCCTCACTGGCTACTTCCTGATATAGCTAAAGACATCATCATGTGCACTCACAGAAGGCTGAGATAAGTCTGTATAGATAAAAGTGAGGTACTGATAGCGACGCATCTTATAAAAGCAACACCACTCAGTTTACTGTAAGAGTTTACAACTGATTGCATTTGGAGCCAGGCAATGAAAACATCATGAAATCATCATTACTCAGCACAAATCACTAGCGGCAGGTTGCCTTGTTAGAATTCAACCTGTAATCTTCACAGAAGCTTTTTCAGTAGACAGAATTAGTAATCTAGTGCTATGTATTTGCACATCCTAATATACTGTTTGATTTAATAGTTACAGTACGACCAGTAACACTTTAATCATATTTGTAAAGCACACAGCGTTGCATCCTTGAATGAAGTGTGCTCTAAAAATATATTTGAGTTGGCAGGACAATCACTTTCATCAGATCTGGCTGTGGGAGACAGTAGTTACTGTTCACAAGCAGAGCTGCCATAAGGAGTAAACTGTACATGTATACAGTTCAGTTTTTTAAATTCGATTCCTAGTACAAGACAAGTGTCACATCTGTTTGCATTATAATATGTGTCACTTGCTATTTAGAATGAGATCTTTAACATATACACACTTTTATAGCCCATGCAACTGTGTATCCCTCTAAACCCTGCCTAAGGAGAAGCAGGTCCAGACTTGACAGTTGAGGAATGCCAAGAGTAGGACCAGTGGCTGCAAAGTTCAATACAAAGTGCCTGGATGTGACGTCTCGAACAAGGTGCTGGTGAGGTCTGTAATGTAAGCACTTTAGGAAGTGGATGGATAAATGGATACGTTCCCGGCTCCATTATAATCTTCCATTCAAGTACCTTGAGTTAGACACTACAGCATGACCAGTGCTTACCATGACTGAAAGCAGGTTGAGTGTGTGACATAATAATGTGTTTTAGGTGGATAAACTTCTCTAGGTAAATAAAGACTGAAGCTGCATCTTAGTTTGGCAGATAACCACTGAAGATGTTCAGAGAACTTCAGTAAAGCTGCAAACATAAGCTGCCCAATCTGGCATTTGAGAGAGTGGAAGAATGAATAAACAAGTAGACAGACCAAGTTTCGACTGACCTGCACAACAGCTCAAATATTAATGAAGTCTTCTAATAGAGACTAAATGGAATACTGATGATCATACTTGAACCTTGCTTACCTCCGAGTTGCTGTGTCTCCTCTTCAGCTCCAAACATTTGCGCAGCTTGCAGATCTGCTTGCCCGTCTTGCGGTTCAGACAGTTAGCGCAGGTACCACAGTTCTCCTTTCGGAGGCAGGGGGTGCAGGCCCCACATTTCTTCCTCCTTTTCTTCTGGAGGTCAACACTGGTGTCCGGGGAGGCATCAATGGGGGAGAGAGAGAAGAGTCCCGCCTGCTGGTGTTCAGTCTCGATATACTTGCTCAGAGGAGACGTGTTCTCTAAAGATTTCCTCTGTACGAGGAGGGACTGAGCCTCCTCCGCATCCATGGAGAAATCATAAATGTCCTGAGGAGGTGTACCAGGCCCTGCCCTCGGCCTGGGCATGGTGACTGTCCTGTCTTATGCCTTTTCTGTCTCTTAATTAGGGAGATTTAAAAACAATAATAAACGCAGTATTGTTGAGAGATAAAAGTCAACAACAGTCAACATCCAGACGCTGTTAAATATCTGGCTGCACTTGCAAAATCTGTCAGATCTCCATACAGACAGATGTCTTGAATCAGTCTTTGTGGTTGACTTTGTCTATCTAGATATAAACTCAGCTGGAAAAACCCCCAATCCACTAAACTTTGTGGGCTGTTGCCAAAAGAGTTAGTTTGATGTGCATCATTTTCTACTAGTCCAAAACCCTTTGGAACATGACAATTATGGGTTTAAGACAACTTAATTACAATATTGTGTTTTTGGTCACCCAGGTGGCCCTGGAGAATCCAGGTAGTAACTTCCAGTATGGAGTCCATCTTTCCCAGCTACCCAGAGGGATGGTTGGCGGTCCACCACAGTTTTGGAAAGGATGTTGGAGTCTGGGGAGTCATAGTAAAGTTTGCCCAGCCTCGTCACAGTCTGGAAGTGTGCAGAGACAGCAGAGAGGGTGAGACTTTTAATTAACATGGCAATGCTAAAAAAAAACATGTTTATACTTTTGTAGGTTTGTGAGGGATTTAAATGTTAAGGTCTCATTGCCAATGTCTTCATTGCTACACTTTCTTGAGGAAATGCAAACTTGGAATACCATTATTCTACAATTTTGCAGAAGAAGCTGGTACAGGCCAACAAGACATTGTGCTTACATCATATTGGGGGCTATTTAGGGGAGGAGCTATTTAAACACAATCAGCCCAATGAGGTCAATGAAGAAACAAAGATAAAAGAAAAATTGGAAGAAATATGTTATGAGGCCATGTTGTTTTCTATTAAAACTTCACACCATACCATCAAGGCAAAAGTTGTATTAACTAGCTAACTAACAATTTATCACACTGTTAAACAATTTAATGAATGTCTGATGGTGAATGATACAAGATGCTTTGCCCTACATTAGAGTTTAGTCAGACTGATGTCTGGTATCTGTCTGGCTTTCCAAACACAGCTGTCACAGTGCTGTGCATCCAGTTGGCTCATCTCCCTACAGGCCTACGTGAGCAGTTTGAGAAGATACTGTGTTTTAATGGCAGACCCCTCATGACGGGGGCGTAAGTCTTCCTGAATGAAAGGAGGGGGGGTTGATAAGTTGATGCCAGGGACAGTCCTCTTTGTCTTGTGGTCACACGCTCCAGTCAACCGTCAATAAGAAGTGAATTGTTCTGAGAGAACCCAGCCTTTCTCTTTGCCACTGCTTAGTTTCACAGCCTGCATTGACTTAACATGTTTTGTTTTAGGCATTAGCAGTAATGAGAATGGAAAGTAAAAGTCACATATTGCAAATGTTCATTTATTTTGGTACAGTTTTGACTAACCTTACATAACGCAGTGGAATTGTACATTAATATGGCTTTAATATGGTGTTTTGATATGGTAAAAAAAAAAAAGAGAAACATTGTAGCTATGGCAGGGCCTTCTGAGGCGGGAAAACCACAAATGAATGGTTGCTATGGTTTCTTACATTAGGTTTAATACGAACTAGAACAAAATAATTGTTTAGCTTGTTTGCAGCTCGGCTAGCTTACAAATAGCCTGCGTTTGAACATTTATCTAGCTTTAGCTGAATAGCACTGTCGCCTCAACTGTAGCTTTCATTACAGCACAGGTTAAGTTATTATTTTGTGTAGCTACCAAACTTACCAAACAGGGGTCCATGGTTGGTTTTAGGAGACTGTTATTTGGAGTATTTTATGTAAAAACTGAACCTGTCGACTCGACAAACGCGGACAGATAGCATGAATTTAATAAAGCAAAGGTACATGCGATATTATTAGCAAATATTAGCTACTGTAAATATAATTAGTGTGACGCAATGTGACGTTTTATTAATTTTAGCCTAATTTAACCCTAACCCTAACCCTCCGCTTAGCTAAATACTATCCTGACAATTATCTAACAATTATTTGACAACAGATAATGACAATATCGCAGTTAAAGCTGTTAAAGTAGCCTAATGCTAGCCTATGAGAATATTGAAATACTCGTTGATAAACACAGACTGAGCAGCAGAGCCTTTAAAGCAGTGCTATGTGGGGCAGTATTACAGTCGCGAGCTCACGTAACCGTATATCAGTCCTGTCACGAGCTGTTGCCGTGTTACTGTATGTCCACGTGCTCGGTGACAGGGACCTGAACCCCCTGCAGGGAGCCCGAGCGGCCCACACACACATCAAAGCAATCAGATAAAAACTAAAAGACATCCTAAGATTTACATGAAGATAAACTCTGTTATCTCCTCACGCTGGGGTATTCAATACACATCCATTAGAGGTATATAAGTGAGCCCTAATTGCTTCAGGTGACAAATACAACACTTTCACAAGGTGTGAGTACACACACTGATCTAAAATGCTTCTCTATCCACGTGTCACTCTCGGACCTAATAGGCTACCCTCCAATAAAAATGTTAATTATTTATATTTTAATTTAAGTATTATCCGATGATTGCATAATTAAACGCACCTCCATGCAACGTTCAGCTGATAAGGTCCTAATAACTGTGCTGTTCAGAAGGTTTTATATCAGTACTTTAATGCAAATGTACATAAAAGACATTTAAGGCAACACGGCTGCACAACATCCGTATCTGCACACATGAGAAATATTAATAACAAGAGAATAAAGAGACAGCATTGACCTACCACATGCGATGAGTCGGTCTTTAAATGCCTCGAGATTCCTCTTCTCTCCGGGTGTTTTATTTGTCTTTTTTAAAAACTTCTTAAAAATGAAAAGAAATCCCCCCCCAAAAAAAAGACTCTAGCAAAAGTCGTCAGAGATCATAAAAAAAAGTTATGTGTAGAGGAAAAACATGACGACCATTGCATACCTAGAGAATTCTCGTGCACAAAAGGAGAGAGTGAGAGAAAACTTATGACATAACTTTGACTTAAAGCTGGTTGATGTCTGGTCGATGGTGCAGGGGGTGAGAGAGTGGTTTGAGGGGGAGGGGGTGGGGGGGGGGGGTCGTTTGAAAGGGTTAAAGTTATCAGTAAATTATGGAGTGGAGTCCTGCCAGTTGGAACAACGGGGGAGGGTGATGCGTCACATGTGTGAGGGTTAAAATTGGCCCCTGTGCTGCTGGGGTTTTTAAGTAGCCTGATGCTTCTGAAGTCTGATGAGATGATTTATAATGACTCTCACGGTGCTGTAATCATATTTGAATTTAAACCAAAGAGTGGGTTTTCAAAAGGCTCCTGTGATGTCATGAGTGGGTGTTAAACCAGATGTTTTGACATCAGGAGGGGAATGAGGATCAGGACCTTAAGATCTGAAAGCCCTATCACTCAGTCCTGTTTGACGCCCCCACTCAGATGAGAGGGAACAGCGGCCCCAGCTGACAGAGTTCAGGTATCTCACCTTTTATCACATGGAAGTGATGAAAGGCAGTCTTATGATTTACACCACCCTCAGAAAAAGTCTATTACACCATTACACCATTACACCATTACCAACAGTAATAAGTACTTTGGGGGTAATATCTGACAACAGTAAAATGAGTACTGCCTACTTGTTTTTAATTAGATTTAATTACTCAGGGATTAAAGCAAGACGTGACCAGAGAAGGTTGTCCAAGAGGAAGTGCATACAATGTGCACAATTAAATATTATACAGATTTAAAACTGCTCTGTCTGTTTTTACCCCCTGATTACTATATTAGAGGACAAGGATCTAGAAGGAATAACCCCCCCCCCCCCCCCCCCAGGCAGTTTTATGACATTTATTTAATTTGAATTCCATTTAGCAGACAGTATCTTGCTAATCATCAGCCATTGCTCCCTAGTGAGTGTGTATAAGCACGTTGTCCCAGATTTCCCGGAATACCTATATCTGCAGTGGTTTCCCATCACTTTGGATGTGGAGACGGGAGTGCATGTATTTGTGGTTCTTTGTGTTAAAAATAATCAGCATCTCACTGTAACTACGTTCATTTACACACATTTACATTAAGTTTAAATACACTGAAGAATTTCATCATAACCTGTAGCCTGTCGCTCTGTGTGTATGACAATATAGTCTTTGAAAATTGAATCTTATGACTACTGATATCCACTATTGACTCAGACTTTGAAACTGAGAGATGTAATCATTTCTGAATAGCCTTATGTTTGGTCACATATTACTATTTCACTTCACAGTAGAATAGCCGTTCAGTAATGAATGTGATCACTCGGTTATAACACATCAAATCTTTATTTTTACACCATTAGAACTCTCCATTGGAGGCTGTTAAACAAACACAAACAAAATGCTGTAAACACAAAATGCAAACCTTCTGAGGTACCTTCTTCTGGCCATTACACCAAATCATCATCATCATCATCATCACCATCATCATCATCATTGTTTTCTTCCCCGCATTCTATTCATAACTACCATGAGCTATGGCAACAGTTGGCTTGAATATGATGGTGGGCCGATTTCAGCAGAGACCCAGAGGCGTGAATGTATCATATTAACTTTCCGTCTGCTTTATTCAGATCAGCTCAGTTGCCATGGAAGCATTGGTAATGTTATGTTTACATGATGTATGCCAATAGATATTAAGATGTTTCTCTGCTTGTAGTGAAGTGTTGTGATGAGCTGAGGAAATCATTTGGATCGGTGTTGAGTATCACGCTGACACACGAGTAAAAATAGATTCTCTTGGCCACGTTTCTATATGATGAAAACAAAACCTGCTGAGGATTGCTTGTATAATAGAGGAAAATAACAACCGTATGTCCAGTTAAAGCTTTCAAAAAATGTAATTAGAGTATGCAGGAATGTGAAACAGTGTAGACAAGACATTATACGATCTGTATATGATCTGTTTTGTGTAATAAATAATAATTTAAGTTGAATAAAAAGGCAAATGTGTGGTTGAAATTTCATCCAGAAACTTTCATGGTAATAAATAGCTCGCACAGCTACTGTAACTCCACACCTGTCTCGTTCGCATTGAAGATGTTAGTACCAGCAGCGGATGTGAAAGTGCGTGAAGGAGGACGGATTGAGTGTCACATTCTCATACGTCAGTGTGCTGACTCCAGTGCTGCAGATGACCACGATGACAACAACTAAACAAAATATGATTCGGATGAGAAAAGAGGAGCGCAAGAATACAAGAATAGAATGGACTGGGACGCAAACAGAAAACACACGAATGCTGGAGACGGGAGAGGAAGGAGGAGGATTTTAAAGAAAAAGAATGCAGTGACTTGAGTGGACTTGAGTTTCAGTTTGGTGTACAACTGAGCTGGAAGAAAATTGCATCAATTACTTATCTTGCAGAGGCCCTTTTATGTATGAAAACACTGAGTTTTCTTTCATACTATACAGCTCATGCTATCACTGTTTATCATGTGGGGGGGGGGGGGCGCTAGTTTGATATAATATTGGGCCATTATGTCTTGTTTGGAGTATAAATAACAGTCACTAGCACATATCTATCAAGACAAACATTACCATGGATGATAAAATACTGCTTGGAGAGGTGGTGGTCAGATCCGTTTTAAAGCTTAGAGCTAAAGCTGAAACAGTACAGATTAGACTGTGGTCTGTTGGTTTGTTAGAGCATGAAATGTATGCTTGACTTTTAAATTGGCGTCAGTTTGATTGAGATTTAGCTGCTTGGATTAAATTATCAGTACAAATGATGTTAAAGGTGTGTATCATTGGAAATACTGTATGGACATGTATGAGCAATATTGGGCTCGGTTGGGTTTGGTCCGGGTTCAGCTTGGACAGATATGATGAACGTGTGTTTGGATCAATCTCAAAGCTGTAACCTGTTTACTGAACATTTGATGCTTTTGCTTCAACTGAGGTTTTCTATGTGCAATGGTCCGTTCTTAACTGCTACAAGGAGCCTTGCAAATTTGTGTAGGTCGATCCTGAAATGCATATACAGCAGGGAATGTACCAACTCCCCTTCACCCCCTGTCACATCACCCCTCAGTCTCATGGTGGCTCGGTCCGGTTTAGTCACGGAGCGGAAGTCTTTATGTCCGGACCTGGAACTTGCCAGCCTTGGTCATGTATTTGATGCCTTTGAAAGGTTTGTACTTCTCACCGTACATGTCCAGCCGGTTAACTTTCAGCCCTGTTGAAGGATACAAATAATAATTTATCAATATACACGAATGATTTGAACAAGCACAAGAATCAAGAACCTGACTTGAATGTTTGAGGATTGTTGGTGACTCAGTGGGGATTGCTGATGGATTTAAAGACCATGAGCGTGTCTTTACCAGCTCACCCGACATGCACTTTCATTTCCCCCACCATTACATTCAAGGCTAAGTATTAAGCTTCTGATTTTCCTTAAAGTATTCACCTGTCGACCTTTCGAAAATATTTCAAGAATCCTCAAAGACTCTTCTAACCATTGGGATGCAAAGAATGTTTTGTTTCCAAAGTTGACACAAAGTATCTCATGTACAATCAGTTACACCAGTGTATTTCTCTCCTTTATTTTATAAATACAGAGATAATAATACTTTTACAAAAAAAGATTATTTATTTATTTCAGGCTGCCTAGACAAGAGATAAGGAGAAAGGGTATTTTGGGGGGCTTTTTTTGTTTTGGTTTGCCTTTTTTGGACAGTTGGTGGCGGAGGCCGACAGGAAACAAAGGGGAGGGAGAAATGGGTATGACATGCAACAAATGTCCTTTGCCGGACTCAAACAAATAAAATCCTCATGCTTTTCCCATTTTTGTCTTCAAATCAGCAATAGGACTAGAACTTAAACCAAAACTAGAAAACAACTTTTTTTCACTTTTATTGTTATCTCTAAATTATCTGCCACTACTGCATCTCTTTAAAAACACTGTCACTAGCTATCAGAAGGGATGTTTTGAGATATTTTTAATTATAAAAATATATCAGTGAGCCTATACAGATTATAAAGCCTGTTAGGTTATTTCTTGCAGCTGTTACAATAACATTTATAAAATAGTAATCAACTTTAAAACAATTACAAAACTTGAACTTGACCACTGAACTTGAATAAACATCTTCTATCCATTTTTTAAAAAATGTAATCAATTAAGTAGTGTGATATTTTCACTCTCAGCGATGCAACACCATGTTCAGTGCTCATATACTTCACAACTAAAAGGTTAAATGCTAATTTCCAAGGCCAGAATTAAACGCTCCAATGCTCCTTCAGCAGCACTCAGCCAGATGCTCATGGCCCTTATTTCACTGCATAAGTGCGACAAGTGTAGTAGTGTAGTATGTCTTGGGCGTGCAGACTGCGTGTCTCAGTGCACTCCTGCTGTTTTGGTTCATGTACGTGCAGCAGTGCAATGAGCAAAAGGGCTGGGTGAAGTAGACTGTTGTAGTGATTATTAAATACTCTCTCAGCCAGTCACACCACTGCTGTCATAGCTCTGACACAGCTGATCCACTCACAATTAAAAATGAAAAGCTTTTCTTAAGGTTCAGAGTGCAACAGCATGAATATACATCACCACAAATCTGGAGCCAAAGAAACATGCATTGTTTTTTCACCAGTTAGTTGGCCTACTATAATAACGATAGAAATAAAAACAAAGAAAGTCATTTGGTCACCAACCCTATTTTGGCAATAATTCTAATGTGTCAGAGTGCCTTGTTAGCTGAGTGGTTAAGGCGTATGCTACATAATGGCAGTGTCACTGGTTCGGTATGGACAAGGGACCTTTGCTGCAGGTCATCCCCCTCTCTCTACCTGTTTCCTGTCGGCCTCTATGCCACCCAATGTCAAATAAAGGCAAAAAAGCCCCCCAAAAATGTGGATGTGTCTCACCTCATACATGGTGACGTAGTTTAGTAAATTATGTTACATGTTTCAAGGATAAAACATGAGAGGTTAACAACAAACAATTGGCTGATGAGTCCAGCTGCTAACCTGATGTCTCGTTCATAAAAACCAGCATATAAAACCAGTCTGACGTGTGTAGAAGTGTGTGTAGTTTTTCTGTAGGAGTCTGGTGACGCCAGGTGATTTAATGAAGATAAACACAGTGAACGGTCGTGTGTAACTGCACTATGTTCTGGCCCGCCACTCCTTAGAGGCCAACGGTTTATCAAAATATCAGTCCTGCTGCAGGAATTGAATGAACTGAAAGAGAAGCTTTTCATACAGTATAAAGAGCTGTGGACAATGGATACTGTCAGCAGACACGTTCATTTACAGATCTAAACAGACTGATACACTGTCTTTCCTGCTTTAACCACAAAGAATGTTATTTCAGTTCCTGTAGAGGGGTTGTCTGTGGCATGTTGCCAATCTTTTACCAACATCTCTGAGAGTCTCCGAGCAGGGAAGGAGGCAACCCCTGGTCCATTTACTGTGTCATCATAACTGAAAGTTTATTTATGATTTAACTGTTGTGTGCACTAAAGCCTTTTCTCTTTACAGAGACTTTTTAAATTATTATTTTAATTTAAGATATTGTATATGGTCTATGGTTGAAGCAGCATTAATTGCTATGAGGGGGATAACAATAACTCAGCAGAGATAGTGGGATATAGAAGTGTGGGTCTGTCAGTCTGTCTCTAAGGGCCCTGGTTGTCTATCTAGCTATAGCAAGCATAGCCAATACCTGTGTTTTTGTAGAGATGCAGTTGGGGCAGATAATACAGAATATGGATTTCAGAATAAAAGTGAAAAATAAATTCTATGAACACCATGAATCCCATATACTTATTCCATTACATTCATGCTGGTCACAGTGCCTTCTAAGCTGTGAAACTGGGATTTTAGACATTAAGATTTTGGATTATTAACTGAGATCCTGTATAATTGTATGCTATATAATGCGTCTGCAAACTTAGTCACAATATAATTATGTTATTTGCAATCTAAAAAGTAAAATTATGAGTATCAAAATGTAATCCTGGTATCATCTCTCTGATGTCATGTGAGAATATGAATTTGTGGCATTTGGCGCCATCTAATGGCCGATGCATCGCTGCGCTACCACAATGAGACTGTCAGGTGGTTATCAGCTGAGCAAACTATGTGATGAAAGCTGCTGGTGTGTGGAGGCTAAGCTCAAATGGTTAAGTGGAAAATAGCAAAAGCATTCATTAGTAACATAGGATCCAATGTCTCAGCAGGAACACACACCAGCTTCTTACTGTTTGAGAGAATTTAAACTAGTAAAACTTTTTATTGTGAGGCTATGTGTTGATGATGTGGTGTGTGTGTGTGCATATCTTTTTATCTTTGAAGGAACCAATTTCAGCTAAAACTAGCATTGTGAAGATATTTCTGTGTTGTCAGCACATTTTGGTCGGTCCCCACAACTTGTGTGTCCTCACAAGGATATAAAAGACAAACGTGCGTGTTTGTGTGTGTTTGTATGTGTGCACCTGAGATGGCCATCTGTTGGATCTTCAACTGGATGTTAATGGTGGGGTTTTCATCAGGTTTGGAGGCCCCGGCCTGCAGACTCATGGTGCCTTTAAGACTGGGAAGCTTCTGGGGGTTGATCTTCCCAACATCCCATGACAACATCTAGCCAAAACACACATCCCATCAAGATGCCAAAGTGAGATCATTATCAGTTGGGAGAAAAAAATGAATAAAAAGCAAGCAGTGGCATACTAGATCCTACAGATTGGTGTCAGTTTGGAATCATGCAACTACTGTGTAACATCTGAACTATAACCATCATTGTTCATCCTCATATTCATGTATACTCCCCTTCTTTTTATAGGCACACAAAGACACACACACACACAGACATATTTTTAAGTACCTTTGTGACTGGGTCAAAGGTGTATGTTCCCTGGGAGGGGTTGAGGTTGGCGTTTAGAACACCTCGGGGCAGCTGGCTGCTAACCAGGACTGACTCCACAGCCTTGCCCATGGTCTGTTTGGGGCCCAGGGTCAAGTCAAAACGCCCCTGGGAGCTTCCCTCACGGAAGGAGATGTTGTGCTTGACATACACTGGGATAGCTACCAGGCTGGATGAGAAGCAGGACAGTAGACGACTTAGCTTAACAGCAAGTCTTTCACACATTACAGATATGTTGGCAGCTACTGTACAGAGGGCATAAGTTAACATAATGAAGGCTGTTTCATCTTTATGAGCCAGAATGAACAATATTTACTTCTGAGAGCTGACGTGATAGGAGAGTAACCGGAAGTTTCCATCAGGGGGGATGAAGGAGAGGATCCGCTCAGCCTCCCAGCGCTTGAACCTGACACACGGATGAAAGCTGACATCATCCAGCAACCGAGGATTCTGAAAGAGGGAGGAGAATGGCCATTTGGTTAGGGGGGAGTTGAGTAAAATAAAATGTGCTTACGCATTCTGTAAAGCTCATGCCATTACTGTGGTAAATGTTTTTGTGTTACCAGCTCTTAAAAATGTTTTATTTCCACTTAGGCTCGGTCGAACTCTTTCCAAAGCAACAAAAGTTATGACAGAAAAACGATCTTGTTTACAGATTGAGAGCTTACATAATTCCTGGCGAGACACTTGATACTCTTTGGGTTGGTCTTGTAATCATGTATTTGCTTATGTTCTGTACTAGACTGATAACATAGTTCCACTGAGAGTTTAATTCCATAATTCTGTAACCTTACCATAAATGACAGAGTGAGGTCTGGCATGCCAGTCAGTTTTACACAGGCATCAATAACTCCCTGGATTTCTGCTGTAATAGTGGAGCCTGAGGAGAAAACAACAAGGTGCTTTAGAAACCAGGGTTTTACACATAACAAACTCTGACTGCCTAACATAATGAGAGTGTTACCTGATTTATCAATGATAGCGTCGATCTCCTCCACCACGTCAAAATAGGCTTCATTGTTAGTGTATTTGACTCCGGTGCGTCGCCATGGCACCACTGACAGCTGGCCTGTAGGCAGCTGTTCACCCACGTTGGTGCTACCTAGTAGAGACATGAACCAGATGGGACATTTGTTTTAAAAGTATATACACAGTGCATTATACTGACAACGGGTAATGTAAATGTAATAAATTATGAATACTCTTTCCCAACAGGTGACACTATAATGAACTCATTAGCATATAAAAAGTTACTGCAAGCCTGACAGTTTGGAACCTCAACACCATTAACTGTGCCATGGCAGGAATAAAAGAATAACTTAATAACCGTTCAATCTTTCATGACAGAAACGTTAACACCTAATTCTGTGTAAGACTGTGAATTATTTCCACAGGTTTTACACATATTTGGGGATTTTATGTTCAATAGGCCTCATTTAAATGAAATTATACCTCATTTTTAGTTAAAACCTGTTTTCCTCTCAGGTCAAAATTGAACCTTAATGGCTCCCCTCATGTTTTACACACACAGTAGCTCCAACACATTATGACAGATTGTATCTAATATCATATTCATGGCCTGAAATCATTTTCTAAACATCTAGTTGTCCAATAAATAGTCGAAGCGATGTACAAGGTGATGTATTTTGAAACACATCAGTGTATTGTACCTGTGATGGTGTTGACCATTGTGCGGAGGATGGTGGGGGGCTTGATGAGCTCTTTAAGGATGTTGGACTCTGTGGCCAGGGGAAAGCCGTTGTCCAGCATTTCCTCCAGTAGCTCATAAACCACTACGACATTGTCCTTGATGGCAGCCTCTGTACACACCCCGAAATAGTCCTAATACCAAAGAACACAAGTGGTATATACATGTTAGTCTCAAAGAGAAGAGCAGAAGAGCAGAGGATGTACAGTCAAACCAGAGACCACAGAATGAACATCTCATCAAGCTGAGAGTGGGCAGTGAAAATGCAGGGAAGCAACAATATGAGAAGACAAAGAAGGACCTGGAATGTGTCGACGACTCTGTGCAGAAACTCGATGACAAAGAGCGGCGGCACCTCGCTCTGGATCACTGCGACAAAGTAGATGCGATGTCTGAGCACGCTGATAAGGTAGTGGTGCGGTGTGGGGATCACCGGCGGGACGTTCTCTGGCTCAGTGGCGCGCTCCTGAGCCTCGAAGAAGTAGTCGCACACAGAGCGGCTGACCACGCTCTTCCAGTGCTTCTCCAGGAAAATGTCCCCCGAGGCGTTGACTAGGAACAGACTGTGGATCATTTTGGCCGGAGGCTGAGAGGCTGAAAATAGAAAGAGAAGCCTGATGTGTTTAAATCAGAGAAGATTTGGGATTTCTAATCAACTGTAAGAAGCTCAATTCAAATTGTACCTGCACATATGACATAATAGTACACAATTACTGTACGTTTCAAACAAGAAAACATGATCTGTTGCAATCAGTTTTTTTCTATGTTCACTACTGTTGTGAGCTGTAAACAAAGGTACACACACACACACACACACACACACACACACACACACACACTGGATGATACTTCATGTAACTTGCAATACAATTCATTGAATATAAGTGAGTAAATGCTAAATGTATGTTTTTCTTTAAAAAGAGGGAAAACTAAATGACACACAGAACAGTCAATTAACAAAACAGGACCTAATAACTGACTTCTTGTCTGAATTGTAAACAATGTGTAGAAAGCAATAATTCAGTCTGTTGTTCAATGAGTGAATAAAAGTTGAATGGGAGTGAACGGGGGTATTTTACATATCAGCAAAAGATATGTATTTCATTGTTTGTGTATGATTGCAGTTTTGTAGGTTAGTAAATAAATGTGGTCTAAAGACTTTAAAGACTAACACAGTATTTGTACAAGCCCTAAACTTTGAAAAACTCCAACTCAACTAAGCCTGACCTTTATGAAGTATGAGAACAAAATGCCTCCAATAGCTCCACACCGTGTAAATCTATGTATGACTAATAGTGGGCTGTTGAACAGACAGCCCCTTCCTCACTCACATGACTACTTGGTGGATAAAAGGCCGTTTTTACGCTCTGGATAATTCACAATACAGAGGTTTGCACATTGTATGAGCACAGTTGAACTGCTTAGCTCTGTGTATCTTAATGGTGTAGATACAATGTAACTGTTCACAGTTTTTTTAATAATGTATCAAAGAGCACAGCAATGATTGCTGCCACCTTGTATTAATTTTCCACTACAAGTCTTTAAATGAAACTAATGTTCCACATTTAGCTCATGCTTTCTTAGTCTGAGTCCATTAAAAACTATTAATTGTTATTATTTATATTATTATTATTTATATAACTTGTTTCTGTCTCTTTTTTCAGGAGACACTTACTTTTTAATTTATTTACAGAATTGTATCTATTTAATTGTTATGCTCCATTATCTCTATCTCTGTTAATAATTTGTTTAGTTAGTTATGATCTGCATTGTCTCTTTAACCACGAGAATTAGTCCACTCTATAGGTAGGCTGACCCTTCCTGGTCATGGGGAGTAAGGGTGGGGGGTGGGTTGATTGTCAGAACAGCGGCCATTATGTACACTATGTTGTATGATTGATATGAACAATACAAAATAAAAAATGCAAGGGCTCGGATGACACACTAATTGTTGTGTGTTTATTTAAATGTGTCAGTAGGCTATAACATTCATATTTATTTAAATGATGTTTGGCTTACACCTGTCACTATTAAAGTCCTCCTCCACTAAAAAAATGTGTTTTTCTTCTTCCTAGAGTTGAATGTTTGAGCTTCACAGTGCAGAATCATGTATGTGCAGAGTTTGTTTTCACATTCATATGTTGAAAGTGGAAAGTGTCTCTGAGCTCACTGAAAATCCAGTTTTAAGTGTAAACCTACAAGCAGGATGTGTAACATTACAACTAGTTTTGAAGTCAATCTTGGTCCAATATTCAATTCACACAAGCGTGATGTGGAAACTTGAAGCCTGCAGTGCACAAACACACAGACTGGACTTTACAGTGAAGCATGTAGTGTCAGCCCAGCAGTTACACTTCTGAGATTCAATATATTTGCATATTATGATATAGCCTGGATTTACAACCAGGGAGTATTTGCATGTGTTATTTAAAAGGATTTTAAACAAGATCATTGAACTTTTTCTTGTGGAAAAACAACCACACCAGACTCACATTATAATTCAGAGTAGAGTATTTTATATACATTTTAAAACATGTGTGGAGGGCATCTTTAAGTAGTGATGAGGAGTGATGATAGTAGCAGACATTTGAGCTACTTAGAACAACAACTCAACAGGCATTATTACTTCAGTCGTCTTTAGCCAACTTGCGGTGTCTGGGAAAGATGACACCGGAATATTCATTAAATATGCGGCAGCAGAGCTATCGAGTTCGGCCTGAATATAACGACTATAACTCAACGCTACAAGACCCTGAGGGAAAGGCAGCTACATATATTTATTACCACGTTAACATGTTTTATGACACACAGCTTGGTAGTAGCTAGCTATAACGCATAGCATTGAAGGCCTCCATAGCCATAAAGAGTAGTAAAAAGATGCTACATCAGTCCGTCCTGCTGCCTCAGTCTCATGACAGAGGAAAAGCCGCGTCACCCGGTGCAAGAACACACACACACACACACACACACACACAAAATAACGATGTTTTCATTTCTAAAAACCTACTTTTTGACACATACGAGACAGTTATAAGTTACGACACACTTACCGAAGACAAATGTAGCGTTTTCGTCTTGCCTATTCGCCCTTTTTCTCCCCAATGAAAGATTAACCAGCCGTCGTTTCTTCCCGTTAGGTGGATCAGATCCTGATGTGAGAAAGAGCAGATGAGCAGAGCTGGCCAATCAAAAGCCGAGAACACATACAAGACCCGCCTACTCAAAGGTGTCATAGGTTAATAATAGGGAAGCTGGAGCTCGTGACTGGATTGTGATTGGATCAGGGAGGCAGAGCTTCGGTAAACACCAGTAAAACCTGTCCGATGATTGGCCTAAGGGTGTAGCTGGTCTGACATTTTGTTTCTAGTATCAGATTTCATCTTGTGGGCTTCTCTCCATTCACAGCAAACACACACAGGAAGAGGTGATTTATAGAAGAAACGTCAGCAGTCTATTAGCAGTCTAAGAACAGCATACAACTCAATGGACTTCTCATTTTTTTCATACACACACACACCACACACCATATCTTTTATCTTAAAAAAAAAGATTGTTATTGAATAGATATACTAGATAAATAGATCAAACATAGGAGAGGCTACTGATGCTGTCATTGATTATCAATAAAATGACTTGTGCAGCATTTGTTATATGGCAAGCAGCATTTATAAAGGGTACATCTCATTAGCTTAAACAGCGTATCACTGCACGCAGGAGCTCTATTAAGAGAATGACGTAACCAGTCCTGTTGCAATGAGAAGCAACATCATATCTCATCTATGTTTTATTTCCTCAGGGAAAAGAGAGAAGCATTTTGGATTTTTCATTTCAAAACTTTATCTCCAGGAGGCATGAATGAAGACTTCTCAATCAATGAGTTTTTATAGTTCTGTATAGTACAAATCCTGTTGAAATCTTGTTTCTGTGATTTCTTAATGTTTTTTTGTGATGTATAACTTTATACTGTTCTATTATATTTTATGCTCTTCCACATTTAGCACATTTATATCTCTATATGTATGTGTATGATGGTATTTTTATGTATGTGTATATATTTATGTATATTTATGCATATATGTAAGCAAATATGGCACATCAAATAGACACAGTTTAGACTTTAGGCTGTATTTTTCTGGTTCATGATGGTCATTTATTGGATACGGCCCTTGCCTCCCTGCCTGTGTGGGACAATGATTGGCCAGAAGTCAGATGACCATGTACCCAACCCATCTTGGTGGATTACCCATTGGCTGATGCATACCTGGATGCACATTATTGGGTTTTTTTGTTGATTTTTTTAAAAATCTTTTAGATTTTTTTCTGTTTTTGAAATATAAAAACAGTGTTAAGTTCTCCTTTACTACAAGTGTTACTGGAGCTTTGACTTTCTTCACACTTTTTTTCCTTCTCCATGTTTCTACAGCATGTGTTGCATGTGTAGCAAAGCACAATGCAGAGATGCAGAATCTATTCTTTAAAGAAATCCAGATGATAAAATAATTCTAACATATTAAATATACTATATACCCCACAATTGTTTTCTTTAACCTTCCTGTCGTCCTCCCGGGTCAAATTGACCCGTCTGTTCTGACTCTTCCTTCTTTCCTTCCTTCCGTCCTTCCTTCTTCCTTCCTTCCTCCCTCCTTCTCATTTTCTTTCCTTCTTATCTCTTTTCTCCCTTCCTTCTTTCCTCCCTCCCTCCTACCTTCTTTCCTCCGTCCTTCCTTCTCTCCTCCCTCCCTCCTACCTTCTTTCCTCGGTCCCCCCTTCCTTCTTTTCTCCCTCCCTCCTACCTTCCTTCCTTACTTACTTCTTTCCTCCGTCCTTCCTTCCTCCTTTTCTTATTTCCTTTCCTCCCTCCCTTCCTTCCTTCCTCATCCCCCTTTCTTCCTTCTGTCGTTCCTTCCTCTCTCTCTCCTTCCTTCCTTCCTCCCTGCCTTCTTTCCTTTACTCCCTTCCTTCCCTCCTCCCTCCCTCCTTTCCTTCCTTCCTTCCTTCCATCTGTCCTTCCTCTCTCCTTCTCTTTTTCTTTCCTTCTTCTCTCTTTTCTCCCTTCCTTCTTTCCTCCCTCCCTCCTACCTTCTTTCCTCTGTCCTTCCTTCCTCCCTCCCTTCTTTCCTTTCCTCCCTCCCTTCCTCATCCCCCTTTCTTCCTTCTGTCGTTCCTTCCTCTCTCTCTCCTTCCTTCCTCCCTTCCTCCCTGCCTTCTTTCCTTTACTCCCTTCCTTCTTTCCTTTACTCCCTTCCCTCCCTCCTTCCTCCTTCCCTCCTTCCTCCCTCTCTCCTTCCTTCCTTCCTGCCTTCTTTCCTTTACTCCCTTCCTGCCTTCTTTCCTTTACTCCCTTCCTTCCTTCTTTCCTTTACTCCCTTCATGCCTTCATTCCTTTACTCCCTTCCCTCCCTTCCTCTTTCTCTCCTTCCTTCCTCCCTGCCTTCTTTCCTTTACCCCCTTACTTCCTTCTTTCTTTTACTCCCTTCCCTCCCTCCTTCCTCCCTCCCTCCCTCCCTCCCTCCTTCCTTTCCTCCCTTCCTTCCTTGACTCGAACACAACAGGAGGGTTAATGTGTCTTATGCAGAATATATGGAACATCACTGTGCTGTACTCTACACTATACTGCATGTAACCTGTAAGTGTAGTCTTCAAACACACCTTAACTCATGATGTGATTCAAACACTGTGAAATCAATCATTGACCAGCAGAGGCCTATTTCATGCACGAGTAGGTTGCATGAAGGAAATAAAACTATAGATACACAATGAATAACATGTCTCTGGGTGTTTGGGAGTAACCTTCATTTCAAGTGTGGCCCACACCCTGAAGTCAAAGTTTCAACATGTGCAAACAATGAAGCCAGGAGAAATCTTACCCTCTGGTTAAACCCTAACAGTAAATGTCAGAGTTGAAGAGACATCACATAGCTTATAGACTCCATCTGGTATGAAAGAAAGAGTTTATTAGTGCAGAGACAGCTGGATATCTGGTGACTGGTTGTGATTCTGAAAATGCTATTCACAATACACTGAGCTAAAGCTGACTGTATCCAGCTTGTTATAATATTACTAATGTGACACAGAGACGCCACTTTTAAATGCACATGTGACTGAAACATGTGACCAGGAGTAAGAGTCGGTGATCAAAGAAGTGCCTTCTGATGACTTGGTTCTTTTTTAAATGTCTTTACTTGGCACCATTATAAATGAAGTCTCTATCTCACTGTATTTCCGAGCTGAAGTAAAGGTTATAAATAAGTATATAAATATATTTTAGGTGGCATGTTCAGTAGAGTGGTTTAAGATGTGTTCACCAGCTGTGCTATCATCAGTGACTGGATGATCAGGTTTTGCAGTGTGCAGGTGAGATGAATGGGACTCTTGTGGGCTGTGAGATATTACACTGTAAAAAGTCTTCATTCACAATCCAGCAAAACAGAAGATGGTAAAATGTGTATATTTGGATTTTGCTGAAGGTGGAGTCAGAGATAGTACGCTTTATTTTCATATCAGTGGTTTTTGACATGACATGCTCATGTTCTGCGGTGACATCTAGTGGCTGTGTGCGATGCCTTTAAATCCAAAATCAATGTGGTTTATAGCGGGGGTTAAGCTTCATGGAAAAGACCTAGTTACTTAACATCAGTAGAGAGATTTGTATCATCACAGCAGCTCAGGTATGAGATGACTTTGCTTGGTCCAGTGTAGTTTAATGTTTAATGCTTTCAAAGTGTGTATGGTGACTTCCACTATGCACTGGCTCCAACTCACATCCTTCATCTTCATCCTCTCTTTTCCACAGTGCGTTATGTTGTTGCAATAATTCCTGAACCTAGGGTGCAACATAAGGAGTTAGTGCCCTGAAAATTATGTGAGCTACTTAGAGGATAATTAATATTAATCCATAATTTAAAAAAAGAACATTGAATCACTATAGTACCTCTTTAGAGTTGCACTTTCAAAGAAAGGGATCAAAATAGCTGAAGATATGATTTTGACTGGCTAGTATATGTCAAGCTCCAAAAAATGACCGATCCTACATTTCCCATAATGCAACCAGTAGCATGAGTCATTACTTAAGTGTTTTTTGAGCTCCTCATCTCCAGGTTGCAAAGCAGGCTTACTGTAATAAATCTGTATTCTCCATGGCCAGGCAGAGATAATAGAGATTATGTCATGATGATGTCATGACATATCTAGTAAACTGGTTTTTATGTGTAAAATAGTCCAAAGTTTTTCCTGTAAGTTAAACAAAAGAGTAGTTCCAGTTTGGAAAATGTTCATAGTGGTGAAAAACAAAAGTCCCTTTACAGTAAATCTCTTGACTGAGTTGATGACCTGAATTAGGTGCGACTTTAAAAAGCTCAAGTGAAACATGAATGGCTCAACATAATTTATTTTCATTTTATGTTAAAATGTACAGAGTTCTTTGAAAGTACTTGCTAAGAAAAAAAAAACAAAAAAAACAAAAAAATAAAACGAATAAATGGAAATACATACAGGGACAGAGTAGAGAGTTGAGGCTGCTGAGCGCATATCAACCTTCACTGTGTGCCCAGCTGTCACTCCTCTCTTTATTTTGCGCTCTCTCTTAGCATACAACGCAACATGTACAATTACAAAGGATACAAAAAGGGAAGCGATATAAACAGACAGAAATATACTGAGCTCATTTTTACATGCCTCTTAAATGTAAGGAAGTCATCCTATACACACACAAGTAAAAAAAAAAGAAAAGAATGCCAAGTGACTTTTAGATATTTGTAGTCCTTTTTGTTTAAAATAGCATTAATATACTACACAAAGATAGAAAAACTCTAGATGAGATGGAATGGAGAGGTTAAAGGCATCTTAAAGTCACTAAAAGTGAGTGGTAATTTTTTTAAATTTTGAATTTCTTAGTAATTATTACCCAAGAGGCGAGCTAAAAAATATGTATTGTTTTTTTTATCCTGAAACAGAAGTGAAAAAAATGACAGTACCAATATCAATGTCAGAATTTCTTTTTTATATTATAGAAAAAACATTTTCTCTACAATAGGTTTTCTATAGTCCAAAAAAGAGTCAGCTTGTGTCATAAAAGAAAGCTGCCCAGTCTGATAAAATTCAGAAAGAAAGAAAAAAACAAACAAAATAAAGTACAGAACAGAACAACACACACAAATTAAGTATGCAATGTCAGGTCTGTAAGAAAATGAAAACTCCTCTTTTTTTGACTTTGAATACTGGTACACTGGAGCGACCAGGTCAACCTCTGCCATTTATAACGCCGTAACCCAACAGGACCTCAAATGCTGCCTCGCCTCCAACCCTGCTTTCTATATGAGTTGTGCCTCTATGTGAGGGCCAAACCATGCACTAGAACAGACATGTAGGTGCGCCTTTTCTAAAGGCCAACTTTCTACTGCCGTATTTCTAGTCGATGTGAGTGCAGGATTTTTTTGCAAAAACAAAAAACAATATACAGTTTTAACAGAATACACCATTCAAAAGCTGACTTCTCGACCTCTTTGGGTCATTAACACTTAAGGAAGGGGAGAGATCGGCTAATTTTTTTAACCGACTTTCCTTAAAGCAGTTAAATGACAATCTCACTGTTTGTATCCTAAACTGCTAAAAAAAAATAAAACAAACAAAAAAAAAGGCTGACATTGTACACTGTCAGTGGAGTGTGGACAACAGCTGAATGTTGTACTTTCCTGAGCCAGCCACCAGTTGGCGATAGCTAGCCAGTGTGTGTCTGTGTCTGTGTCTGTGTGTGAGCGTGTGTGTGTGTGTAAGAGAGTGCTGCTGGATATTGGGAAGTACCAGAATATGTACATCTTTAAACGTTTCAGAAGTGGTGGCAAACTGGAAAATAATGCTACTCATTTCATTCATGGACATATAATAAGACAGTAACTCCTCTCCTCTCTGCGTCTTTGCTGTGTTTTTGGTATGACACCGTCCATCCGGGGGAAGACAGAGACTGCGGGAAACGGCTCGACACCTCAAACACCAGAGGAACCCCCCACTCCCACCCCTCCCCCTTCCTGCTCCTTACGCTTTTCTGGAATAAAAAGGTGAAAAGCCATCTGATGTTTTTAGGGGTGGGTAAAGAGGGGAGGTGTTTCTGAGAGAGCGAGAGGGTGTTATCACCATTTCAGAATTCAGAATGCCACACATATAAAGACCAAAGCATATAAGAGGTCGGACTGCACACGAGTATTTCAAAAAACGATCGAACGAAAACGGCAACAACGAAAATAAGGTTCGACATTAAGTTTAACAAAACAAAAAAAACGAGAGTCCGCCTACAATGTTTCATTGTCTCTTTTTTTCCAAGGTAAGGCTTCCTATATCAATTAAAAGATTGTGTGCATGGTTGAATATGATCAGTTAACCACTGTTTTTTCGTTTGCAGTCTTGACAAAGCAAGGTATTCCTGTATTGTCTTTTCTCTGTGTATCATCCTCGTTATCCTTGTCCTCCCCTATGCTCCTCCTGCACTCAAGAGGAAGAGGAGACTTTTTGGGCTTGTCTACAGAGGACTGTGTAGGCCTGGCCTGAAGCTGCGCGGGACGGCCGAGGTCCGTCTACACGCCTCCCCGACCTCAACCCCCTCCAATCTTTCTGACTTGCCCCAGTGGGGGGAGGGGGACACGAGCCCAAAAACAAAACAAAAAAGGGACAAAATGACGACATAGAAAAATAACAGGAAACCCAAAGACCCGCTCTGCCTCCAATCAACTCCTCTCCCTGGTGCCTGCAGCGGCACTGGAGAGTGTGAACAGGAGTAATGGACATTTAGAGTACAGCGAGTATCAGCTCTGGCACCGTGTCTCCTTTTCTTAGTTCCCTGCTGCTCATCTGCTCATGTACGGTGACTGTTTTGGTACGCCGGCGTAGCTGTGATGGGAGGGGCCGGTGTACATCATGTTACCATGGTGATTAGGCTGCATAGGCTGCTGCGGGTAACCCTGCCCTCCCATCATTCCCATCTGCATCTGCATGGGGTACTGAGCTGGCTGATTCATGTAAGGGGGATTGCCATGGTAACCACTGTTCATCATGGGTTGGGGCATCCGGTAGCCGGCTGACATGGCGTTGAGCGGCGTCATGTTCATGGAATTGTATGGTGCCGGTGTGGGCATGAGGTTTGGCATCATACCGCGCTGCACGGCCAAGGTGCGAGGCGTGCCCTGCATGGCCACGGCCCCTGAGCTGCGGCCGTAGAGCTGCTGCTGGTGTGGGGCCGGGGCCAATTGCTGGGTGGCTTTGGACCGGATGGAAATATGGCCTTTCACTGTAGCCATCTGGCCCTGTAGTCGCTGCGTGTGTGGCGGGGGTCCCAGACCGATGTTGGTGGTGGGCATGTTGCATTGCAGCTGCAGGGAGCCCAGGTTCATGGAGCCAGAGCTCAGGTTGGGGGGTGGGGTCATAGTGGGCTGGCCCTGAGGGAGGGGAGTGTGGGGTGAAGGGGCCAGCCCTGGGTTGGAGAGGGAAACACTGGTGGCGTAGGAAGTGACGGAGGCTGAGTGAGAGTAGGGCATGGCGTGGGGGTCCATGATGGTGTTGGTGAGCTGCTGGAGTTTGGCCAGGCTGAAGGTAGCGGAGGGTTGGGGGTAACCCCCCGTGCCAAAGTCCTGACCCATGCGCTCGTACAGGGTGCGGCCCCCTCCTCCACCTCCGCTCTCGGGGATCTCCATGATCATGGGCGTGGAGGCAAAGCCGTTGCCCATGCTGCACTGAGAAAGGGGCTGCTGTTGCTGCTGCGGTGGAGGTGGCGGAGCTGAGGGTGGAGGCTGGGAGTTGGGGGCCTGTTGCTGCTGAGGAGGCTGCTGCGGAACCTTTTTTTGGGACTGCTGCTGCTGCTGCTGCTGATTGGTGCTGGGGGGCCTCTCGATCACACCACAGCTCTGGGGAGACTTGATTCCACAGCTGGGGGTGTTGGACGGCGGAGGAGGGGGTGGAGGTTGTGGCACAGCGCTGCCTACGTTACTGGCAACAGGTCCGCTGTTGGGCCCCGGTCCCGTTTGCTGGATGAGGCTACAGCTGCCCATTCCTAACTGGGACCCTCCGGTTCCCGTGGAGGACGTGAGGCTGGGAGCCGGCACGAAGGAGCAACTGTTGGACTGCGAGGAAGAGGACGGGGTGGCCGAGCTGGAGGAAGACGAGACCGACGACGAGGAAGCCGTGGACGCTCCCGCGACTACGGCAGCCGACATTCCCCCTCCGTTCCCCCCGTTCCCCGTTCCGTTGCCCCCTCCGCCCATGGTGGAGTCGTAGCTGCTGGGATTGTCATAGTTCTCTGTAGTGCTCTCTATGCTGCCCAGGTCGCTGAAGCCGCTGTCCACCACCTGCTGCGAGTGGTCTGACACTGATGGCACGTCCATCATCGGAGACGTCTCCATGTTCTGCTGGGAGGGGGCCGACAGTGAGCTGGGATGCTCCGGGGTGATCTGGGTGTACCCGCTTCCGCCACCTCCGCCGCTTCCTCCTGCTCCAGTGGGGCCAGGAGTACCTCCCCTCTGCCCTGCCGGTGTCGTGTCCATGATGCCCGACGTTAATCCTGGGCTGTTCACCGATCGCACAGATTGACTAGGCAAGGGGGGCATTGGAGGATTAGGGAGGGGGCTGCTGTGTTGGGAGGCCCCGCACTCCTCCACTAACGCCAGGGCCTCCTCCTCTGCCTCCCCCGCGTGGCTGTAACTCTGCAGGGTCCGACAGGCGGCTAGGGTCTCCTCCTCGCAGTCCTGGTAGGCCCCGTGGTGCGGGTGAGGTTCCGTCTCTTCGTCCTGGGCTTCCCCCTGCGTCAGCGACTGCACGGCCTGCACCGTCTCCAGGTCCAGCTCGTTGGAGTGGTGATGGGGGTGGTGTTGGTGATGGTGTCCCAGCTCCTCTTTGAAGTCGGAGTGCTGGTGGGGGTGGGAGTGTGTGTGTGTGTGCTGGGGTTCCATCAACAGCGTGACGTCCTTGTCCTCCGGGTGCAGGGGCTGGAGCTCCATTGGTTCAGAGGGAACAGACATGGCCGTTACCGTTTCCACCGCCGCAGCTGCCGCGGCCGACTCCTCCTGCTCCCTGCGCCGCCTCTCCTCCTGCTGCGAGTCGGCCGAGGAGGGTCGACACTTTGTCTCCTGCACTTCCTCCTCAGCCTCCTCCTCCTCCTCTTCTTCCTCCTCCTGCTTGCTGACATAGTCTCTGGCCACGCTGTTCTCCATGTCTAAAAAAGCTTCTCCGCCTTGGGGTTCTTCTTTGACCGGGGGTGAGCTCGCACGGGAGGCGGGCTCCTCCTCCTCGTCTTCGTCGTCGTCTTCGTCTTCGGACTCCTGGCCTTTTCTCTTCTTGCTGCTGTTGCTCTTTTCTTCTAAGTGTCCGTCGCCTTCGTCGTCCGCATCGTGGTCCTCGCTGCGTCTGCTCCCTGAGCCCGGCGTGACAGCTGCTCGCCTGCTGATGCTGCTGCCGCCGCCGCCAGCCAAGCTGCCCAAGCTGCCGCACTCCTCTTCCTCCCTCTCCTCGTCGTCGTCGTCCTCTTCCCTGTCACCCATGTCTGTGTCCTGAGGCCGGGACTGTGGGGCCCGGGGCCCTGAGGTGGAAGAAGAGGAAGAAGGGGACAGCAGGGGACGGGACGGTGGACGGCTGGGTTTGTCCTCCTCCCAGGTTCTTTCAGTCTCCTCCTCCTCGTCCTCTTCCTCCTCCTCCTCCTCTGGCTCGGAGGTGGTGGGAGGCGGTTTGGGTGCGGGCTGGGGTGGCTGGCGGAGGGCGGGGTTCTTGGGCGGTCTCCCTCGCCTCTTGGGGATCTTCTGCTCTACGGGCTTGGGGAGATAGTCGTCTTCTTCGTCAGAGTCTTTCTGTTTGTTGTCAGTGTTGGTTCTGCACACTCGCTTGCTGTTACGTTCATCTGATGAGAGCAGCTGAGGATCTTTATCCATCTGTTGCTCCAGCAGCCTCTGCCTCTCCTGCTCCTGCCTCTCTGCCTCCTCTTGGGCCCGCTGCAGGTACCAGCTTCGAGGCTTGCGACCAGGCTTCATCTTTATTTTGGGAGGTGGAGGATCTCCGCTCTGGGCCTGGCTGTCTGCGGCTGCTCGCTGGTTGGGCCCGCTGCCAGGCGGTCTTCCAGGTCCCCGTTTCTTCCAGTGCAGTGGTTTACGACTCTTTCCCTTTGGCCAGCCTTTCTTCTTCTTGACTGGGACCTCTGGGTCTGCCGATAGGGTCTCCGAAGGAGCTGTTGGCAGTGTGGCCACAGGCTTCAGCACAGGAGTGAGTTCTGAAAAGAGGCAAAAAGACACAGAAGTGTTACATAACACTACTTTCAAACTGCATTTATACAAGCAGCGATCACTGAATCCTGCACTACTCACCGTCTTCCTCTGAATCGGTCATGTGGGAGTGACGCCCCCTTTTGGGTGCTGGGTCTGACAACCTCAGGGCGGAGCGGGCAGGGGGGTAGCGGCGCAGAGGGTGGCCCAGCGGTGTCTCCTCCTCCAGCCTGGGCATGGGCCTCTCCGAGTCAGAGTCTATAAAGGGCTCGTCCAAAACCTCCGTGGTCTCAGAAATGGTCTCTGTCACCACGCTGCTGTGAGGGTGGCTGCGCTGGCGAAAGCGACGCTTCCTCAAGGGCTTCTGGGTAAAACAGGATGGGGAATTAGGCTTGTGGTCATGTGATTAAAGGATTTATTTTTTGCTCGGTTCATTTTCATATAACGACTTCATTTTAAATGATTTTTTTGAAGTTTTTGTTAATTTGAACACTTACCTTGCATTTGAGCCCCATGGCAGGCTTAGTGAGAATGGGGGGAGAGCATGCCCTCCTCTCGTCGTCATCCTCGTCATCTTCATCATCCTCTTCTTCGCTGCTTTCACTGAAGCAGTTCTTCCTGAGAGGAGAAGAATCATTCAGCCTGGAGACCATAGGAAACTGTGCCAGCCCCTCTCCAGGCCCTTCCGTTCGTCTGGGTTTGGGGCCTCTCTTTTTCCTGGGGGGGCGCCCTCTTCGATTGGTGGTTATGGAGGAGTGCCTGGCCATGTCCAGAGGGTGAAAGGCTGCAGACTCTGTTTGTCTATCCAAGGAGAAAAGGGAGGGGGGGCTGCTGGCAGAGCCTGTCGTTTTCCCTCCCTCCGTCCTATCCTCATCTTCGTCGTCCTCGTCCTCCACTGGGCGGATCTTGGGTGGCCGTCCCACCCGCTGGCTGTCCTTCACCTTGCCCCAAGGCCAGTTTTTTGGCGGGCGCCCACGTGGTCTGCGCTCTCCGTTTGTTGGGGGAAGCGGTCGTGTTGGTTCTGGGATGGGCGGTGGGCAGCGGACGGGAGGGGAGGTGGGAGAGCTTTGGCTAATGGGAAACCCCAGGAAGCACTTTCTCTCATCTTCCTCTTCTTCGTCATCGTCGTCGTCCTCCTCTTCCCTCTTCTTCGCTTGGCGCATGTGCCAGGACAACGGTGGGACCTTGTGACTTGGTTTGATCTATTTACAAAAGCACAATAAAATCAATCAATAACAATGTACAGCAACTGTGACACCAATGCAACCTTAATACAATTTCAACGCATTTACCTCCTTGCGGATATCCTCTCCCGGTTCATCGTCCTCCTCGTCATCGTCTTCGTCTCCTTCGGCGTCAGAGACTACAGTGTTCGTTACAATGACGGGAGTCCAGCGGAGACACTCGGGGTCGACTTCCAGCAGCCGCGGCCGGGCTTTGAGACGAGCCATGTGGCTAGAAACCAGCTTCTCTCGTCGCACCAGCACCAGCCTAACAAAAAAACAAACAGCAGAATTATGACAATGTATTTATGTCTTTTTATTATGTCTGTATGCGTGAGTGTTTATACAGATTCCAGATGACACCAGTTAGTAACATCTTGCAGCTGCAATCTTTTCTATATTGTGAGCCAAAAACCTTTCAATACAGTCAGACAGTGAAGTGACAGTACATTACTCACTACTATAAACTGAAAGAGAGCTTGTTTACAATTAGCCAGTTATGCTTCTCTCTCTCTAATCCTTCGTCTGAATGAAAAATTCCAGCAAAAATCTGTATTTCATTGCAACATTTCTGTGTCAAAAAGTTGAACAAAAACAACTGAAGAGTCCATTGATAAATAATCTTTTTGTTGGTCAAAACACTGACTTCTTAAAGATAATAACATTTACTTTAAAAAGATTAAATATGTTTGGATGGTTAGCAGGTGTTAACTTCACTGTGTTCACTTTCACTATTTATTGGACAACTACATGTTTAGAAACCCATGTCAGGTCATGATAATGATATTAGATACCATCTGTCACAATGTGTTGAAGGTAACTTGTGTGTCAGGTCAAATTTGACCCGGGCATAAACTAAAAACTGAGATATAGTTTATTTTAAATGAGGCCTATTGTCTATAAGCTAAACACATATGTGTGAAACATGTGGAAATAAGTTGGAATGAAGTTGGCTAAAAAGCTCTAACTCTAATTGGGAGAAAAATGATACTTTATGCTTTATAAACAGTCAAACCAGACCGGCTCAAGTTTGACCCGGGAGGACCAAAGTTGCACGGTTGATGGGAGGACAACAGGAGGGTTAAAAGAATTAATGTTTGTACGTTCAGATTAAAGTTCAAATGGTTGCAGATATGTATGATTGGGTTGAGAATCTGTGTGAAACGAATGTTGGGATCTATTTGATATGAGACGAGATAATCTGGTCCTGTCCTCTGACCTGTCTCCTCTCTGCTCCAGCATGTTGAGGCTGTGCAGGGTGGTGGTGATGTCCTGCGGGCAGATCCCGGTCAGTTTGCTGAGTTGTCTTATGGTGATCTGCTGGTCGCGGACCTTGTGGAGACACTCCAGCACCTCGCTGCGCCAGTAGGCCATGTAGGACAGTCGGCCCAGGTCTGACAGAGGCTTCTCCGGTGAGCCGGGCTGGCCTTCACGCTTGGACAACAGGTAGCCTGCAGGGAGGGAGGGAGGAAGGGAGGATATCTTTTTTTAGTTACGGTTTCTTAGTTTTGTTTGTCATTGCGTGTATGTGTTGGTTTAAGGTTGAAGTTCTTACTGAAGTCGATGAGAAAGCGTCCGTAGCCCTTGCGCTGATACTGTGGAAGAATCATGATGCATGATACGTTGTATTTCTGTTGACAGTGCTTCTCCTGAAGAAAAAAGACAGAAACACATTCCACCATTAGGAAAAAAAAAAAACCCATAATGGAGCTGCAATAATGGGGCGGGCCTGTGTAGGTGTACAGCCGGGTGTTGATAGTAACTGCTGTGTTTTGGCAGCGAGGTGGCATGTAAATGGGAGCACCTGCAAAATACAAAACAACGGAGGGGCAATGGTTCTCACAGCACCCGGTGTTCATCCATGGACGCCAAAATAAAGCATTTGTATGTTTGAAGGAATTCGCAAGTGTGGGCTACTGCCAGTGAATTTTAATTGAATGATTTGAATACATTTTTATCTACATTTTGATTCAGGTTGGTTCAGTAAGATCTGATAAAACACTGAGCGAATGCAGGGACGTTTAAAAATTCATCAAACTATAACAATCTCTAGTGTGCATTCCTTCAAAAGTGGAAAAAGCAGTCATGGTGGGGGTGTGGACTTCTTCAAACTTTAGACTGAAGGGATGGAGGGCCGTACCTTGGAGAAGTAGCCGACGAGGTGGCAACCTTTGTTGTCATTCTGGGTCAGGACGTAGAAAAGGAAGGGCTCCACGTCATAGTAGAGTGTCTTGTGGTCCAGGAACAGCTTGGCCAGCAGACACAGGTTCTGACAGTAGATTGTGCTCACGTTCCCATCAACCTATTAGAAAGGAGCATAAAGGGAACACACACACACATACATCAGTACAAAAAAAATGACTGAGTTTCCCCGAAATGACCGCTGTTCAACTCCCCGAAGACGACTGTGTGCAAGTGCGTGTTTCGGCTGCTGTTAGGAGAGCAGTGAAACAGAGTAAAAGGTGAGCGGAGTAGAAGTTAGTGTCGGGCAATGATCTCGGACGAGTCTCCGGAGACACTGGTGGATGAAGAGGGGTGGAGGAGCAAGAGAAACAAAGAGCTGTAAAGAGAAAGAGAGGGTGGGAGGGAGGTTCTTGGGGGGGGGGGGGGGGGGGGGGGGGGGGGGATTGGCAGCTCGCCATTATCTCTGCTCTCCTCTTGAGTGAGGATGGACTGCGGAGCTGGCAAATAGGAGCTGCAGTGGCCGTGGCCTGCAGACAACAA
Organism: Scomber japonicus; assembly: GCF_027409825.1. Classification (NCBI taxonomy): domain Eukaryota; kingdom Metazoa; phylum Chordata; class Actinopteri; order Scombriformes; family Scombridae; genus Scomber; species Scomber japonicus. Next base: position 31,993,887 of record NC_070586.1, on the reverse strand, counting down.
CCTACTACTAAACACTGCAGTAGTAGACCCACAAGAGCTGCTCTATTGTAGATTGCTAATTATGTGATTTACTAATAACTAATAACGCTGTTAGTATTCCCTGCTGGAACACACTTAAAAAAAGGAGATTCCTCTATGGCAGATAGGGATGTTATTAATTAATCAATGAACAATTAATCACCATTAGGGAATTGATTAAGGACAGTAAAGTATTAAATGGTTTGTAGAGTGTCAATACAGGAAGCTAGCAGAGTAAGAATTGGAACACTAGACTAGAAAAAAAGAAGAGAAGAAAAAAACCTTTGGTAATGTATTGTGCTGTAAATTGAAGGATAAGCCTCTCTCGCTCTCATCACTCACACATCATTCCATCATCCCTCTTTCAACTCCATCATTGTCATCATCATTCCGGCAATCAATCCTGGGTTCCTTTCTTACCTCAAACACAGAGACCTCATCCTTCCTGTAGATCTCGTTGGCGGGCGGGTGGAACCAGTTACACTTCTTCATGTGCTGGTAAAGGATGCTGCGGCTCTTCATGTAGCGCAGGCAGAATTCGCACAGGTAGAGCTTGGGTAGCCTGAGGAGGGAAATAAGAAGGGGGGGAGAGTAGGATCAAAGGAGGGAAGAGTTTGCAAACACGCGTAACACCTTGTAGTGAGGATTATTAAGTTGTGCTCAAACAGAATGCGAGGTGTATTTTTAGATATGGTACAGCTGCATCTAAAGTCAGTGGACAGATGCAAACCGGCATGATTAAATGGAAACTGATGCATAGATTCAAGATCTTGCCTCTAAATCCATCTCATAAACATACAGAAAAAGGAGGAAAAAGCAGAGACTGGAAGAAAAATAACGACTACTAACAAATTACAACTAGTATATCAGCAGTTTGGGGCGTAGATTTTCAGAAGGATTCAAATTTAGGCAGATAATGCTGTAGTTTATCCCTGAGCAACATTGACTTTTAGGGTTGATAGATATTTTTTGTAAAAAGGTGTCAACATTTTTATGCTCTTTTCTAATATTCATTATCTATTACCGTTTTAAAATACCTAAGAAAAGCAGATTTGGTTGAAATAATAGATGAAGCTAACAGACACCTTCAGCAAACCTTCATCTGACTGTGGCTGCTGACTTGCCAAAGTAGGTGCAGCTGTAAACAACATTACAATTAAGCACAATTACGTTGGTGGGTAATTACAGAGGCTGCATGCAGGACTGTGAGCTAAGTGCTTTAAACTGTGCTGCGTGTGTTTCTCCGTGATGGTGCGTTTGCTTTACCGGCTGTACTCCTGCGGGTAGGGAGACGAGTACCACGTCTGGATTTCGAACTTGCCGAACTCGATGACTGACGGACAGCGCATCTGAGGGTCCGGCGGTCCCGTCACCCCGACTTTCTGTTTGGGGTGGGGAAGAAGAAGAAGAGGAGGAGGAAGAGGAAGAAAACAGAGAAGGGGTCAAGTCCAGGTTTTTACTATAGGAGGGATTAGTAGATCAGAGGGCGGCAGACGGATTACACACACACACACACACACACACACACACACACACACACACACACACACACACACACTGGGGATTACTGGCCTAGAGTGTTAAAATCCAGCGTGGCAGGTAAACAGATGGTGTCCCACACGTGTGTAGAAACGTATCAGTAGTACGAGAAAACTGATTGATGGAGTCAGTGAGCTAAAGTTACACCTGAGAGACTGAACACTATGCTTATAATAGTTAAATAGAACAGCACTAGCCTTCTCAACTGGAGTACACTTTGCAATCTATCACAAGTACAATATGAGTGTGGAGCAAATTCAACACTATTGTGCAGTCACCCCATGTTATTTACATCTAGTGGTCATTTAAAACCAAACCTTTGATCACTCCTGAATCCTGCACATTCCCCTGTGTAGCTAGTAATGGATGATTTTAATACTCATGCTGAATCTGTCGGCTGTTCCGTAGAAAATTAATTTCTCTCCGTGCTGAAACACAGCGGTCTCTCACAGCTCATTGACTCCTCCGCTCCACAAACGTGCCGACATCCTACAACTTTGTATTTTACAGCCTCGCTGCTGATGACTCGCCGCTTTTGCCATTGAAAAATAAAAATCAACTCTCACTCTGCGTGCTCTAAAGTTATACTGACTCCTTCTCTTTGTGTGTACCTGTAGTGCCAGCTCCTGGATGTGTCTGAACAGCTCGATGTCTTTTTCCGTCAGGTTTTCGTGTCCCGGCAGTTTCTCGTCTTCGTCGCGCCAGTCGCTGCCGTCCTGATTGTCTGAGGATTGAAACGAAGAGACAGACATCAGTGCAAAGCTAATGAGATGCTCGCTAGACGGGGCGCCACAGATTGATGCTGTGGTGACAGACTGTCTGTGGTGAAGCTGGGGGATGTTCTCTGTGATATATATTCCCAGAGTCCAAAGCAAGGATCTCTCTACTCAAATTTAAACAGTCTATCTGGAGTGAATATATCACCACATATGCACATTTCTACTCATTTATAACCCTACCAGTACAGTTACTGTAGCTTATTTATACACAGTAGGAAAGATAACCTAATTCTGAAGTATCACTTATCCACTGTAGAACTACATTTTCAAAGTAGGTCAAAACACAGACATTGGTGCAAATTGAAACTAGAAGTGGAGTGCCTTGGTCTGCTCTGTTTTCTCCTCTGCTGTGCAGCACTTCACACTCTGCGCGTGTGTGTTTTTTGGCCTCAGACAGATCAGTGGAAGTAGAACTGCGGGTGGCCTCCTCAAATTACAAAGCTATTTCTTTTGATGCATAAGCAACTATTTCCGCGGGGCTGAAAATGACAAATCAATTCCATGCCATGTTTTTTTTTTTTTTTACACTGGGTAAGCAAATTTGCTAAGTAGGGAATATCGGGGCCGGATCATTTTAAAAACTGGGCGAAGAACAAGGATAGGCTGTCTAATCTACAACCTATTATCAGGTCTGGTTGCATGATACAGTAAAGTATGTTATTAATAATGGCGATGTTATATAATCCAAATCTTGAACCCTTTTGTCATTGACTCCTGTATGAAGCAGAGGTGTTTATGTACAGACTATAAAATTCAATCTGCATGATGCTCTGTGCACGAGCAGCAAAAAAAAGCTTGCTCCTCCTCACCCCTGTCGTCTCCCTCTCCCTTGCGACTGGCTTTCTTCCTGATGCGGCACTGCTGGGAGTAATCCACCACTTCCTGCCGCGCCTTGCGGCCCTCTGGCGACGGCGTGAAGAACTTTGTGAGGGCGTCGATCAGCCCCTTGGTCTTGTTGTTGAAGCGCAGGCTGCCTTGCGACATGTCGTCGTCGTCCCGCATGGAGAAGAGCAGTCGGTCGTCGCCGGGGTAACCTTCACAGGAGGAGCTGGAGGAGGAGTTGGCGGAGGCCGAGCGCTTCCGCCGGCCGCGCCCGCCCAGCTTCTTGAACGGCCGCCCGGGCCTGTGGAGGAAGAGGGGGGGGTCTGGTTAAGAGTCTGTCACTACTGGGCAATGTGAGCTCTACAATATGGTTTTATAGGTAGGGAGTGTAAAAAAAACAGTCTGCAAGCTCAATCTGAAGTTAAGATGTAGCTACTGTGATAAATGATATCCTGCTGTGACTCTACTGGTCTGACAGTGAAGGCGGCTCCCTAAGATAAAAGCATTTCTTTACCTATTCTTCGGCCGTCCCAGCGGTGCGTTGTAGCGCCTTTTGATTTGTGCTGCCTTTTCGTGTAAAAGCTTCTTTCCCTTTTTCCTGGGTTGGCAGATTTGACAAATCCACATGCCTGGGAGAGAAAAGGAGAAAACACACAGGTTAACGTACGCTGAATGTAGACAAGACAGGCTTCGGTGCAGATGCTTAGTCTAACACATTAACACTTAACGGTGAAGCATTAGGTGCTTTGTCGGGAGTAAGAGGCAACAACTCAAAGAGATGGTTTAATCATTTGTTTAAATATCAGAGTGTGTGGCTCTGATGGTTAAACAAGAGCAGAGAACAGAAATGTGAGACTAGAGAACTCTCACACGGCCTGGATTTATGAGCGGGGCTGTAAATAGGTCATAAAAGAGGCAGGTGAGGAGTTAAAGGAGCAGTTCTGTTTATTTACCTTTTGGCATTCGCATGAGGGGAGGATCGCAGCACTCCATGTGGAAACCTCGGTCACAGGAGTCACAGAACAACATGTTGTCCTGCACGGCACAGACACACACATGTAAAGATGATTATTTAATGCTTTAGTTGCGTTTCAGACCAGAATTAAATAAAGTTAGGAACTGATAAAAACTTATTTTTTTCGCTGATATTTCCACATACTTATGAATAAAAGTGTATATAAATATTTGACCCTTACAACTGAATCACTATGAATTTGCCACTAAAAGCATACTAAATATCCACTATAATTGGTTTTAGCATCATATTTGTTCCGCATTTTACTCTCAATCCTCATAGATGTTTTTTTTTTAATCATTATGCATCTCAGCAGTGTTTTGTGCATTTTTCTATCATCTTAACTACAAACATTTGAATAACAATGCTTCCTCTACTTGTCAAGTAAAAGAAAAACCAGTTGAAAACATGCCGAGGCGGACTAAAATAGCTCGATCCCGGGGAACCGCAGATATGTCTATCAGCATATCTATCTGGCACTTAAGCAGAGTAAAATAGAGAGAGAGCGTTCGCAGGCGTCCTGCTCAGCTGCCAGTCGGCCATGTTCGCTCTCATCCAACTCACCGCATTCTTTCCTTGATCCTGACAGCTGCTGCAAGTCTTGCATTCGATGCACTGCCACCACAGCGCCTTGACTCGCGCTGTGAGCTCTGGGGAGAACTTGAGACAGGACGGGTGGCCTGCAAGGTAGGTAAAGACACACGCATACACAAAACAAGAGCGTCATTGTCAAACTTTTTTTTGTTTTGTTCTGTGGCTGCTGAGTGACAGCTGTGACCCACTTGCATCATTAAAGAAGGATAAAAAAAAAGAAAAAGAAAAGAAAAGGGCTTTCAATTCCAGGAGGAATTGAAAGCCCTCGCTAGAATCAAAAACCTGACTGCAAAGACAGTGTTCAAACATAAATGACAATCTCTCAGAGTTGTGTTACAGCTCTGTTTGAAGAGCAGCGAGTGAGACGGACGTGTCTGGGACAGAAACCTCACAGAAAGAGGAAGAGGAAAACAATCTCTCCTCTGCATTCACTAAACAGAGTCTGGTCTTAAGGGCCAGCGTTTCTCATGTCCATCAATCAGAGAGCAGATATGCTTCCACTTTATTAAACGTACCCAACCACACTAACTCTGAGATATGCACGAGTGACACATGCAGGACCGTTCCTTTTTTTTTTTACACCACGAGTCTATTTCTGTTGTGTTTAGTGATGCGTAATGAGCACAAACAGCTGTTTAAATCACACAAATATCTTGTTGTGTATGTGTTGAACTTGAATCAGTTCTACATTGACTGTAGAAGAAGAGTTCTGATCTGTCTTTGAGCTTGACTGTTTCACTACAGGTACATTCCCATCATTTGCTACGGTGAGCAGCTAAATAAAAAAATCAACGGATCAATAAATACAAAACCATGTCAATTTGTTCCTGTGGAGCTGACATGAAAACTATTTGGGTTCTGTAAATTTCTACTGTCAGTGAGTCTGGTGGACGCAGTTTGTCCAGTCGCAGGTGCAGAAGCTTGGCATATAAATAGATGTATGTATAGATGTAAATAAAGCCAGGAGCTGAAGGGAGCAACAGTAGCAACAGAGTACACTACAGCAGTAGAGAACCCCCTTTGGGTACGGGAGATGGGGGTGAGGAACACGTCATAAGCATGTGCTGACAGTGTTTGTATAATTACTCTCACTGCTGGAAGAGGGGCATACAAGTTCCACACTATATCTTTAAACATGGCATCCTTAACCAAAAACAATGCAATAAACCTACTACACAGTACAGTTTGAATAATCACTAGAAAGGCTACTTTTTCTGACTACTTTCAAAACATGAAATTGTTTAAATACTGAAAGAAGTTAATGTGGAAATGTAATAAGTGAAAGAAAATTAAATGGTAGCTAAAGTGGAAGTGCTGAAAGGAGTTTCCCTTTCACGCCTTAAACTTGAGACAGATGACTCAGAAGGACTTTTTTTAGTAAATATTTGCATTTTTATAGATAATGAGAAGTTGTGTTTTATTTTTGAAACCTGGTGGCTAATTTTAGTGTAAAGTGCCCAACCTGACCTGACTTGCTTGATTCTTGAAGGTTAAGACTTGAAGACTTACACATGTAGTTGAACTCAGTTGAAAGGGTGATTTTAGTGCAAAGCGTGCAGACCTGGCAACGCACTAGGTTCATATGACTTGACCTGTGACATGCTTGACTTGTGGGAGAGACTCAACTTGACTTGCTTGATTGTCGCCACAGTAACTTGGGACTTTCTTTAGTCTTAAAGGGAATGACTTGAGACTTGCTCATGCCCACTTCTGATCAGTGATAGCAGTTGAACTCAAACAATAAGATGAAAGCAACTGAACTGTCAGTTGATTTGTAAATGCTGAAAAGCAGTTAAGGAGTAAAGGTTGAAAGCAATTTAAATGTTTTACAGGCAGCTGATTGGCTTCTCTTCTACTGTGGCTCCTTCTGCTCAAAAAGTGCAAATGTTCATCCAAACTATTGTGAAAACTGTTTAAAGCAGCTCAGATCACCTCAACTTCAATCAGTGCTTACAATTTAACTTTAACTGCAATCTACCTCCACTTAAACTTCTTTCAGTATTTAAATGGTTTGAAATGGTGTGTAAATGTAGCCTTTTCTGCTTCTCCTCACACTGACACTTACCGCTATTGCCACAGTCGGCGCAGGAGATGAGCTCCTCCGGCTTCTTATCGCGATTCTGCTCCTTGGTCCCCAAACAGAAGCTGCAGATGGGGATGGGCTCTGCCACCGGCTGGCAGGGGGACAGAGGAAGAAGAGGAGGAGGAGGAGGAGGAGGAGGGGAGAGAGGGGACACGGGGGAAGAGAAAGTAGAGACTGTCAGTCAACTTAACAGCTTCATTGTACAAATGAAAAAACAACAAAGTGGCCTTGTGTGTCCTGCCACAGCGGATGACTGTTGCTGTGTGTATTAACAAGCTAACAGCCCGATGCAAACTACAATGACAGCACAGAGCGAGTAGATCTGTGAGCCGAGTGTTTAGGATAATGAAGAGCATGAGAGCCGCTGCAGTGATGATGAGTGAGCTTGTATAATTTATGTGACATGTCATGTTGGAAGCTGCCGTCGTGTGTCAACGTCTCTGCTGACTCCTGTGTTGTCTGATCAAACGGTGTAACTGGGGGTTTTTTTTGGAGGGGTTGTACTGACAGAGGACTTCCCAGCTGAATCCTGCTACAATGTGTCCCTTCTGACACTTATTCTGAAACATGCCATCCCACATGCAGTTCTGGGGCTGCATTAATCTTTTATTGTGTCCCCCCCCCTCTCCACGAACACAGAAAACGTGTCAGACGGTGTGTATTCAAAAGCACACAAAAAACAAACACATGAGCCTACACCAGATTTGTGTCCAGGAAAACAACGACTGACATGTTGTTAGGAGTCAAATAGGACTCGTGTGTCCGATAAAGCTGAAAGATCACATCCCTGAAGCCCTGCAGGTGCACTTCTCTTCTCACACAGGCACAAACACAAGAAGGGGAGGGAAGGGGGGGCGGGCGACGTGCTGATTCTCCTTGAAAGTTTCTGGAGCCTGGATGCCCCTGAGGGGAAGCTGAGGCTGCCTCAGAGCAGCACCACCAGTTTTTTCCAAGCAAACACACACACGCTGTTTACAACTGAGCACTACCACACTGATACACTGTCTCAAATACAAGTAGATTCTAATTGTAGCTGCCTGGAGAAAGGTGAAAAGAAAGTAATCATATATTTTGAATGCAAAGTACAAATAACCTCAATGAATGAATTAGTTATATTGTAATAAACCAATAAGACTAAGTGATCAAAAACACATGTTGAACAAGCTGAGATATGTAGAAAAGCCATATTTTTATTTGTTTTGCCCGCAGCCTTCAATCCACTGCCAGTATGTTTTACACAACCACAGCTTGCTGATTAAGGTCATTGTGAATTGTCATGAACGAGGTACATCTTAAGCTGCCTGTATGGAGCCCAACCGTTTAACTTGTGCTTGTAAAGTATCTGAAAATGAGTCAAAATTCTTATAAACTCAGCTACTGGCTGAAATGGCCATTTATGGCATGCAGAGCCAGCAGGGAGCTCTGTGAAATACTATTTATTTTAGATTAGACATGTTAGATTTGTAGCTGATGAGATACTGAGGTTACAGTATATATCATTTTGCTGTTGTAAATATATAATTATTTAAAAAAAAAATCTTTAGTGACAGAAAAAGAACTGTCGAGAGTTCGAGCTGGTCTGATAAGAGTAGAGATGAGATAAAACATCATACTCATCCCTGCAGCTGGGAAGTAGTAGCACTCTGACTTTGGGAGGATGAGTGAATCACAGTTCAACTGTGTTCACTATAAGCCTTATTTCACCCATGTTGTTTAGTGACTATTCTTTTTTTAATGGTGCACGGTAGAATCATTAATAATAATACTGTGATGGATGACTTGGCATTGGGTGCTGTGGTTGAGGTAGTGACAAGACATGTAGGATGTTTTCATATGGTCACGTATTTGTTTCACTTTTCTTCTTGCTTGTTTGAGTCAACCATGAAAACCAACCTGTCTTGTTACTATCACATTATCACCGCAACCACAGAACCCAATGCCAAGTGTACACATATAGCCCCGATTTTAAGCCCCAGACAAAAACCTGACTAATCCTGCAGTCTCTTTATAATCTTGAATGATGCTCAGTGAGTGCATTTGCTGTCCTGGTCTGGTCTGGAAGTCGTCAGTGATTGTTTTAGCCTGTGGGACGTGCAGTGACACAACAGCCACTGAATGACTTCAAAATGATGAACATCAATGGCTGGTTAATGGTTTGGCGGAGCACTCGGCAGGAGGTAAAGTTGGTGGAGCCTTTTTAACATCTCCTCAGACGTGTATCATGACAGGGAGGAAGAGAAAAGCAGGTGTGGTGAGACTGTCAATGCCCTTCAACTGCCCGATGACTTAAAACATTTTCGAGCTTGCTGCTATCTAACTATTTTACCTTATCTCCTCGGCTACGCATCGCTAATCTTCATAGCTAAAGCGATTCTGGGCTGAGGCATTTTGCGTTGCCTTGGCGACGTGGCCTTACAGCTCAAGGATGTAAACAAGGCCTGTAAAAATCCTGTGATGTGAGACCTCATTTTAATTATCTGTCTGTCATAGATCACCTTGTGTGCACCTTAAGACAGTCATTAGTGAGAGAAACAGTGGTGAGATGTGAGCTGCTCTCCTTGGACAAGATTTTAAAAGTCCTGTAGTGTACACTTGGCTTCAACCCTGCAGAAAGCGAGGGGGGGGGGCGGTGAGGAAGGGGGTGACTCTGACTCTGAAGCAGCTACAGGAGACGCTGTGAACAACAACATCTGCTGCCCGAGTGCTTCAACTCTGTGTGTTCACAGTGTTATATGGCAGAGCGGCAGAGAGAAAGCCGCTGTTGAAAACAACTCACATGACATCTGGGCTGCTGTTCGCCAGCGGGCGTGTGGGACGACTCGGAAACAGCAGCAGCGGAGGAATGCTCACATGTCGGAGCTTTTTTGGCCGTGGCGCTGCTTTTATGTTTGGTGCGATTGACGGAGCGGCGTGCGGTGGAGTCGCCGTGGGGAGAGAGACTGCTTGCTCGCTCGCTCACCGTCCTCCTGTGACTTTCCAGAGCTGGAGCGGAGTCACACACACACACACACACACACACGTCCTTTTATTCCTTCATTTGACTTTGAGTCTTTTTGTGTTGATCGGTGACACACAAAAAAAATGGGCCTGATGAATCCTCAGTAATTCAACAGCACATAAAAGGATCCTGAGTGCCTTTCAAGAGAAGTGTAGAAAAGCTTTTCATTTCATAGCAAAGCACCTTTTGTATAAGTTGCTCCTTTTTTTTTTTTTACAAAGGGAACTCCACTAATTACAAGTTCAAATATTCTGTTGAAAAGGAGTGGTTTTTCACACACACACACACACACACACACACACACACACACACACACACACAACCTGCACCACACACTGTGTTTATAAAGCATATAAAGTGCTTACATTGTGTTGATACTGTCGGGCAGGTGTTGATTCAATTACTCATGACTCATTTTTCCAGGCTTTAGTCAGTGGTGGTGATGAGCTTTAAATACTATCTTACCACTGGTCAGCAACACAAATGTGAGTGTGTGTGTGTGTGGTTGTGTGTGTGTGTAAAAGTTCCATCAGCACTTATTATGAATTTACAAGACAGCTGAATATGATTTAACTGTGCATGAAAAATGTGAAAAAAGGCAAGACTTTATTCTCAATCTCATCCTTGACGATCACGACTTACAAAGGAAAACTTTGTATGTTGCTTTCACGCATCTGATCCTGACATTATAAATATTCTAATTATTTATATTAATGTAAAATAATAACGTGGTGTTCATTGAGGGCTTTTTCTGTTTGGTGGCGGGTGGAGATGTGCGTCGCTTGCAGAGAGCCGGCTGGCAGCAGGTCTTGGCAGGGAGGAGACAGAGACAGGAGCTTGATTTATTGGGTTCATTTCCTTCTGACTCAGGCTGCTTCCAACACCCTCCACTAAACACCACCACCCCACCCACACAGCACAGGGACAGAGAGAGAGATAGAGAAACAAAGGTACAGAGTGAGAGAGTAAGAGAATAAGGAGAGAGGAGGATTGTAAAGAATGACTGAGAGAGAGAGAGAGAGAGAGAGAGAGAGAGAGAGAGAGAGAGAGAGAGAGAGAGAGAGAGAGAGAGAGAGAGAGAGAGAGAGAGAGAGAGAGAGAGAGAGAGAGAGAGAGAGAGAGAGAGAAGCAGAGAGGAAGAGAGCCGTACTTGTGGATAAATATATAAACTCTTATTTGAAGTAATCATTAAGAATCTGCACATGCTCGGGCTTCTAAGTTAGTAACCAGCAAACAAGGAGAGGATTGTGGAGGGGAAAGGAAAAAAAAGACAGAACAAGGACAAAAATAAAGAAAAAGAGAGGAGAGGAGGAAAGCGAGGGAAATGGAAAGTGTAAAAGAAAGAGAGGGAGAGAAAATGTGCAGCGGCGGTCCTCTGGAGCAGCCTGCGTGCGACCGACACCTCAATCATTCCTGACGTTTAACTCCTTCCCCGCTGGAGGAGGTCAACTGTTCCCGCTCGAGTAAACACACACACACACACACACACACACACACACACACACACACACACACACATTTGGACGCCTCATGTAGAGTTGCTCGTTACAGTGTGGCTTCAGTTACCGCCTGCCGCTGTAAATGAATCCCTGACAGATACTAAAAAAAATGAAGAAAAAAAAAAGGTAATCCTCCCTCTACGACGGGGATATTGGAACGGCGAGCCCTCAAATTCCTCCTGAGAGCTGTTTTTTCCCCTCCCTGTTTCAGCCCATTTTTTCTGACCGAGCCAGGACTGCTCTTACAGCGCGCCATCGCTCTAGAAATTTCTCACATCGACTGGTTGTTTGAGTGAAGTGTCATGGTCGACATTTGACTTGGGATGTGTGTGTGCCTGTGTGCCCGCTCTGTCTATTTTAAGCCCCGTCTGTTCACGTTTTGGCATGTGTTCTTCTCTTTTTTACTGACGCGAGAAGCAAAAAAAAAAAAAAAAAAAAAAAAATGTTCCGAGCCAAAAGAACACACCTCGTGGAGAGCTGCTTGGACTGGGTGGACTTGAAATGCCACCTTTAAGTCCGTGTAAACATGTCTTACGAGTTACTGGTTTTCACACACACACACACACACACACACACACACACACACACACACACACACACACACACACACGTAAAGATACTTTGCTCTGACCCAGCTGACACACCCACCCGCCCAGGCTTCAAGGTTCACAACAGCACAACATTATCAAAACGCGCTCCTGCTGTGCCTCGGCTGTTATTGCTTTGTTTTCGAACGGTTCAAAATGAGCACTTGAGGCAACATGTTGTATTGTCTGAGAGCCTGCACGGGAGATATGAGATTAAAGAGGTGGCCTGCTTTTACCCTTTATGCAACTGGCTGCTGTTCTCCAAAAAAGACAGAGGACAGGAGAGTGAGACAGGAAGGAGAGAACAATGGAGGAAGGACGAAAAGGAGCAGGAGAGATGGAGGGAAAAGGAGGGGGGGGGAGAGGGGGTGTAAGGCAACGAGAGAACAGAGAGAAAGAAGGGAAAAGCGTTGCTGTTGTCCTTGTCTCGTCTCAAGTCAAGGATCTCATTAACATGGGAGCCCGATCTCGGCAACCAACCAACCACCACCACTAACACTTCCCTTCCCTTCCGGCCACCCCCTACCCCAAACTCAAACTCATTGATCACTGTTACAGGAAATGCCGGGCAAGCAGAGGCGACACACGAACACACGCGATCATGTACTGCAGCTGCATGATATGAGGGGAAGTCTGCCATGTGTTATATGACTACAAGAAATAAACTAATACTGACTGTGTGTATTAGCTCTACAGTTAAACAGGCACACTGCTAGTATAGACCTCAAACACTCAATAGTAGGGCTGGGCGGTATGGGAAAAAATCCCGATATGATAATTTTTTCAACCCAGTTAATCGGGGGGGGGGGGCACAGCCACTGTGCGTGTGTGTGTGCTGTCTTTTCTCGGGCCCTTCCTTTCGACCATGTCTTCAGCATTTGAACCTTCATCTGTTGTTGGGTTGTCATTTTCAGTCACCTGGTCGCTCAAGTTCTAGCTTATGATCTCCGTTCACGACCCCTCACTGCTGCAGCCCAAACAATAGCACGTGTGCTGTGTGCTTCAACCTGACTTGACTGGCTCTATTCCAGCATGATTGGTTCGGTACGGCGCTGCTTAATTATGATTGGCTATTCTTATGTCTGTCAAAACATGTACAAATGAATTCTATCGAAATTGTATCACCTGTGTCTCATATTTCTATCGAGGAAAAGTTATTTCACGATATGTATCGTTATCGTTTTATCGCTCAGCCCTACTCAATAGAATAAAATAATAAATGTATTCTAAACCCAACAAAAACATCTCTTACCATGGTTGCTATGTGAATATAATGACTAAGTGATTAAAGGCAAATACTAGAACAGCTGTAACAGTCTGTACAGCTTGTCTGCTGTAACAAGATCAGAAAATGATAGCCTAACCAGGAACACTTATGACATATGATATTATGATATCCAATATCGTAGATGATATACAGTCATATCACAGTATGCAACACATAAAACGAGATATAGTCTAATATCACAATATTACTATATCCAATATCTAGGACGATATCTAGTCTCATATCACCATATCCAATATATAAGATGATATTTAGTCTCATATCACGATACTGATATGTTGACCATACAGTGTTGAAAAAACTTAATGACTCAGTGAATATAAATCAAACAATTTATAATAACTGTAACGTCTCCCATTAAAATCACCTCAGCCATCAACTCTACCCAATAAGGTGTAGAGATCCAAAGTATGAGGAGGAAAACTGAAATATAATAGGCCATTAAATCAGGAGAAACACCTTTGAAAAAACGGCAGGTTTTATTTCACAAATGTCAAAAAGCCAACTGTCTAAATGTTGGTTAATAACACAATACTCATAGAATGAAAAAGGCAGAACTCTAGCATGAAGGCAGTGAAGCACCTGGACAGTCTGCAGCAAGTACACGCTAGAGTTTCATCCTCAAAAAAAAAGAGGCAGCGGTCACAAGTAATTCTCCATTAAATGACTAATTAATTACCTTTGTGAGAGTATACTGTGAACTTTCTCCACCATCACCCAGAGACCAATGTTAACAGAGCGGTGAACTCCAGCAGCAACTAATGAGAGCGGCTGACCAACACACACTGCATCATTAAACAACTTGAACCAAATCTGACACCACGGTGACAGTGAAATTCTGATTTATCGCTCAACCCTATCACATACGCAACTTGTTCTAGAAGTCACTCGATACACTGACCGAGTAGTCACATCAGTCGACAGGTAAATACATGTGAAACCCCAGTAACACTTGAAATGAACTGATGTGTATTTTGTGAGACAGCCCAAGGAAGACCCGGTATTGTGCCAACGTCCCCTCCCTTCCAGCCCGGCATCATTCTCCATTAAAGATCGAGGTTAGCCAGAGAGCACGGAGCTAAATCACTGCATCAAGGCGAGCGGGGGCCCTGGCCGTGCTCCAGCCATCACTTCCACAGCTGCTCCGCACATTGGCTCTATTTGTGGGGTGGTGAGGTTAGCTGTACGCGAGGGCCTCACACAGCTCCCCCCCCGCGCGCTCCGCCGTGCCAAATGCCATTCGCGTCACAGTCGCTGGTGAGCTGGAGGTAACTGCTCCCCCGTGGGTGTAGACGCTGCTGCTAATGCTGTTTCTATAGACTGTCGGCCAGCTGTTTCTGTTTCCTGGTGGTTCTCTTGCAGCCAGCGGGGTCAGACTGGCACACCTTTCCCTGGGAGACGAATGCTGGCCGATACTCGAGCTGCACGATGCTAAAAACATTGGCGCTGTTTTCATACACGTTGCACCGCACTTACTTAGCATGTGACATTTATTGCTAGCAGGTGCTGATACAAGGTAAGACACAGACATCACCACGGACAGTTTTATTGGCGTTTTTTTCTACTAAAAGGAACAGTCCCACTAAAATCTGCTGACAGAGAGGTGTGTGGCTCACCTGCGGTAACCGACACACTGTTTGTGTTGTTGTGTGTTTAATTGTCATCTTTCACTAGTTTGAGGACTACAAACAATATTTCATTCTGATCACATCTACTGAGCTGGCAACACAAGCTTAAAAGCAAATTTTACAACATGAAACAAAAAGTATCTGCATGGTTAGAATATAACAGATACAGTATCTTCATTTAAAGCTGCAATGCAAGGATTATTTTCATTGTTTATTCATCTGTAGATTAATTGTTTGTAGAGCCAGACTGATATTATCGGCTAGCTGATATTGACTTATCACAGATATATCGGCATATATGTTGTCTGATATGCACCAATATTTTTTTTAAGTTACATATTTTTCTTAATTCAAGTTTAATGTATAATTTCTATGTTGTTGTATGCACTGTGTAACTGTAAAATGTCCTGCCTCCATTACATACCTTAACACAAGTGTTTGATAACCACATTGCAAAAATGTGTGTTTTATATGCATATTCTGTATCAGCTGATATACTGATTTTAAAATTTATTTGCTCCATAATATCGGTATCAGCCCCAAAAACCCAGTATTGGTTAGGCCCTAATTGTTTGGTCAATAAATTGTCTGAAAATGGTTAAAAATCATTGTCGTCTTCTCTCATGACCAACTCTCCACATCTCAAACATGTTTTGTTTACTATCACAGACAGCTAAATACACAAGAAACTATTTTGATTATTTTCTTCTAAAAATGATTCAAAACTATTCATTATCAAACTAGTTATAGCAAATTTTCTGTCGATTGACTGATCAATTAATAGACTAAGCACTGCAGCTCTGTTATCAATTTATCTGCAGTCTATTTTCTAAACGTATTTAAAGTTCATCAGGCTCATCAGTTTCCCAGAGTCTGGTTCTTAAGTGTCTGGTTTGACAAGCAGTCCAAACACAGAGAGAAGCAGCAACCAGAGAAAATTATTCTGACTATTTGGGTTGTGGACTGTTGGTCAGGACAAAAAAGACATTTTAAGATGTCACCATGAGCTTTGGGACACTGTATAGACCAAACAACTAATCAGTCAATTGAGAAAACAATTGACAAATTAATTGAATAATAGAAATAACTGATAGTTGTAGCCCTAATTCTGACAAAATATTTCCCATCATCTCACTGTTGTGGGTCTATTATGACTTGTGTGAACTGACCCTTTAAAATAACAGCCAGCTCAGTCTCTGCTGGTGTGTAGTGCTGAAATGTCAAACAACAACAGGGCCTGTAGTAGCTCCACAGCGTGAGGTTAAAGCCGATGCCGTCAGAGAGCCGAGCGAAGCTTTCAACTTAAACGCGCTGACGTCGTCGGGGTCAGCCGAGGAGAGGACTGTGACAAAATGTGAACTGCAGTCTGGAGTGTACGGTGGCAGGTTTCGCCTTCCTACTCCAAACAACCCCCCCCCCCCCCCCCCACACACACACACACACAAAAAACATGGATCAGTCGGAAATGTGAAATGCAAGAAAAAGTAAACAATACGCTTGAAGGAGGCCATTTCACGGCACCCAATTAAGTCACTTTCCCCAGCATTCCTGTGGTGAGGGGAGAATCTTTCCACCCATGCGGTGAGCATGCACACATACACAATCTTCTCCTGTGACTACATAACGTGATGTAGTGGTGACGGAGGGGGATGGGAGGAGAAGAGAGAGTAGAGAAGAGGAAGAGGCAGGCATGTGTGTGTGTGAGTGAGGATACATGATGTCTTCACCTTGAGCAAACACAAGCGGAGGTAATGTGTGTGTGATGTTAGAAAGACAGGTGGAGGGAGGGAGGAGGAGGAGCGGGCAGAGTGGGATGAATAACACTGCATAAATATCTCCATTAGGCTTCATAATAAAGCACCGCCTAATGTAGCAGCTCAACTACCACCACCAGCAAAAGAACCATTAGCTAGTATTAGTCGAGCCAGTAAGGGGTCAGTGGGACATTTTGGAGGGAAATCACCACAAACACAACACTGTGCACGATTAGAGTTTGTGTGTGTGTGTGTGTGTGTGTGTCTTTTTTCTCTCCAAACGCCCTCGCCGTGACACTGCACGCCGGCATCGAGAACTCCAGTTCACTCCAATCCAGCTGTTGAGGAGAGGGCAATCTCGGGGCAGGGAGATTGCTCTTGCCTATTATAATGGGATGAACATAACACACACACACTCACACACAAAACACTACAAACCCACACACACACACACACACATATATATATATATATACACATACATACACACACACACACACACACACACACAAAGGCTCAGCATCAAGCCCATCCCACCTAATGGCCGTAGCCTTATAGTGCTAACGGGCGCTCGGGGAGGCAATGAGGTTTGCCATCTATATATCCGTGACCCCTGCTTGACTTCGCTCCCCCATCGCCTCCCCCTTCATGACCTGGCAATGGCACCCTATTAGGGTGAGAGAGGAGAGGAGGGGAGGGTGGTGGGGGGAGACAGAAAGACAGAAATAGGGTCTGGGATGCTGTTTGAATGGAGCGCTCCGACACAAATATCAGGGCGTTGAGTACACAAATCTCCCCCACAAATGGGGTCAAAGCTGGTGCTTAGCCATTTGTTTTGATTTTCCTCCCCCTCCTCCTCCCCTCCTTCACTCACTCTCTCTCACTCTCGCTGCACCTCTCTCCTTGGGAAATCATAACTGTTAGCAATCATGCGGGGCGATATGGCGATGATGCACCGGCAGAGGAGAGGAGAGGGATTTGTGTGACACCCCGTCTACGTCTTTCCTGTGTGTGTGTGTGTGTGTGTGGGGTTTCTATGGTTTTGACGCATACACACGCAAACACATGGATCGAGAACACGCTGACAATCGCACGCAAAACATACAAGAAGCTGTTGGCAGGGTGGAGATTTATCAAAGCAATATCAGGAGAAGAAGAGGGAAAGAGGAGTAAACACAACACAAATGTCAACTTCCTCATTGCTGCAGTAACACATTAGCAAAAACACAACTTCTCATTCATCCCCACACCTTTAATTAATAATATCCCCCCTTGTGTAACCAGGTGGCTTTTTCTGCACAATTACAGCTGCTAAAAATTCACATTCTGCCTGCTCTCTGGAGCCAATGTGAGATTACATACAAAGTTTAAACTGTGAAAAAGCATTTTCTTTGCTTTTTTTCGAGGTATGCAATACTTGTGTTTTCATCTGGTGGTACTGGGCAGTGTGACAGAGCGGGCGGATCAGTGAGCTGAGTCAGAGGAGGAGGAGGAGGAGGTTGATGGCTGGATGTCTTAAGAGGTGGACCATCTGCAGCCAAGCAGGTCACTGTGTTAGGCAGACCCCCATGTGACTCCAGCCTGCTCTCTAGGCTAATCCTACTCTGTGTGTGTGTGTGTGTGTGTGTGTGTGTGTTCGTGTGTGTATGTGTGTGTATGTGTGCGTGCGCGCGTCCTTACCAGGAGCTGTGCCTGCACAGACATGTACACACCCACACAGGGACCAGATAAAGCCAGGAGCCATTCGCCAGTCAAAACAGTATTTAGGACCCATCTATTGTTCTCCAGATCTACTGTCTGACCTGAGCGACAGATGACCACGGGCCGCTGGCTTGGCAGATAGTGTGTGACTCTTAACTTTTATTTACATGCTGGGCTGTTGCACATCTGCAGACCTGTGAATAAACTTGTTTGTGTTTCTTTCTTAGCGTGTAGTAGTGTGGCTTCATATCTGTGTGTGTGTGTGTGTGTGTGTGTGTGTACATGTCCCTGGCCCTTAGAAGCAGAGGTTAGCGCCCGGCTGCTCCCTCTGATCAGGTTACAAAAGTGGGTGTGTTCCCTCTCTCCTCTGTCGCCGGCATGTCTGCCTCTCCCTCTCTCTAACTCATTCTGTCTCTCTCTCACTTTCTTCTCCCTCCGTGTCTCTGCCTCTCTCTTCCTTTCTGGTTACAGAGGCCTGTGGCTTGCGTCATCCAGGCCTCTTCCTCTGGCAACACTACAGACCACCTCTCTCTCTCTTTCTTGCTCTCTCTCTCGTGCACTCTTGTGTGTGTTCTTCCCTTTCCCTCTCTTTCTTCCTTTCTTTCTTCCTCTCATCTCCTGTCAGCTCCTGACAGGGAGCAGCCTTGCAGCTGGTCAACACTCCCTACAGGAGGCTGGGAGCCATGTGACTCTCCCCCCCTGACCTCCTGTGCTGGAAACTGGCCCACAAGCCACCCATCCAGCAGCATCACCCTCGTACCCCTCGCCTGGACCGCAGCACGCACACCTGAGATACGAGCACCTACTAGAGCTATGCAATACTGACAATGATACCCCTGGTTGCCCGAAACACTCAAACACACACATACACACTACAGATGCTCACACTCGCATCTGCTGGGATATCACAACTGTTGCCCCGCTCCTCTCAGCCACTTCTAAAATAACTGTACTATCTTGAAACCACTACACCATATGCTGTATGAAAACTCACACTCACATAGTCAACTACTGTATAGTAAATTAGAACTTTGTCAGCCACAGGCGTTTTAAACAAGAAGCTGCGGTGCCAGTGTCTCAGGTACCGCCTGCAGATAGATGGGACAATTCTGCATGTGCAGCAGCTTGTATGCACGTAGACTGTGTGCAGTGTGGACAGGAAGTTTTCTAATCTGTTACTTTCACACACACCACACTCTCTTTCTGTTGCTGCACATGTTTTCACTGAGGAAGGAGCACATCAGATTTCTTATGTCACAAGTTTGT
Organism: Scomber japonicus; assembly: GCF_027409825.1. Classification (NCBI taxonomy): domain Eukaryota; kingdom Metazoa; phylum Chordata; class Actinopteri; order Scombriformes; family Scombridae; genus Scomber; species Scomber japonicus. Next base: position 31,974,316 of record NC_070586.1, on the reverse strand, counting down.
TTACAGTTGTTTCAGCAGTGACCTCATCTGAGGCAGAAAAATGTTTCACACCCATTCATCTGTTTACATTCTGCACGTCTAAAACTTTTAACAACAAAATTTGATTATCTCCATCACAGCTCAGACGGCGATCAGCAACAGACTCAGTTGTGTTTTATGATTATTAAAAAGTATCTTGTATGTTACATCCATGATACACGCCAACATACACCAATGCCCGTCAGAAATGTGATCAGGTGTTCATTATTCACTGCATTTTGTAAATGTGTGTGAGCCTGATATGTACGCACACACTTTCTTATCTGTGTGTAACGTGCGATACATGTTTAGGTCTTACCTTGTCTTTCTCGTGGGGCAACAGGCGGACAGGCGGAAGTGATTCCAAGGACACCGTCCCGGTCCCGTCATCCTGGGAGCTGCTGCGGCTGACAATCTGGAATAGTGGACCCTGCTTTACCACACGTCCATGGGCCACAGCCCTCTTCAGGGCCACCCTCAGCTGCTGGTGGAAGATGCCCGGCCCCATGGAGCCACTGCCCGACAAGTAGGCCGCCACATCAGCTTGGCACTTGAGAAAGCGCTCAATGTTTTTTAAGCTGGAGCCGCCAGGCTCATGAAGCCCCTCCAGTGCCCGCTTAATCAACTTGTTCCAGTCAAGTCCCGGTTTCTTCCCTGAATGGGAGTGAGAGCTGCTTCCACCGCCACCGCTGCTGCTTCCACCTCCTCCACCACCACCACCTCCTCCAGAGTTGCTGCCACCTTTAGGCTTTGGCAGAGCCAAGCGTCCAGGGTTGTCAGGGTCCTTGTAGGAGTTGAGACCTTTGTTGGTGACCTTAAGGATAGTACCATCCTTGACGCTGAGCTCTAACTGCTCCAGAACCGTTTTGCGGTCCAGACCATGGGACATAGAGACTGCATTGCAAATACGCTCCTCTGATGGTCGCTGCTTCTGCTTCTTCACTTTCTTGATGGCCTCTAGGATCCATTGGGTGTACATTGGGTTAGCCAGTTTCACCATGGCTGCGGTCTGGCAGGGTGCGATGGCCCTAGGGCCTTACCGCAATGACCGCACAAAAAATAGGAACTTTTGGCCAAGGAAAACACCTGGCCTGCGCCGTAGCGCCGCCGCCTCCTCCTTCTCTTAACCCTCTTTCTGCTTACTATCCCTTGTCCTGGGGCCGCACGGAGAGTGCCTCAGAAACTGAGCATGAACAGCACGGTAGGGAGCAGCTGACCATAGCACAAACCCCCTAGCCAACCCTCCACCCGGTAAAATATGGCCCACCCACCACCCACTCCCAGCCAGGTGAACGTTCCTGGTGGAAAGCAGGGGAGGTGGAGGAAGTAGCAGGTCTATTAGACACTGAAACTCCCACCGTACACAAGGCAGAGCAGATCTTCAAGATAAGAGGGGCTTTCACAAAAATAAGGTTTTTCCCAATTTGCCTGTGACAAAATACCAGTATGTGGACAATAAAATCTGTTCCTCAGTCTCAGTTAGTTTCCTGTCACTAGCAAACTAGCCAGTCCTCAATTTGAGTTGTGAAAGATGACCATGGTTTCCAAGATATGAATTTAGTGTTTCAATGATGAAGGTAAGGGCAACACAGTGAATATGTTTTCTGAGGATTATAACATTCCACAAGATGAGGATTTTTTCTCTGCATCCACGTTCCCTCGTCTTCACTTGATCTCTCTCGCTGTGTTTTGCTCTTCCAGCAGTCTGGGCTTCTCAGCTCTGGGACGGAACAGATATCTCACCCCAGGGAGCAGCCAGGACTGATCACCTTCATGCCTATTGCACTGTGGTAGATGCACCCTGCAGAATAAAAGAACACATCACAGAGAGCCAGAGGTTAGTGAAACCTGCCACAAATTAATAACACAATATAATGGTTAGTAACAAAAACAAAGCAATCAAGTGGATGGACTAGTTTGAGTGAAATACAAACAACCTTAGAAAGGGTGCAGATTTCTAGATCAGCTAGCACACCAAGCAGTTCCCTCACAACGATATATACACAAAGCCATGCTTGCACTACTAACAACAATGGACACATGGAAGAGAAGCGTTCCCAACTGATGCATGTTACATCTAAACAGCTTGCTTATCATTTGTTGTTAACATACATGCAGTTTTCAGACTATATTTACACCCCTACCTAACCACAACCAATAATACACAAGTACTGTCAACTAACAAATGTGGCCCTAACCTCAAATATCCACTATAAATTGCAATAATATGACATATAAGGATACAAACTATGAGGTATGAAAGGGGTAAACAACATATTGTTATAAACTGCCCTAGCAAGTGGACTACTGGGCTAGTTGGGTTGCTAACGTAAACATGATGCAGTCAAAACACAGACTGTTAGCAAACATTAGCTGAGAGGCTAGCTAAAAATCAAAGCCTAAGACAATTGCCGCATTGCCAAACTGTTTCCCGCTGTTCTGTTTACTCTCACGGATGTGATATTAGGCAGCCAAGTATCTGACAACAAGCCTTTCCCGCTTACTGCTGTTGTTTAGCAAGCTAACATTCACAGCTAGCCAGCGAGCTAACGTTTACGATGATGTTACTAACGTTACTCGCTAACCCGAAACGTAAACAGCATGAAACGGGCGGTTAGCCGGCCCTCCAGCATGAAAACGACAACATTTCACTCTCCGTGCGGATATTTCACACGATACGAACCATTACACCGCAGCAATCACAGCCAATAATCTCATTTTGAATGTCATTCACATATTAACGTGAGATCGCGGCCTTGTAAAAAAAAAAAAAAAAAAAAAAAAAAGCACAATGCAACTTGCAGACGGCCATCTCGGCTAGCGGGCAAGTGTAAAAAATGAAGATATCCGAGCGGTAGATTCTGCAGTATTACATGCTATGCGGCCTCCTTCACAGTCGTCGGTATGGGCGAGGGTCCTCTGCCCGCTTAGACGCGTCCTTACAAGCGCTCTCTCCACCTTCGCTGACTTCCTCCCTTCCACCAACCGCCCTCCCACGTAACGCTACAGCCTGCGGTGCGGTGAAGACAAGGCCGCTGGAGCGGAGTGGCTGGGCCTCGGCTCTCTCCCCCCCTCCCTCCCCACCCACCTCCACGACCATCCTCCCCTCCGTACCCCGCTCTCCCTCTACCTCTCGCGTTTACCCAGAAAGCCCGAGCTGGTCCGGTTCTGGTTTCCGAGCGAAGCTCGGGTAAAGCTGACCGTGTATAAAAACAGAAATGTCTTGTCCCTGTTTGTTCCGCTTCCCGGCTGATACTCACCGGAATTTCGTGTCGAGCCGCCGAGGAGAAGGTGCCAAAACCGTGCGAAACGGAGACAACAACAAGCCTAAAAATGCAGCCAGAGACCAGGGGCTCTAGAGCCGACGCCATCTTTGAGTGAAACAGGAGCTCGGCTGGTGGGGGAGGGGGGAACACTGAACCGTCAGGCATGGCTAAGGGACCGTCTGCATTGTGCGAGGCGAAGATCCAGGGCAAGAAAAAAATTCACTGCAAGGCGGCGGCGGCGGTGGTGGGGGCGGCGGAGGAGGCGGCGTGCTGTTGCTATGAGAGGGGTGTGGATATTGCCTGAGCACATGAAATGGAAGAAAGGGACAGATGGTGGTGGTGTTGGTGTTGGAGGAGGGAGGGGGAAAGAAATAAAAAAGAGCGGATAGGTGTTCACGCATTCTCTGCTGTACTACAGCCACACAGGAGAGGATTCAAGGGAACGTCTGCATTTTGCTCAGCAGATGTAGAAAAAAAAATAAAAATCAAAGCCAATGAGCGTGCCTTAACGTTAGAGGGTATTTAAAGATCAAAGTGAGACACCCCTCCACACTGCAGTCTATTGTAGCAGCTGTGTGTTTTTTTAAAGCTGAAGATGGGGAGCAAGCCACACAGATCCACTCCCCAGAGATGATCAGATGTTGCAGTGTGAAGCTATCTGGAGCATTACTGTACACGATAAAGCATGTTATTATCTTACTATGCAGAGTAGTATACTGATTCATAGTGAAACTGAGTATTATCATTCCACCAAAGAGAAAAGATTATGAACCGTCTTCAGCTGTTAATTTTCATTAAATGACAGCTGATTTTGACACCTTTTCCTTATCATTTATGTTTGGGGAGAGGAGGGGTTTTTACAGCTCTCACTGCAACATATATTACAACATCTGGTGACAGACGGAACGACATAAAGTAAAGATAACACTGTCATTTGAGCATTTTAATCTGCCGTGTGCACAATTTAAAACTAATTTGTACTGAATATGCACAAGTTATGGATATGTCAGGCTTAATATCTTGCAGAAAATGAAAAGGTACAACATTAAAAGTAAGAGACTATTAATCATGGTTCAAAACACACAGAGTTCTCTACAGGGACTGATAGTATCACATAATGTAATCTTTGGGGAAGTTTGAATAACTTGAGCTTTCTTCTTATTCAGAGGAAAAACAATCAATAGTAGGAAAACTTGATTTTGCTGTTTCAGTTTCATGATCATAGTGATACAGAGGCACCCGTGCCGGAAATCTGGCAGCAATCTTGCTTTTCTATTACAGGCTAATGCTGAAAGCTCCCTGGGTGGAAATTAAATTATCTGCAGCTTTGTGTAAAATGACGTGTACAGCAGTCCTCAGAGACGGATTATAGAGTGTCTTATAGGGAGCAATTAGACCTGAGGTTTTCCCATGTTACAGGTGTTTTGTGAGAGGGTGAACTGCTGTCAGCCCGGCGGTGATCAAATAAAACTGCTAAGGTCACACTTTTACTCGCTGTTTATCCAGCACATCTTCAGGGAGACATAAATCACATTGCAACGACAAGGCACTAAGTATAATTAACGGTAGTGTTATTACACAGATAAATAGTGTGAAGTGTTAACACATGAGCGGCTATTATTGCCCCTCCTGAGGTCTCACATATTACATTAGTTGTGTACAGTAGGCCAGCTAACAGATGGACAATACTCAGGAGAAGCTTGAACCACATCTATCGTTCCACGCCATGAATAAATAATGCCATGCACCATGATCCACACAGAGGCCATGTTCACCAATACACAACAGAAACAAACTAACCGGGGTGGGCGATGGGGGGGTGGAGGAGTACAGCCGCTTCTCAGTTTGATCAGATAATATTGATTTTCAGTCAAATTAATAGAGGCAGGGACACAATTTGAAGGGTGTCACTTATTCTTAATCTACTATCAATTTCTTCATTAATGGGAAGATTGAGGAAAGGGGTGTAGAGGAGGATTTTTTTTTGTTATTCATAAATTACTGACCTTTATAAGATGTTACAAATGACAGCAAACATAACTGTGCTGTCATACAACATAATATAAAATGTATGCACGCTGCATAAAAGTTATAAAAGAAGGAACACTTTAGCTAGTAGTGCTGAAACCATTAGTAGATTAATGGATTAGTATATATATATATATTTTTTTTTTATTGTATGCTTTTGCTTGCCTTGTCTGTCAAAGCACTTTGTAAACTCTGTTTTTAAAAGGTGCTATATAAATAAAGTTATTATTAATATATATGTATATATAGCATTATTAATGCCCCATCATTTTCAAACTTTAAATGTCTTCACCTTTTGATATGGGCATTTGCTGCTTTTGTTTTCTAAATTTCTCATACTTTAATATATATTTTTAAATTTATTTCCTCAGTTGATGGTATTACTTTAGGCCTTGGAAAATTATGACTTTTTTTTTTTTTAATTTTTCACAATTTACAGACTAAATTATTGATCAACTAGTCTAAAGATAGCTTGATAACTTGATAGTTGCAACCTGTGAAATTCATTTATATGAGCTTTGATTATCTATTTCACTTTGCCAACACCCACAAACAGATGTTTTGGTAGGAGACCCTTGGCTTGTACTTGTATCTTCGGCGGAGAAAAGGAGACAAGTAATCCTTGGCTTCTTTTCATCTCTTTAATCCCTCCTTTTTTAATTTCTATTCTCTGTGCATCCACCTGCTAGGGGCCCTGAACCCCCAGCAAACCACACCAATGTCCACCTGCCCCCCTGCAACCCTCCCTTCTTCAGCACACACACACATACAAACACACACACACACACACACACATCCTGATCCACCTGATGCACAGCAGCACCTCCTGCTCTCCAGGCCTGCTGTTGGGCCTGCTGGCACTTGCTCTGCTCCACTTCTTCCTGCCTCCGGTTTAAAGCTGGACTTTTGCCAAACCTAATAGACTTGCGGCATCTTTCAGTCTAAAAAAAACATTTCATGCTACAGTTAACATGCTTGTTTTGTTGGGTTTTTTTGCCACTTGAGTTTTAATTGTGAGTTGGCCACTTTCCACACAGCCTATAAATAACTTTTGGTGTTGTTTTTACTCTAAATCCACGTCAGATCCCCTATTGTAATGGCCTTAAAGTAGGATCTGATTGATTGCCTGTTTAACGTTCAGTAAATGAGGATGTTTACATATTGAGTCCAGCTGAAAGGTACAAAGGGGACATTCTTTGTGTAAACATGACAACTTGACACATGACTAATTTAATATTAACTCATACCGAATCCATCGGGGACTTCTGCAGGTGCATATAGGGTGAACTGATGAGACCTGAAGAATGGCACATAATCAAACAGAAGTGTGGAAGTGACTCAGCTGAAAGGAAAAATGGGAAATGCATCCTCTTTGGCTGATGCCTTTTACTTTGTCGACATGAAATAAGGAAATATAAATGTGGAGTACAGCTGCGTGTAAGCGGCAGTCAATCTGTGCCACCACCCGTGCAGAACACATTTCTGAGTTCCTGTTTTTTTGGGTGATGACTTGAGTGCTGCGCTCAGATAGCTAGGCAGTGTCCAGGACTGCTTTTTTTGTCCGTGTGAAACTAGCAAGCTTCCTGCTGTGGCTGGCTCTTTGCCAAGTCCCCAAACCCCAACCCAACCAACTACTCACACACACACACACACACACACACACACACACACACACCCCACCCAACTCAAACTCCAACTCCAAACCCCTCCTATCCTGAAAAGAGCTGAAACACACAACGGAAATTTCCAAGGCCTGTCCGCCCAAGAGCGTGCCCCCACCCGTCCAGTGCAACCACCCCACACCCTCCCATCACCACCACCCAAACCCCTCCTCCCTCCATCCCTCCCTGTGGCCCCTGCTCCCTCCCTTGCCTTGAATCCAAAGGGACATGGAGCAGCTGGAAGGTGAAGTGCAGCTTGTTGGCGAGGAGCTGAAAGTCAAACCAGACACCTCTCGCGCTCCCTCCAGCTCCTCCTCTCTGAGTTCTCCCTGAATACACCAACTCCTTCACTTGAACCCAGAAGTGCTTAAGAGTGCCTCAGAGTACACTTGTACAGCAGTGGAGACACAGGGGGAAACGTGGAGACCTACTCTGTTTGACAAATCAATTGTCCTGCTGTGGTTAACAGTCGTTTTAAGTGTACGTACATTTCAAACAGGGACCTCTGACAAGACTATTAACATGCACAAGCAGCTCTGACTTTAACACTATTAAGCACAGCAGAGAAGGAACCAGTCACGGCACTAGATAGTGCTGAAGTGGGAAAACCCCTGACACATGGATTTTTTTTTTAGTTTTCTTTCAATTAAGGGCTGGATTCACACCGAAGCGTCAAAGCCAGACAACTTAAACAAATAATCAAGAGTCAAAAAATACCTGATAATAAAGCTTCACAATCTTTAAATAAATCTATGCCACCATCCATGCCATGTTGAAAATCTAAGGTTAAGCAGTTATAGATCATGTACCAGATTTGAATGAGCAGAGAGATTTGAGGTAGTTTGGAACTTTAACAATAAAGCTTTTTAGATGAATATCATGAGATGGTTGGCAGTGGGACAGTACAGAATGTTTCTGTAATCAAATGCAGACATAAAAGTTGAATGAATGAAAAGTTCTATGGTTTGAGAAAAGACAGACAAGCTTTATACAGAAAGCCAAGTTTGATTTTCGAGTACATGGCATGAATGGCAATGTCAGATGACCACTGATGACTGTGGTCCAGACTGAAATATCTTAACATGTATTGGATGGATTGTAAAGAAATTTGGTGCACATATCTATGGTACCCAGAGGATGAATCCTACTGACTATTGTGATCCTCACAGTTTTCCTCTAGTGCCACCATGGGGTTGATTTGTTTTTATTTTTAGTGAAATTTCTTGACAACTTCTGAAAGGATCACCATGGAATTTGGCACACAGATATTCATGGGGGTGGGTGGGGGTATATATAAAAATAAAAGTATTATCTGAATAAATTGACATCTTAATAATACAAACCCAGAGAGTTAAGCTGATTTCTGACAAACCAGCCACTTAATCAGAATAAAGAATAAATAATGTAGCTAAAAATCAATTTACAATCCAACCAGATCAGTCAGGTTTTAAATGTGTGGTTCTACCATGTCCTAATCAATCAGTGTGTTTGCATTCACTGTAGTAACCTAGTTACTGTAAATCCTTATTCTATTACCTTATTATAGGGGTGTGGTTCACTGATTTGAACTGTTTACATATAAGCAGGTATATGTCACTTTCCTGTCGCCAGAACGACCACACCTGCTTTTGGGTGAAAACAAGTGCTGTAAAAGTGCCAAATCCAAATTGGAAAAACTAGTGGCAACATGCCTAAAAGCTGCTACATCACATTTTGCAGTTTACAATTTCCTTTACACCCCCAAAGAGTGAAGGATGGTAGATCTGAAGAAGAGATCTGTGGCTTCAGGCCATCTGCTGAGGTCATGAAAATGATGGACTGTGTGATATGTCTGTGGCAAACACTTTATCACAGGTTAGGTAATGATGTTAAAGTCAACAGCCATCATGATAAAAGTCAAATTAGTGAATGTTGATGCTACATTGACAGGGCCATACAATGGAATATACTGAAAAGCCAAGGAAATTCTAATTTATTGTTAGCCTGCTAGCACTGGGTTAGGGTTAGCAAGCAGTTTGTTGAAACATAGATACCATGTAAAACAGCTTCACCTGCCTATGAAGTGATTTTATGTCATGGGTGTAGTCATAATAATCCAAATGCGAAGTGTGTCTAAATGCTGCATTAACCTCTGTCCAGATGAAGTTTCTGGCTGCTAGCATTTGTTTTATTGGTAGTGTTTTTGTTGCTCTCAACCCAGTTAATTGAGCTATATTCATTACAGTGGCTTATTAGCCACTAAACATTTGAACTTATGCTACCTCTGCTCATGCTTTCTCCTTCTTTTAGCGACTCTTTCACACTAATTCCAAGCTCTAATAATGCTAGTTACTTTGGCTTAGAAGTTAGCAATGACACTTAACCTCTGTTTCTTTCATTTTTCTATAAAACAACACTAATAGTTGAGAGCCACCCCAATAGCCGAAAAGCAAAACAGTTTTCTTATTTCAAATATGGCAAATACCTCTGAATTTGCATTTACCACCAGTCAAATTAGAAGAACTGTTTTCACCACAAAATGAGCGAGAACATGACACAAGCGCAAAGTTTGTAAATGTGCTGCTCTCATCTGTTAGTGAGAGAACACACTGCTTTCTGACCTATGGTTTTGTGTTTTTTTGTGTGTTTGTGTCAGAGCAGACTGATAGCACAGTGAGAGGAGGACAGACAGAGAAGAGTCTTCCAACACAAAATGTACAGCACTGGAAGACAACTCATGTAGACTTCTACAGGCTGCTTGTGTTCATTTCAGTTTTAGTCAGATGGACTTATTTTAAACTAAGAGGAAGCGTCACTTCTCTGATCTCTGCTTTCATCCAGCTGCTGCACTGTTTGTGTGAGAACAGGCACGTGTGGCTGGAGATCGGGAGATCTGTGTCAGTTGCATGAGTCACGCACAATGCATGAAAGTTGGCAGCACTGAGGTTTTTGAGTGACATGTCTCAACAGTAATTGAATGGATTCCCACTAAATTTGTTGTAGGAATTCATTGTTCACAGATAAGGTCAAAGTTTGAAAATTAAAAAAAAAATGGGGGTGTGGAGTTAGAAAGATGTGAGGTTATCAGGCTTCTGCTTCTCTTGAGGGCACAGTAGCTGCTACTAGCATTACTCACCCGAATCTTGGACCAAATTGTGGTGCAGATGTATTGTGGGTAATGTGCCAGGTTGTGAAGAGGATGCAAACATGTGGAATACAAAAGACAACTGTGTTTTTTATGACTGTGTGATTTTAGAGGTGTAATGGTAAATTGGGGAAACCAATTTCATTATCACCAGTTCTACTGCACTTTGTGTTTTTCAACCTAATGTTAACATGCTAAAGTAAGATGGTCATCAGCATATTAATCAATGTGAGCACGTTAGCATTCTAACATTAGCATTTAATCTAAAGGCTTACTCTTGTTGGGTCAAACGTTGAATATTAATCATCAATGACAGACTGATGTCAAGCCAAATTCTTCTATGTACAACTTTGCAGTCTAACGAGTATGGTCAGGCGTTTGTTGTGATTTGGCGCTATATAAAGAAAGAAAGATTGATTGATTGATTGATTGATTGATTGATTGATTGAGGGGAAAATTAAATTGTTTTTGTATAATGTAAAAAAAACGATGGACCAAGAGTAGACCTCTGTGGCACCCAATTACTGATGGAAAATGGCAGCTTGACTCTGCAACAACAGTTTGAGTTCTTCTCAAAAGGTGAGTGTGGAACATGTACATCATCCAAGACCCAAAGACTGAAGTTTGTTGAGCAGAATATGTAATCTTTTTCATTTTGAAGAGGACTTCAGGTTCACTTCATTTTCTATCTTGCGTGCCCCAATACATCCCCATTTTTAAAAGTCTTGATCACATCTCTGTTAACGTCTTTTCTGTCACTGATGCTCTGTTTGGCAGCCTGGCAGTCTAATTCTTCTGGTACTACCTGCAACAAAAAACACCAACCAGACAAGTCTAGACAATGATATAGAAAGCAGGGCTGTGCTTGACTCAATGAAACTGATGACAATAAAGATTTGAAGGAGGGTAATTAAAAGGTAATGATGGCCATGGCCAAGCCTTCTAGTTTGTGTTTATTCAGAGGGTTTGTTGTGTTCACCTTGTTCAAATAAAATCAAAGCACTTTTTCCAAAGAATGAAAAAAATGATGTACAGCTGCAGAACAGAAGTTATCTTTGCTTTCCAATAACACACAACATTATATCTCATGATGCCTTGTTTGCCTGTTTAGTATCCAGACCTCCCACGTTACAGGCTCCTTCCCAAGTCCAAGCCTCAGAGTCGTGGAGGAGTAGCTCTGCAGTGTTTGCAGAGCAGGATGCACCACAGACAACAATGCAGCCTCCAGGACTCTCTCACACACACATTCCTGTGGGCCTGGTGGCGGTGGGACTTAACCTCTGGAGCTCAGCATGCTTTGTCTACTTTTCTCCCCCCTTCCCTGCCACCTCCATGCCTCCCAACTACAACTACAGCGACCCCCACCTTCTTCTCCTTCTTCTTCTTCTTTTTTTTTTTTTTTTTTTTACCAAGCACTCACTTACACAACAAGCTTTTCTCATACCAGAACATGAAGACCTCTTTAATCAATTCCATTACAAGCCAGGAGTTAGATTTATGTCACAAAGGATACGTTGTTTAATGGGCGAGCGAACACAAATGATATGTGATCCCTTGATTTCATCAATATGAGCCATGCAATATAAATTAAAAGCCATTCCATTTGCAGTCATTTATATTAATGATACCACTTCCAGATTACTACAGGGTAATGGGGGCGAAAAAGTCTACATTCCCATGAATGATGGGGCCACCACTGTTGACCTAAATTGCGTTACAGAGCCAGTAATGATCTGCGTTGTTATTATGTAAACTGTGGTGAATCAGTTATTCATTCAATACGGTCCCTAATTGAATAATTAGATTCTTGTCTGTGTAAAGATATGCACGTTTGTCTCCCCCCTGTGCTAGCAAGAGGCAACAGATGGAGCGTGTTATGTAATCATATTGAAATAAATTAAAATTACAGATTATCCTAAGAGACGTGTAACAATGTGACACGCTTATACTTATCAAACTGAAGGTGATAAATACTTTCAGTCCTTTTGGAGAACAGTATCTACCACAGATGACAATGACAGAGGGCTTGCAGTGTTTTTCATGTGGAGAAAGACAACAGAGACTGCTGCGGAGAGTAATGACAATATCACATCTCATCCATCCAGGTTTCCCACATACGCATTTCCTGTCTGGAAACAGACTATCTACAGGGATGGAATGGTGGGCAAGCTCATGTAAAATTGGTTTTCAGATGTTTTCTTTGTGGAATACAAATACATTTTACAACATTTTTGGTGGACATAAGGGATCCACCACATTGGTCCAGACTGAAATATTTCAGTAACTACTAGATGTATTGCCATGAAGATTTGTACACATATTCACGGTCTATAGAAGATGAAACCTCCTGACTTTGGAGAACCTCTGACTTTTAGTCTAGTGCTGGTCAAAGGTATCACTTTTTCCTAATGAAATATTGCAACATCTACCTGTTCATTGTAAGATCCATAAGAATAAGACTACAGCTGTGCTAGCAGCAATGGGTGCCAAACTTTGTCCTGATGATGGCATTAAATGGAAGGTTCAGGGGTCACAAAAAGGGATTACAATTCATCCTGTGGGGGGCGTCAAAAATTGTGCCGACAATCCAGCCAATATATTGATATTAGTTGGTATAGAGACATTTCACTCAAGCTACAAATCACTTTGTGGTACTGAATGAACTCAGGGGATCATCAGTCATTAGGATACAACCTCTGGGGACCATGATTATCTTGTATCAATTGTGCCAATCCATTGAGTAAATGTTGAGATATTTCAATGGATAAGTTGAAACCTTGACCTGATGATGACTTAAAATGAAAAATGAGAGGATCACCAAAGTCATTAGGGTTCATCTTCAGGGGGCCATTAATGAAAATGCATCTAAACACCAGCTAAACCAATAACATTGCTATCAGTTTGTACTTGGTGTTTAGTTCTAATTAACAAACATGTTAGCATGGCAACATGCTTAAATAAGACAGTGAATATTATAAGTGTGCTGACATTCGCATGTAAGCAAGTACAATCAATCAATGAATCAAACTTTACTTATAGCATCTTTGAAACCACTAAAATACTAAAAGTGACTGATAAAACATTGGATGGATTTAGAGACTAATGCACAGCAAAGAAAATAAAATAAAAAATGAATAAGACAACAATAAAAGTTGGGTGGTTAAGATAATAAAATATAAATAATAAAAGATAATACAAACAATAATTTTAAAAAAATTGTAAAATAAAAATAAAATACAATAAATTAATCATAATGATCAATACTAAAATGTTGATAAAACAAATAAACAAAAAAAAAAAAAAAATCAGTTAACTAGTGTAAAGACTGAATAGGCATAATATGTGCTGTTCTTCTGGCCTTAGTCAGCACTCGTGCACTGACGAATTTTGAATTAATTGTAGCTAATTAACTGTATTCTTCAACAGACCAGAAAGTAGAGCGTTATAGTCTAGCCTGCTAGCTATAAAAGCGTGCATCAGTCTCTATATTCCTCAGAGAGAGAATACAGTTGCATTAGTGCACACTCATTTTCATCTCTGCATTTCTGCTTATCTCTCTGAAACGTGACTGTAAATTTAAATTCTAACCGTCAAAACAGCAGCAAGTCACAGCCAGTCACACAGAGGTTGCCACACAGTCCGAGTGCCAGTGAACTTCCCCCCTTGAGGTCATCAGTCCGAGTAAGTCAACTTAACCCTGCCATGGCAGACACTGCAGCCTGGCCCCTAGGCTGTTAGTCCTTTCCTGACCCAGAGAGTCACAACATCCCCATTTACTGCAGCGGGGGCCTGGAAGTCATCACTGATACTGGCAACACACAGGGAGCTCTGAGGTCATCAATAATGACTCCATTTACTTAACACCGACCCAAACACCTGCTCATTTATCATGGCTGACACATGTCAGCCTGGCCCGTTTCTCACAGAGGAGCTAGCCAGCCACAGCAGATCTTGATCAGGTCACCTCCGGCTCTGAGAGGGCTTTAGAGAGACGATTAATACACACAAAACACACAGAGTCGAGTACAAATAGTTGCACAGCCATGCCACCATGACTGGCTTTTTATTGCAAAATCCTAGCAGCTGCCAATTACTGTCTGCATGGATGTTAGAAATTCAAAAACCTTGATTATGCTTGGCAAATGAAATGTTTCTGTTTCTGGCTGTGTTTGGCATTCTGTTGGTGCATTGATTTTTTTTTCTTCTGGGATTCGGTCCCATATAAATTTTAGTATGTGCCACAGTGTTTGTTGATGATTCTGCTTTTTACAATAACATCTCTTTCTAAACCAACTAAACCCTACAACTTCCTTAGATACATGATATACTGTGTACAGACTTATTAAAAGACATAATCTGAATAAATATGTATAGAGTGTACTGACTTGAAGAATCCAACCAAAGCAGCACTGAGGCTGTATCGTGATTCTCCATCACACTTGATGCAAGTTGACATAATGTCAGGTACACTGACAAGACAGTGATTCTCAGGGGGATACAATACATATGCAGTTACCATGGGGTCAGTAGGACATGTCCTTTTTAGAATGATTAAGGATGACATAAGGGTCACCTCACACAAATTATAATAATAAAACACTGTCTTATTACCTGGTGCTACCTCTTGTGCAGGCTTTGATGTGTAAAATCGATGGAGTTCCCTTGTAGGTGATGGATAAATTAAAAATGTTGTGCTGATTATGGCCCTAGATGAAATATTAAATGGAATTATTCCAGTTCATCCTGAACAGGGTTATTATAGTCAATTACAACTAAGACTGAAACTAAAACTAGCAGTGAAAAGTTAACTAAAAAACTACATAAAAACTACAATGAACTATACAAAACGAACTAGAATTGCAGATAAAGCAGCTTTGTTTTTGTTGTTGTTTCGTTGTCTCCTCCGATTTTTACTGCCTCCTGTTCAGTTCAGTCAAACTAAACTGAAACAAAAAAACCCTGAAAAACTACATAAAAGTAAAAACTAATGACAATTTCAAAACTAAAATAACCCTGACGCTGAGAGGGAAACTTCATGGCAATTCATCCCATTGATATTTCAGTAGAAACCAAAAATAACCTAATTCAATAACCTCGTTAACCTCGCAGCACTTGAGGAAAACTCAGGTTATCACCAAAGTCATCAGGATTCATTGGGGACCATACCAGCTAGATCACCTACATTCCCATCAGGCTCAACTATACTTGGTGTTTGAAGCTAATTAGCAAATGTTAGCATGCTAATCATGTGACATCAGGGGATCACCTATGTTATGAGATCATCCTCTGGGGATAACTGATGTCTGTACAGTCGATCTTGTAGATAATTGAAATATTATTGATTGACATTGCAATCCCTAAATAACCCCATCACTACCTTTTATTATTCTGCTATACTCCCTTCTTCCATTTAAATAACAAAAGAAGTGTTTCCTGAATATCACTGATTCACAAATGCAACCTCTTTTTTCTTTTTCTTACCAGGGCTTAGTACTTCTTAAGATAAATCTCTGAGGCCCTTTTGCAGAACAAGTAGTAGCTGCCTTCCACATGATGCTCACAGAGTTGAAGACAGAGCTCCTCTTTGGGGATTTCTTTGAGAAACAGCAATAGTTCTTGTCTTTCAGTTGCCATGGCAAACTGCCTGCTTTCTCTGGAGACATAATGTAGATGATGTTGGCTGAGCTGACTCCGCCGCCCAGAACGAGTATGTCTCAGATGGACAAGATTTTGCTGTCATTGTGCATTTATGATCTTGACCTGCAGTGCAGCAGTTTGTCCTGAGAGTTTTCACCCATTCATACATTTTCAATACCTGCCTCTGCAAAAGGTCACATGGAACTTTTCCCGGCATTTAATAAGCAGAGGGGAGGGAAACTTTCAGGACAGGTCACCAATTCATCACCAGAGATTCACAAAAAACTGAGTACAAGCCTATAGAGAACACATGCTTTCTGGAATGTGGAAGAAGCTCATGTGAACATGGGGACAAGATGAATTTATGCGGTAAGGAACAGATTCAAACTCAGCAGGGCAGCCTTGATGAAGCAGCAGTGCTAATGACTGAGCCAACACACATGGTTTTCTATTATGCTTTGACCCATTTCAATGCATCTCTATGGATATAGCGACTATACAGTGTAAAATACAACATCAGGAGAAATGTAAGTTAGTTAGGGTTAGGGATAGGGGTTAGAAACTGACATATGCTCAAAATAATTGAATTGTTTCTTGATACTCTGGAGGATTCCTGTGTAAAAAAGATACACAATATCATAACATTTGGAGTTAGAAATACACATATATTACAGATTATTTAATTAAACCTTCATTTTTATATCCATTGAGGTGTATCTCTTAAGTGAAATGTCTGCTGTCCTCCTCTTCCCGTTTAAAAGTACATCCAGTCAATGTCTTCAAAACACAATCAAATCTTTGTGGAAAAATCCCACAAAGTTTTCCAAAGCTCTCTTTCATTTAGTGAGACCTGAAAAACTCTGAAATTGGACATCAATGTGAAATCTGTCACTATCTCCGTTTAAAGAGTTTAAACTCATGTAGAACACTACTTTTCCAAATTTGAAGACACCCTTTTTTCCCACAGTGTATCAGAGAAGAGTAAATCAAGTTCGGACATGCCCAGACCTTGTGGAGATTTGTACTGGTATGTTAGTGGGCAGCAACAAATATAGATACCAACAGTGCTTTTGTCCTCTATGCTTTATTGTATGCACCTATTGATGAATAGAGTCTGTTTCAAGTATTGCCAATGAACATGACACCCAACTCAAAAAGTTGTTAGTTAGGCTGACTTTCATATAAGAATTGAAGCTGCATACATTCAAAACTTTGTGATTCCTTGTTCTACTGTAAACTCACCAATACTGCCAATCTTCGTCAATTAATTTGTGGAAAACTAAACATAAAAAGATATGTGCTTGATTTTGTTAGGAGCAAGACAACTATACAAACGCCCTCTAAAAAAATGATTGATTCCAAAACAAGATAGGTACCATAAAACCACTCTTTCTTTGACTGGCTCAGTTATAGTTAAGTGATATTCCCTCGACCCTGTCAAAGAACTACATGTTGTTAATTCAAATGAGTAGACATCCATTGTACACCTTGTTGTCTGAGGTCTCTGTGCCACATTTAGAGACAGCTGTTTGAAGCAGGTTTCAGCCAGCCACAGCTGTAGCATGCAGACAGCAGACACACTGGGACAGCAAAGAACCAAACTGAGTAGCTAGAGGGTCTCTTTTTGTTGTCCTGCTTTTGTTTGTTGCCCTCCTCCTGCTGTCTTTAGCTCCATAGGAGAGCTGTGCAGGGCTTGGAGAACGCGCCTCTGAGCATCAATAATAGAGGACTCACAGCACTGAGCACAGAAAGGGCCGAGGCAGCGGGACAACTTAATACCATTCAGCTACTAATTAACTAATTGAAAGACAGTCTCTAAATCTGGAAGTACAAATAACTGATTATGCCGCTTTGTGTCTGTACAGAGAGTGCTCATCCGTTTTAAAATGAGGCGTAAAATCAAGTGTACAGTGAGTGTGAAATCTTGTGGCTCAGCCCCATATTTGTCAATGAGATCAATGCTCTCTTATTACTGACAGGAACAAGAGGCCATAAAGACTTGATTTATTGTTGTCTCTTTAACTCTTTTTTTGTCTGGGGGAGTTAGATGGGTTATAGGTGGTGAGTCAAGCCCATAAGGTCAATCACATGAAGCTGTAAAATGAGATGTAACCCACATTCAGATGGGCCCAATGCAGAGGAAGACAGGGTGAAGAGGAGGGGAAAGATATAGAGCACAGGGAGCTTCAGTGGAAAGAAATGGACTCCATTTTTGTAAGTCCTCCTTCTCCAGCTGTCAGCCCGCTCCCTGTCCCATGGGGGGTTGCCACGGTGACAGGAGGCCACATGTCTTGGGGGCGTCGTTTTGGTCAAAGGACCCCATTGTTCTTGTGTTAAGCCGTCTTCACTATGCCCGTCTGCCAGGGACAGGGGCTACGGCTTCACACCCCTCACTCACACTCACACCCTCTAGCTCTCATACACAGAAAACACACCACCGCCTACACCAAGACCCTGCACCCACTTGTGTAGAAGTGCAGCAGTTTGGCACAGCACTCAAACAATAAAACAGCCCATTTACTAAGACACTACAAGTTAGCAGTTTTAAAATCAAAGAGAGGCACATGATACCATGAAAACACAAGAAGAAATACACACAGGCCTTAGGTGATTTCTGCTCAGCATTAGAACCCAACAAATACCCCTTTGATACAAATTAATGTGCATCCATGAAATGTGTTACTCTCCTGGAGACCATATCAAGTCTCATGACTTATTTCATCCCCTGAAAATAGTTGATCAAGTGGACACGTGAGAAACTGGCTACTTGCAATTCCTCACAACCACCAGCAGATGGCACAGTAGCCCCACTGCATCAACACAGAACTGTATCACTGGCTGCGTGTCTGTCCATCCATCTTCCAGTGGGAATACAGAAAAGACCTTGGCACATGCAGTAAGAGCCAGAAACCTCTGGTGTCCTTCAGCCAAGTGACTCTGACTTGATGTAAAAGGAGGGAGTCAATTACCCCGTGATGGATAGATTACAGTCATGCATCATTCTGGGAGCCAATTTTCCTATGTGAACTGAATTTGAAACTCAATTTGTTACCTCTCTCTCGGTTCCTCTCTGACAGATGGATGGAGCCGGTACAGAGGAGCCGGTTTGAATCGGTGATTGGCAGAGGTTAGAGGTCAATTTACTTCCCAGACATTTGGCTGCGTTCAAAATGTAGATCAGGATGGTAATGTATGTAGTGATGCATCCAGTTATGACAGAAAGGTGCTGGCTTGTATAGAAGGACAGCCAGTGTACTTCCTGAACTGACCACACAGCGGAATCATCAGATTTCTGAAGATTGGGGCTGTTCAATTATTTGGATGAACTAAAATGAGTCTAAATCGTGTGTTTAAATGAAGACAATTTAATGTCATGAAATATTTTTAAATGCAAGCAAAGCATTTAATTGGAATCAAAAGGAACATTTTTAGACATTCCAGGAAACTCTCTGAGAAGACACAAACTTATTTCTAATTAAGAGACATTTTTTAATGAGGCCACTGCAGACGAGGACATCTGGAAAATTTCTGCATTTCAACAGTTTGGATCACTATAAAAAAATAAAAAAAAAATACTCCAGTGAACACAAGTAGATTTAAGCCTATTAATTTAATTTCTGAGTCCGAGGCACATTTTTTCTCTCAATTACTATTCCATTATTCCAGTAACCCCTATCCTTGTCTGACAGATGGTGAATGTGGCGCAGCCTCTTCATCTATCCACAAACACACAGATATTGACTTGGAGATGCTCGATCCAGTGACTTTGGAGAGTGAGACTGAAGAGGCACTGTGATTACCAGCTGAGTGGTTGGATATTGATTGGGAGGTGGTCAGCGGAGATGATTGGGCTCTCAGTGTATTGACTGGTTTGGTTAGAGAAACTGGATACAAATTACTGGTCAGTTCTAATAATTCAACAGGGAACAAAAGCGTCAATGTTTTCGCCTAACATAAATCAGGCTGTAGTTTGGAAAATCGTTCCGTTTAATTTTAAGAAAACAATGTATGACAGTGTGATGGAATTATTCAGCTTAGTTCCAGTTATGGGCAGAGAGTGTCCCATGTGTTTAGTTTAAAGTCTCATGAAGCGTTGTGTTGAGTCTCCTCTGGGAGTGAAGGCTGAACAGGTAGGGCGGCACACAGTCGGCGGCTGCGGGTCCTCCTGCGGGCCTCTTTAGTGGAATCAGGGGGGGTCTGGGGCAGCCAGGCGAGACCTGTGCTGTTCTCTGCAATGCCCTTGTTCCTCAGGCTGCGCCGCACCGAGCGCTGCCCTCTAGTGGCGACAGGTTTGAACACATCCTCAAAATTAAAGTCAGCCTGCCAAGGGGCCAGGTCCAAATTGGCTACTTCCCACTCTCCCTGGCTGTTAGAGCTTGGGCCGTTGTTGTTTTCCTGCTGGCTCGCTGCTTCGTCTCCCTTCTCCTCCACATCATGGCTCGTTTGATGCTTCTCTGCATGGTTTCCCTGCTCTGGTAGGATTGAGCTGTATGCAGAACTCCTCCTGCCTTTTGGTCTCCCCCGGTTCCGCTTGTCTGTACTCTGTGCCGGCTCTGTTGGCACACTCAAACTGTTGGATTCTTCACATAAAGGTGGGCATTCTGGTTTCCCATCTGTGTCTGTACAGGGTGTGTCTGTAGACGTCTGGACATAAAGTTCTTCAGTGTCTACTCTCTCCTGATCAGGTACAGTTTGTTTTAATGAAGTTTCTGTTGACTCCTCTAGATTTGCAGTGGTTTTGTCTTCACAGTGATTGTCTCTCTTCTCTCCTGTCTGGTCCTGAGTCTCCTTGCTGAGCAGGTCATCTTCTGACACGCTGACCTTCCTCCTCTTTAATCCTCTGACCCCCGGCCCTGACAGCCTCCTCCCCTTTCCTTTGGTGCTTTCTTTGCTGGTCTTAGCAGATGTGATTGAGGCTTCTGAAAGAGTTTCTGAGGTGTTTGTCACAGTGATGTCACTCATCTCTGGAGTGTCATACACCACTTCAGTCACAGGGTCATTGATTGATTCTCCCATCTCATTAGTTAAGTATGGCTCCTGATTTGAGGCTGTTAGGAGAAATAAGGACAAAACAATACATAAAAATGACATTCTCCCAATCACAATGAACTTTAAAAAAATAAGTTTAGTGATAACAACTATAGAAGGTTCTGCATGCTATGGAGAGTAACTCTATGTAAAACTACAGGGATTACATAGACAGAAAGTCCATGATTATTACTTTTAAAAGCTTAAAATAAAGTTGGCTAGTGTTAGCATGTTTTACTTGTGCAGCTGGTAGCGTCAGTCAGCTGTGCTGCTGGAGACTGGCTGATGAAGGACAGACTCTCAGCAATGGGGCTGAGGGTGGGGTCCTTGGACGCATATTCCCGAGAGCCGTACAGGGAGCGGTTCACCTCCTTGTTGAACTGGCGTGTTGCTGTAGCAGTCATCTGTGGAAAGACAATTAGCGCTGTTATAAATGTTTGTACCCACATTTTAGACCAATAATAACTTTCATTAGCTGGTTGCTTTCCAGCTCTGATGTGGGACAGAATGATTATTTAAATGTACCCAAAATCAATACTACATGAATGTAATTACACTGAATTGATTCTTGAGACATTCTTAAGAAGTCAGCAACATTTCAAACATGTTATACAAGTCTTTTTCAGTACACCATACTTTACTGACCTCACCAAACATGTCTTTATTCTAATGGTCTTACATTGAAGCTCAGTGGTGTACACCTCTCTGTTTGTGTGTTCTCATAGTTAGAAACATGTAACACTTGGTGGACAAGTTGATGGCTAGCATGCCTTTATCAAAGAAAACATCCCAAAATATAAGTACTTTCACAATTGAACCAACACTGGTACCTGGAGTTCAGTACCAGCATGGTGTGATTTGTGAAAAAAATCAGAGGGATGGAAATAAAGAACCACAGTGAGCCTGTATGAATAATCAGTCATATTGTGAGCACAACTAGAATGAGTAGAATGAGAGAGAGAGAGAGCAAGAACAGCTGTGGTCAAGCGAGCTAAAGAGTAAATGAACAGACTAAACAGTGGCGAGAACAAAACTGCGAATCAGATATTTTCTCATTTTTTTCCAGGTGGTTACGTTCTAAAAACACAAATAAACATGCCCACATCTCTGCAGAAAGGTATTACATTGCTGAAATGTGTGTTAATTCAGCTATAGCATGCACTCACCCTGTCTGATGTGGCCTCTCTGCTCTGCATGTGTGTGTAGCTCAGACCCACAGAGAGCAGACACACAGCAGAGGAGAGACAGAAAAAGGGGAAACACTGAACATTATCATTATCTGCACTCATCTTGATTCACCCATTTATTAATTAATCAATCTTGTCCTGATGGGCTTAATGGATAAGTTTGATACATACTCTATATTTTTCTGTCAGTATATTCCATGCAAAGACCAAAACCAACCATGAATTTATCTTAATAACTACTATTGTCTGTTTATCCTAAGTGTGATACTGCTCCTCTATGCTGTAGACCTCCAATGTGGACCAAAAACTCTGAACACACACACACACACACACACACTAATTATAGTTTATTTTGAGTAAATCGCACAGTTACAGTCCTACTGCCAGGAACACTCACTACAGCACCAAATTAAACCCAGTGCTAAAAATATCTCCAACAAAAACACCACCTGATTGAGTAATGTTTACTACAACTGTAGTGTCACAGTGTTTTGGGGAATTATTAAGGCTATTATAAGTTAAGGTTATTTTAAAAATTGACATTGAATAGGAATTAGTGGCTTTAGGCTGTGTGCTACAGACAGGGCGGGTAAGTTGGAGGATATTAAAAGACAGATGAACAGATTGTTAATTTTTGGTAAATAAATAAATAAATGAATATGTGTATAGCCAGCTTAATTCAATACTTTAACATAACTCAATGTACCAGTTAAAAAACACTTCCCCTTTCTGCTTTGTCAAACTGCTCTTATTCATTGTCTGTGACAGCACTGCGGGTATCTACTCATGCACCACTTGGCACAACTTTAAGAATTCATTTAAGATTATATTATGACATTCCAGTGATTTACAGTCATACGGTCAGCATGATAAATCTATGCAGGGACAACACTGGGGATTAAGAGTGTTCATGCACGCAATTCTTTTCCTCAACTCAAGCAAAGTAAGTTGTTGTCAGACTGCACAGCTATCAGTTCCATGAGCGCCTCCCGGAAAGACGTGTCTGCACATCCCTCTGTGAAGAGGTGTAAAGAGAAATCAAACGAGTACGCTCGGCCAACTCACCTTCATCTTCCCAGAGGCCAACTTGGCAGCAGTGCGTGTCGACCTCTTCACAGGTTCAGTCTCCTCTGGCTGCTGGGGGAACAGAGACTTGGCTTAAGGATACATTACATGGACTGTCTTCTCTGCCACACACTCTCTCTCTCATAGCAAGTGGATATCTTCAGATGTGATTAAGTTTAGATCCAGTGGAATTAAATGGTAGATTAGATGGGAGCATGTTATGACCCTGAAATTATTAAGAAGACAATCTCATCTGGTAAATGGAGATTTCTACAAGAGGGATCAAAAAGAGGGCAGTTTAAGGTAATAGCAGACCTTTCTCTTTCGACTTTTGGAGCGAGCTGGAGTCTCAGTGGCAGTCTCACTCTTTGGTTCAGACTGCAATGGGAGAAATGTACAAGTTTTTGGTGCATGAAATGGAAATTTCATAGTACATGATTCTACGGGGGATAGTATTAATTACTCTGGCGATAGATGTTGCTAAAAATATATCTTGTGCACCCACAATGACCTATACAAGAAAGTAGGTTAAAAACATGCTAGCAAACCTTTTTCCTTCGGTTGCTAGATCTGCTCGAGGCTGGCGCTTCAATATCTGCTTCAAGTTGCTTCTCCTCCTCTGGTAAAAATACGGGTTCATCCAGGGTGTCCATCTGAGAAGTTGTGCTTGGTTTAGTCACAGACTCTGAGGAAAAAAACTAAAATATTACAGCTGAAATGACACCTGAAGGCAATATGAATATGGATTGTGTGGGCTTGCATGGTAAATAGTCAAAAACACTCTGTGATACTTGCTGTGGTTTAACATGTTTCATTTTGACCTTCTTGATATTTAACTATCTCTACACTTACAGTTTGGTATTTGGTTTAGTTTTGCTGCGTTTTGACAACAAACCTAAATATAATTTCTTTTCATACTTATAGCTTCATATGTGATAGAAAGGAAAAGGTGGTGAAGAAGAGAAATAAAGAAATTAAGTTAAATGACAATCCAAGTAAAAAACTGAAATATGTAGTAGTTGTTCACCTGTCAGAATCTCACAAAGAGACTCCTCGTGGAAAGCAGTGTCCAAATTCAATGGCTGGGTGTCGCAAACAGGTTCTGAAAATGTGACAAATGGAAATAGCTGTTAGACAAACTGTGGCAGACTGCCTCCTACTAGAGACAAGAAGCTATAACTCTCAGGGTCAATAAACTGAATAATTAACCTGTATCAGTCCCTGTGGAGTCAATCTCATCCATTGAAGGGAAAACGATCTAGGAGCAAAAAATAGAAGAAAACAGTTTGTTCAATTATGATTATAACAAATGCAATCAAGACCAGATAGAGGGGGCCATATATTCTGGGGACAGGCCCCCAACTGTACAGTACACGTCCTTGTAATTATCTGATGTCCCTATATGCATGTACCCACCAGTTAACAGTAAACCTGCCCTTCTTCCATACTTAGAATTCACTTAAAAAGTGTAATTAATGTAGATTAACCTTAAAAACAACCCTGGCACCATGGTTACCTTTCCATCCATCTCCTCACTGTCTTCTCCCACACACTTCATTCTGCGGTTGCGAGGCATTGCAAAAGTAGGGGAGGCACCGAACTCCGTGGGGCTGCAGATGTCTGGCTGTGCTTGCGGGGACTGGGGTTCACTCTTCTGCGGTGTCTTCAACAGCGAGCGCAACTTTAACCTCTCGCCTGGTGTGGGAGCTCGGGCAGGCGTGGCCCCCTTCTGTAATGGCGTGCTGGGGGGCAGGTTTTTATCAAAGAACTCAGGGGAGAGTGGACCTCCAAAGCGCACCTGCTTTTTCTTCTTCTTAATCGTGGAGGTTGCTGAGGAACCATCCTCTCCTGCACAGACAGAAAAACCTGTGTTGAATGCATAAATAAAGTCATTTTTATATTGCAGGCACACTGCTAACACAATATATGGAGAGGCAGGAAACTAATTGCTGTTCACTCCTACACTGTCTACTTAGATCTTGGTGTATTATTAACACCTTGGAAAATATCTGAAAATATCAAAAGAGACGAGCTGATTAACAACTGATTTATAGTTTAGATTAGATTAGATTAGATTATTTTTTATTTCGAATGCGTGACAAAAAACAAAACAAAAACAGCACATAAAAAAATGAAAGCACAGTGTTCTCACCAAAAATAGCGAACCTACACCCGACAGAAAATATAATGCACTGTCAACAACATTCGAAAGGGAGTGGGAAGAAGTCAAAACTTATTGAATCCCACCCCCACCTCTCAAATCAGTGCTTGCCAGTTCCCAATCAAATCACCCTTTCACAAAATCCTACAATTTCCTACCAACACCATATGCAATGTCAACATTCACATCCATACCCACTGTTATCAACACCACAAATCATTGCCACATTTCTTAACCTCCTCCACCAAAAATACCCACATACATACATATATGTACATACATACATACATGTACACACATACACACATATATACACATCCCCATATTTACATCCACATCCACACATGTACACAAACATACATAGATAGACATACTTATGTACAAACATAAATACATACACACACATACAAACAACTTGTACCTGAGTCACTTAAACACCTCCATCCCTGTACCTCATCCCTCATTGTCCTCCGTTAGCAGACTTCCTCTGCCATGTACTGGTTTAAAAATATTTCTTTGTACCTTTTTTTAAACAGATTTATATTTGCACTTTGTTTTATTTCTGTCTCCAGACTGTTCCACAAAGTCACCCCACAGCTCGATACGCACATGCTTTTCATATTTGTTCGGACCTTTGGTTTTTTTAAATTTAGGTCTCCCCTTAGATTATATCCCCCCTCCCTTTCACTAAACATTCCTTGTATGTTTTTTGGCAATAGGTTATTTCTCGCTTTGTACATTATTTGTGCCGTTCTGAATTTGACCAGATCCAAAAATTTCAGCATATGTGATTTTATGAATAGTGGGTTTGTGTGATCTCTGTATCCTGCTTTGTTTATTGTCCTTAATGCTCTTTTCTGTATTGTACATATCGGCTGCAGAGTGGTTTTGTAGGTGTTTCCCCAAACTTCGACACAGTAAGTCAGATATGGCAAAAATAATGAGTAATATAGAGTGTGCAATGATTTATAATCCAGGATATGTTTAGTTTTCCACAGAATTGCAGCGGACTTTGCCAGTTTTGCTTGTATGTAGCCAACATGAGGTTTCCAGCAGACTTTATTATCCAAAATCACACCAAGGAATTTAATTTCCTGTACTCTTTCTATTTTAGTATTGTCTATTATCAATTCTATATTACACTCTTTTTTGTGTCTCCCAAACAACATGATCTTTGTTTTGCTTAGATTTAATGATAATTTATTTTTGTCAAACCATAGTT
The DNA here is from genome assembly GCF_027409825.1 of Scomber japonicus. Lineage (NCBI taxonomy): Eukaryota > Metazoa > Chordata > Actinopteri > Scombriformes > Scombridae > Scomber > Scomber japonicus. Next base: position 31,947,919 of record NC_070586.1, on the reverse strand, counting down.
TTAGTTTATTTATTTCAGTTGTGATTGTCTCCAAAGTCTGCTGCAAATTCTCACCGGAACAAAAAATGTTTGTGTCGTCTGCAAACAAAACAAATTTCAGTGCCTGCGAGACTCTACATATATCATTGATATATAATATGAATAATTTCGGACCTAATATTGAACCCTGTGGTACCCCACATGTAATATTCATGAAGTCAGATTTATGGTCACCTATCTGCACAAACTGTTGCCTGTTTCTTAGATAGCTCGCCAGCCAGCTCCACCCAACTCCCCTAACACCACACTTTTCTAGTTTATTTAATAATATGCTGTGATCAATGGTATCAAATGCTTTTTTCAGGTCAACAAATACTCCAATTGCTATTTTTTTATTGTCTATACAGTTTGTGATTTCTTCTATTAATTCCATTAGTGCCATTGATGTTGATCTGTCTGTTCTAAATCCATACTGACTTTCTGTAAGGAGGTTGTGTTTTTCAATGAATTTGTCCAGTCTTTTTGAAAAAAGTTTTTCTAGTATTTTGGAAAATTGGGGGAGCAAAGAAACAGGCCTGTAGTTTGTGAAATGGTGTCTATCTCCGGCTTTAAACAATGGTATCACTCTTGCAATTTTCATTTTGTCTGGAAATGTACCTGATTGAAAAGATAAATTACAGATGTGGGTGAGTGGTTTCACAATTCCTTCAATAACTGTCTTTACTGTTGACATGTCTATATCATTCCAGTCTGCAGAGGTTTTGTTTTTACATTTTCTTACAATTTGTATAATTTCTTCATCATCAACTGCACTTCACATTCAGTTCAGTGTTAGTGTTAGTTCAGTGTTCCTCCAAGTTTTACATAAAAGAAAGTAACATAAATTGATTAGAGGATATTTCTTATTACCTAATACACTGTATTATGTTGGACATTTAAGGACTACCTGGTTGCATATTAGGGAATTATAATTTTCAGAAGTTGCAGCATTTTCACACAACTATAAAAACCTTTACAGGGGAAGAGTCAAAATCTTAATATGACTGCTTGTGAATGATGGGTGCTGATCCCTACACTGAAAAACTGGTGCATATTTATCTGAAAATGGCCCTTATATTTAGTACCAATAATGGCATTTCATGTAACACACATTGTAATACACATTCATTTCCACTTAGAAAATACAACTTTGCCAGTCTCCATCAATGAAGAATGGATACACTGCATCAACTTTAGCACTGTGCTTGGTGTTACCTAAGCCTCAAAGACATGGTTAGAGCAAGATAAAATGCTGGTTACTGTGGCATGGCTCACAAATAGTAGTGTGTGTTTACCTGTGGGCTTCATCTCCAACAGAGAGGGGAGAGAGGGGATGAGGAATGGGAGGGCAGGCTTAGCTGGTGAAGCTGCTGCAAGGTCATCAGACGGTGGCCACCTGGGGCTTTGGAGTTCAAACACACCGTCCTGTTGTGAGAAGAATACATTCTGTTGGACCGTAGTTCAAGTAGCATCACAGAACAGGGGAAGTTAGAATGAATGCTGGTGTATGGTACCAACATCAGTTTCAGTACACAGAATCTGAAAAGATATTGTGTGTGAAATGATTTTAATCCTATATTTAATGTCTTCCCTCACAATGTTCTAAACTTATCTGCTGATAAAAAAGTGCTGAATATGTCCACATCTTGTTGGGAAGGCAAGCTGTCAGCACTGAGCTGAAAGTCTTTCTTGTAGCAGCTTCTTTCTTGTCGCCTGCATGACCACACATGGTGAACACTTGGCAGCGCTTGTTTGATGGAGAAAACTGTCAGAGTCCTGCTCTATAGTAGGACTACAATATTTCAGGTTTATGGTGATAGTGAGTGTGCTATACTAAGCCTGCAGACAAAGGCCATCCAATGTTTCATTCAGAATTGTGTGTGCTTGGTTAGTTAATGCTACATTTTTCACTCCATGTTACTTGCATCGATTTTTTCTGTGATTCACACTGACTTGTGTGTGTGCGCATGTGTCTTGCGGCCTGGATTAAGACCTAACCTGTTGGCTGTTGGTAGATGAACAGGCCTGAAGCTCAGGAAACATGAGTGGCTCAGCTTGGACGGGTGGAGAAATAAGCACAGCTTGGGCCTCTTGCACAGTCTCTCTTGATGGCAGTGGCCCTTTTGTCACAGCCTGTTTCACCGGGTCTACATCCTCCTGCGGACATGATTAAGGGATTCCAACTGTTTTCATTCTGCTGCACAGCACCACAACAGCATGAGAACTGCTACTGTGCTTAAAGAAAACACACATTTACCAAACTGCTGTTTCAGTGCTTAAAATGATACAGACAGTTTAAAACCTTAATGAAAAGGTATTCGATAGAACACAAGAAGAAGTTTCAAGTTTAAAAAAACTAAGAAGTAAAAAGATTGAAAAAAGACAATTAAACAAACCTCAACACACAACAATTAAATCAAATTTGGTTTGCTTTAGAGTGCTTGTTTTTCTTACGGGATGCTTTCAGTCAAAAAAAATCCACCAGTGTAGCACTGAGATCTTCCCTTCATAAAAGTTCAAAAATAATCATCGGATTCTATGTAAGCCACGTACAGAGAGGTAAAACATTTTTGTTCAATTATTAACAGCAGTCAAGTAAGTACATGGTCAGAGTGAGTATACCTCCTGCTGCTTCAAATTCAAGAGCACAGGAGTTCTGGCCTCTCTAATCTCAATCTTGCAGCCTTCGAGGGGGCCCACTCGCCTCCTCTTGTTGGGTGTGGGTGTCATCATCGGTGGGAGGTTCTCTTTCCCTCCATTGAGGTTTTCTCCATCTGAGGAGGAAGAAATCCACCCATCAAAAATGCATGTTATCTAAAAAATACAAAAACAAATGGGACTTGGGGACACCTCAGTTAAAAAAATCTCAGATCAAATAACCAAAAAAAAAAAAAAAAAAACACTTTGAAAACAACTTGAGGAAACTTGATCAAAGGCGAGGAGATAAAGACAAACTTGAGCAACAAACGCTGAGAAACTAGCACACTGAAGAAGCTGACCAAGATGATTGCTAAGAGATGCTAAGATGTTGTCAGAGCTTATATCATGCTATGCATTAATCCATTGCTTTTGAACAGTGCCTCCAGACATCATAAAGAAATCCTACTGGCATAGATCCCTGTTGAGAAATGAAACTATTAATCCTGTGGCAAGGATGCTGCCTCACCAGACAGATAATCTCTTGTCTTGATGCATCCTCCAGTGTTGTTGTCCTGCCTTGGCATCGGATCACAGACCTCTCTCTCCTCCACATCCATCAGGCACTGGAAGGAAGCCATCTTCTGCCTCAGTGTGGAGGCAACCCGAGGAAGGAAGGGGCTGCTTTTGACAAGCTGAGAGTTGAGACAGCAAAAACAAACATATCTGCTCAGTGATGCAGCTTGACAGGTCATGGACTTCTGAAATTACAAAAGTGGTATTACTGAGCGCCATCACATCTATCACACACGCACACAGACACGCACACAGACACACACACAGACACAGACACAGACACAGACACAGACACACACACACACACGGAATATAATGATTTGCTTAGCTGTGCATCATCTAACAGGAAAGTCACAGTGAGCTTGAGAATATTTGGTCCTTATCGTTAACACGAGAATTAAAAAAATAAAAAAAACTTTCTATCAAGCAACATTTGTCCCAAAATGTTCCCTGTACCAGACACACCGCCTGCAGACCTGAAAAGTGGAAGCTTTCACAGTTGAAACCAAACAGTCCTAGACAAACAATTAAAGCACTTCTGCAGCATAATCCACTTCTGTACTGTGTATTATATGCTCATTATGCTCCAAACATACATAGTTTTGCCAATATATGGCTAGAAAACACAACTTTGATTTTGATCCTTATTCTTAGCACAAGCCATGTGTGCCAGTGGTCAGACTCATGCCATTGGTTTAAGCTTTTTTGTGCCCACCACTCAGAAACATGCCATCTTAGCCAGTGAGAGCTAAAATAAGAAATCTGTGAATTTATAAACCATATCCTTAAAAAACTGGTCATAATTGGGACTATAGGCAGCTTTACAGCTGTGTAGATTCTAAAACCTGATGTAAACAAAGGTTTAACAGCATCAGAGAACATTACTGAATGAGATTTGGTTTATTTTTAGGGTGGGAATCTTTGGGAATCTCACAATTCGATAAAAGACAGACAGTGAAACGGGTGAAATACACGAGTCAACGACAACTACTTTTGTTATGTTACTGAAAATGCAACAAAAGTTTCATGAGTGAAAGTCAAAATAAGTGTATTTTAATCCCAGGTAGGGCTGAACGATTTTAGGAAAAGATCTAATTGCGATTTTTCTGGCAGATATTGCGATTTCGATTTGATTCACGATTTCCTTCAAATCAAGCTTCAGTGCAATATTCACAATGTACAGTAACATTAAAACATTAAATGCTATTACTCCAATGCAAGGATAAAAACTAAAGACCAATGGCAGTTATTACAAATGAAGAACTAAAAGAGTACTTAAAAAAAGTATGGCAAAAAATCCTTAATTGTATTAATTTTTAAAAAAAAAGCTAAATAGAATACAAAACAATTCCAAAAAAACTAAACAATGTTAAATAAATAATAAGAAAAACTAAATTCAACAACTCTTTATTTTATTCAACCCTACTGTATATTAAGAAAGCTGGACTATCTTTTTAAGTGAATTTGACAAGTAATGGTAATAAAATAAAACTCAAATATCTTTTTTTAAACAAAGGCTGACACCACACGTCAGGGTGAAGTGCAGAACAAATAAAATCTCAAAAATACTTAATCAACAATAATACTCGCTTCCCTGACATCTTTACATCACTCAGCATTTACACTCTGCGTACAGCTGTGGGATGGCAACCTGGTTGAAGTAGGTGCGGGAGGGAATCATATATCTTCTGTCCAGCGTGCGGAGGAGGTTTTTAAATCTCTCGGTGTCTCCGCTGCTCTTATCATACGGAGTTACACTGGCAGAACATGCTGTAATTGTAGTCGGTTTGCTACAGTGGGCCTGAGTATCATTTTCACCGGACTTTTTCGTCGTGCAAATGCTTGTGTTGATTTTTCAATTGCAGGTACAAATTGGTTGTGTTTCCAACTTTGCAACTTTAGCGCGACAGATTTTGCACAGTACCTGTTTCAGGTGCACGTCTGCAGCCTCAAACCCGAAACACTCCCAAATGACCAACGTGCTGGTTTTCTTGGGGGTTATATCCCCTAACTCCGTTTCTGGTCCAGCTGAAGCTATTTCTGAATAATTATAATTAAGGAGCCGGTTAATACTGATTGGTTAGCGTGACCTGTCCACGAGTAGCATGCCGCTTCTGATTGGTGAGCTTGGCAGGATGGTAGGGAGACGGCATGTATGTGTAAAATAGTTGACACAACAGATCCTGGGTCAGTCAGGAGCGCTGCAAAAACCGCAGCTTTGGCGATCACATGATCGCGCTGTCTGAAATCGCAATTTCGATCAGAAAACGATAAATCGTTCAGCCCTAATCCCAGGTGTAAATATTTTCCAAAAATGAGTTTTGAAAAAGTGGCTTCATGTTATATACGGGTTAATATGGTAATGTTTCTTTCACTGATTTTTACAGATATAATACCAGTCCAAAACACTCACAGGAGTGGACTGATATTTCTCTTTGCATGAAATCATTTTTAGTAGCATATGCGATGTCTAATTGTGTGTCTAATTGTTGGGTAAAATGTATGTTTTAATTAAGTCTCTCTGCTACATTCATCCACACAACCACAGCAGGAGCTCCATCATTGTCTGTCCTGCTCTGTTCAGTTACTACATTAAGCTCATGTAGATGCATGAAAGGTACTGTAGATATCAGCATATATCAGATGGGTTTGGATAACGGCTGCACATAGCAGCTCAGTATTGTTTGTAAGGTCTGTATCTGAACACAATACCAGTAATCCTCCACAAACAACTGTAGGTTACATGCATTAAACAAGTTAGACACAATGGCACATCTGCCCTCAGGCCAGGATATAGTCATAATCATACTGAGGCTGATCAGTGAACTGTCTTACACAATGTGTGTTTACAAGGGGCTTTGTTTACATAGAGCAAAGTACTTCTTTTTTTTGGTTAATCTAAATGTGTTAAATATTAAATAATTGTCTCACTGTGTGCTTGTATGTATTTAATGTGTGAATGTGGTCCCAGAGCCAAAGGGCTGATCTAATCTTTACTCATCTGTTGCCTGGTGAGGCTCTGAAGTTCTTTTGCCAGAACATTTTGAACAAGAGTGCACATTTCTGCTGATAAACGTACAGTGGCAGAGACAGTCTGTGTGTTTCTCAGAGAAACAGTATAAATATTATACACCCCTTTCAATATTGATCACTGAGAAGCAAACAAAAGCCAGACTGTAAATGAAATGTAAAAACTGTATGAGACTCCAATATGATGTGACACAGAAGCCAAATTTGCTCAACTGTATCCCAGGAAGCATCTCACCTCTGGAGTTTGCTGGGATTTCGGAGTTTTCATCCTCTGTTGAGCCATGAAGCGGATGAGGGAGTTTGTCTCTGGGGAGCCCCGCACACCAACACTGGACCTCCGCCTCGCCTTCATTTGTGCCACACGAGACTTACCTAGAGCAAGTTGGAGATAAAAAGCCACTTTGAAAGCTGGCATATGTAGAGACAATACAAACTTCACCACTTTCCCTTGACATTCAATGTAAATATCCTCTACCTCTACTTGTGCTTTATTCACAAATGTGATTGTGCACACACATTTCCTTTTGGATGCCTCAAATCCTAACATTGCAGATTATAACCGTCCTCTCACCTTTGTGGTCTGATGATGCCGGGGTGAAACTCTGGACAGAGATACCAAACTGAGAAGGTGTGAGCTCGGCAAAATTCAGAAGGGCTGAAATGTCATTTATAACAGGAGGACTGTCCTCTTCTGAGGGGGGCAACGATGTCATCCCCTGGTCTCCCTCGGTGCCAGTAGTGTTCATCTCTATGGTAGACATCTGCATGGACAGTTACATTTGAACACATCTTATTATTAGAGAGCAGCTAAACCACCATCAGATGTGCTCAGTGTTAACAGTAGTTGGTCAGTCTCCTGTATTTCCTGAACGTACTATTTCAATACGGCTATTTGTAGGCCACGACAACTTACAATAATATGAATTTAACACTTTGCATGACCACCTTTAGCAGGATGCTAACATAGCTAGCTGTACACTCCCGTTAACATAAGAGTACATGCTAATACTAGCTCAAAACTTCCTGCCTTTGCCTCATAACAAATACTTTTACTTACTGTTATTATCGTAGACTAGCAACTTGTTTAGTTTATCATCCCCTCTCTTCACACTGGACGTTAGCACTTACCAATGCTAACGTCCAACACTGATGTTAATTAAGGTAACAGTGACAACAACACTTACCGTGTAAATTTAAGATCAATTATATGGGTGCCTGCTATAAAAAAAATGCATAGAAACACAAATGCCGACTATAGTGTCATTAAAAAGCCGCTAATTCCCCAATTCATATTCATGTAAAAAAAAAAATTAAAACAGTACTAAAAAAAGAGCAGAGAGCGATTCAAATCACCCTCCACGTCTGAGCCAGTGGCTGCATAAGGATCCCTCCGCGAAAAAGTCAGAGACGTTCAAAGGTAATGAACGGTCATACCATTACAAATACACCCGGTGTGTTATCTAGTGTTGTTTAAACACATACCAATATTATCATAACTAATAAAGACGCACTTTGTTTTTACATATCGATAAAAAATGAGAAACTATAATCGAGCGTAGGAACTAACTTCCGCACTTTAAGGACCACAATGGGACCGGAACTTGTTTAATATGAATTGGCCAATAGAAATCGCACACAGGATATCACGTGTCCTCCAAAATTCAAAGCAGGTCGAATAGAGAGATGCTTGACTGTACCTGTCTTATTTACCGGCTTACAGGCTTTTTAATAGAGTGTGGCTGGTTTGAAAAGCAAAACTTCATTAAAGTTTAAAAACCAAACTGATTTACTGATTTATGATCAAATCACTTCCCCGTTAACTTGATACTAAGCAAACACTGATCCACAGCCCAGATGCACAGCATACATAATCAATCATTTTCAGGTTTCAGGTTTCAAAAAATAAATAAATAAATACAATTCCAGCAATCCAGCTGGACTGGAACCTTCACTGTCCTGCCCCATATGCTGTTGGCTGTCTTGAAACCAAACAGCTGGAGCTCAACTGCGTCCCTCTCTCAGTCTGCTGGTTCATGGCTGACCTGATGCTCAAAATTAACACTCTCAATCTGTTTTCCAGACAGGATTTTATTAATATGTCTGAAAAACAGTTTGTCTTGTTGGAGGTTGAAGCATATTGTATTGTATTTATTACTTTAAAGATACATCATGGGCATTGTATCACAAAGGTATGCTTCACATCCATTCAAGTGTTGTTCTTAAAGCTTTTAAATGGAGGTCATAGTTGAAATCAAGTTGAATAACTTATGATGTTCAGCTGCTCATAAGTGAGACAATCCAAACAAGTGGATAAACTGTGGTCTGCTACTGAAAGCCCCTACCCTACCCACACAAACAGTCACAGACATACACAGTGTTCCTGCTTTTGTGGGGTTTCAGAGCGGCACAGCTGAGTACACTGAGATCAGATGCAACTGTGAGCCTCTCCCCAGAACTGGGACTGTCTACCGCATGAAGCACGTGAGTACTGTTGACACCAGGCGAGACTGTGCACGTTGCTGGAAACCCAACTGTTGTTGTTGTTGTTGTTGTGTGCAGTGCAGACTAGGGAAATGAAACAGCTCTAAATGCTCACAGGTGAAATAATCCTGTATGTGTCTGAGCTCTGGCTAAAATGAGATGTTTATCATTTAAAAACAACTCCAAGTCTTACTGTGTAGCAAAACATAAATACTTAGAGGTTTTGATAGACTACACCTATCAACCAAACTTCTACTCCTACTGCTAAAACAAAGTTATGAGTTATCATATTTCTGCACAGGCCTTTTAAACTTTCTTTAGGGTTAAATATTTTTAATTATGCCCCAAGAATCTCTTTTTTTAAAGAACACTCCAAGTGATTATATAGTATAACTGTAATTTCAATTAAAACTGTGTCATCATTTAAGGGGTAATGCTCATCAATGCATGGAGCAAATTACTGGAATTCATTATACATTTGATGTCATTTCAATATTGTGCATAAATGTCAACAATGCTTGGACTTAGTTGATTTAATGTATTTTATTCAGTAAATTTGATCCAATTTGCATCAGCAGAAGGAGAATCTTAAAACAATGTATTCACCGCTTTTGCAGTCTGTTTTTATTTCTCTGCTCACAATAAGTTGTCATGGATTCTTGGTCTAAAAACATGGTTTCCATACAGATGACTTAGGTTGGTTGGATATGTGTCCTGTGAAGTCAGCCTATACTGTACATAGCTGGTTGTTTATTGGGTATTGTGACAATCCATATCTGCAGATACTATAGATGAGCTATTCACCAATTTGCAATATTATTACATGACAATACTATTATTTTTATTCTAACACATAGGGATACACATATTTTTGGTTGCAAACATAAGAGCTTTATTATCTCTTGTGGTACAACTATGCTTGGTTGTGAATCACTGCTATAAATCAGTTAAAATATGGAAATAGAGTCTGGTGTTCACTTTACAAATACTTAATGTGTTAAAGCTGTTCTCCACTCATTTAAAATTGCACTTCCATTAAGTTTGAGGACTCAAAATAGGCAAATTCAAAAAAGGATGATTAAAATTGATGCAGGAGAGGACAAGTTATCCTGAGCTCCCAGAAACTTAAATCCTACATTTCCCATAATGCAACAAGTGGCATATTTTTGTTAAGACTGCCCGGTTAATGTCCAAAACTTTTCATTATGAACTTATAACTGTCTCCAAGTCCAAGCAAAGATGTCCCTGCTTACATCATCAACCCTGATGACATCACCAGGTTTATTTCCTCAGATTCAGAGCCACATGAGATATGACACAACTTCACATCAATCAGTGGACGTCCCCCTTAAAAAACAAACACACACAACTCATGTATATCTCTATTTTTATTTGTGTATATATACACATATAAAAAATAAGGACATATGTACAATGATAATAAATATCAACATGTTTGTACAAGTGAAATAAGTTACTTAACATACTTTAAAAACAAACAAAAGATCAATTACAGACGAGCAAAAATGGGGCAAAATGAAATCAGGGATGATATACAATAATACAAATTATAACGCAATAAAAAACAGCAGAACTTAAAGCCTTGTGTGTGTGTGGGGGGGGGGGGGGGGGCAACTGTTATGAGCAAACAAACAAGTAAGAACTGCAGAAGAAATGCACATTAAGTACATCACACATGCATTTTTTTTCAAGCTTGAGACCTGTATTCCTTTAAACATCTTTTTACTTTTTTGCAACATGTTTGATTAGAAAGTAAAACCTAATTATTAACAGAAGATGTATTGAGACATAAGCAAGTACCAGTAGAAAAAAAAGCTAATGTGTTTTTAGCTTTTGCTTCAGGGGATTTAATGCTTACTGTATGAAGTGGACTCATTTTATCACTGATCTGCTTGAGCTACTTATTTGGTTTTTAGGGGCTGATGAATTAAATAATAGTTAAAGTTTTGGTACATTAAGTAGTCTTCATGAAGAGAGGGGATCATGATTTGGGTCCAGCAGATCACTACAGACTTTTAAGCTGAGAGTAAACAGGAAGTCCATCAACCTCAAACCTTTTTTTTTTTTTTTGCATTTTTGCCCGAGGGGGGAAAACGTAGCTGCAGATAAAATATGCAGAAAGGTTGCAGATATCAGCTCAGTGTAGCAAAGTGGACGGACTGCTGAGACTTAAATATCAATCTGGAATCAAATAAAATTAATTTAAGTATTTCAACAAGAACAAAAGCATCTGCAGTCTACTTTGGCTTATCTAAAAAAGTGAAGAGGCACAGAAAAAGTAAACATGGTCGAAATGCAGCCGTGAAATTCCTGTACAACCCTTGAACCATAAAATCAGACATATTTTGTGTGTGTGTGTTTTTTTTTTCCAAAGAGAGCATTAGTGTTCCACAATATTAGTGTCTGTAAAAGTCCAAAAAATGATCAATCAAAATGATGCACTTCCACAAGGATGATCATATCAAAGATGTACAGTCCACTTGCAGAGGAACATGCAACACTAGGATGGAGTGCTGATGGTTGAGTACCTCTTCAACCTTCAAATCATTTTTATATTCTACATCTCTCAGCGCTCTGTACACAGTGGGGGGAACAACAAAGAATTTTTGTCCTCCCCCCCCTTTTCCTTCATGCTGTGCTCCTCTGGTCCCGACAGACACGTTCCAAAAAACCAAAGCCATCCCTGATGGACACAGAAAACAGAGAGAGGCAAGTTAGCTAAATGCCAAAAAGTTACACCTTCATTTTCACTTTCATATGTGAAGTTTTGAGATCAGGAAGTAGGTTATATATATATATATATATTTAGGATATCCTAGTATCACCATGAGACTTTATATTTAGATCATTAAGTCTGGCATGCTTTCACTTAAGCACACCCTACTAAGTCATTGTAAGTGACCTGGGAGGGGAGAAAAAATTACGTAAATATGAACCTGCAGTAATTGTAAAACTGGTAGTTTTGAGTGGCAGAAAAAGGTCTTCACCAGCTGTATCTTGCAAGCTGAACATTTAATCACAAAATCTGTCTCGGGTCAATGTATTTTGATCCTTGTATGATTGAAACATTTTTAATAAAATGCTCTGGTTGTGAGCTTCAGGCAGTTTGATGGTTTCTTATCTTTTTCCATGAAAGTAGTTTTTCCTGAGGCAGCTGTCCCTCAAGACTTAAATCCAACAGTGCACAAGGGCAACATGTGATGAATAGGACATTGATGGAATGATGTAGTAGAACATATGATAGAAAAACATCAGCACCAAGCCTTGACTTTTCACATATGAAGAGCACATTGATGATAGCTTGGTGATTTGGGGTATTTATGCTGAAATAATGGTCTATGGGGCATTTGTGTCGAAATTAGTAACTATAGGGTATTTGTGCAGAAATAAGGGTCCATAAGGTAATAATGCCACTATTTTATAAATTCATTACAAGATCTCCTTACTGTTATACCCATCTCCTCATATGACTTAACATACTGTATGTGCTGTTACCTCGAAGCAACACCGGCATTGATGTGATCAACTGCTGAGAGTTTGCATCGTCTCATTTTAGCTTTTGGGAAATCCAGTTATTTGCTTTCTCGTCGAGAGTTTCTCAGTAACCCTCTCATGAAGGTATAGCTTCATTTTTAACAGACTGATATGAGAGCGATAACAACCTTCCTCTCATCGACCTCTCCGTAAGAAAGCTAATAAGCTTTTTCCACCCCTGATATGTCGAGCTATTCCTTTAAGTGCCGAGTTAAGCAAAGGCAGAGCCAGATAAATAAACCAAATAATTGTTAACACTACACTGAACAGCACTTACAGCCAAAAAAAAAAAGCTACATTGGAAATCGTTTAAGGTTAGAACTTTGCTTAAATCTGTTTGCATGAAATTAATTAAGCGGAACAATACCTTTCACTGGTTCACGGCTGCTTCCCGCCTGGAGCCAGAAGCTTGTCAGCACGGCAGCAATCAGTCTGTCGGTCCATTCTTCCATCAACACTGCCAGTGTGTTCTTTTCTTTTACAGTGCTCTTCCTTTGTATATGTCCACAGTAACCCCGGGTCAGTCTCTGGGCATTGGTACGATGAAGGGTTTTAAGGTGAGTTCACAAACACACTGTAGTCCAGGATGGTTGGCATTCAGATGACTGGTAGAGAGTGTGTGTGTGTGTGTGTGTGTGTGTGTGAGTGTGACTGAATGTGTGGGAGGGGTAGTTTCCTTCTTGGCAGTGCAAGTTACCACCCTCACCCAAAACACGTAAGATATAAAGCACTTATTGAGACATCCACAGCGGTCGCAACAGTGAGGGTTCAACTACATTCTCCATGCCTAATGTCTTCACGTCAACTTCAATTTGGAATGAAGTGTGCAGTTATTGTCCCGCTGCTAAGAGCTGAATGCAAATCGCCTTTTCTTTTAAGGAGACCAAACAAATGTCCAAATGAGCTCAAACACGTATTTTGTTACACACTGTGACTCTAATAAATGTAGTATGAAGTGCCCTTGTAGTATATTTCACTTGAAGGTGCATTTGAAGATCATCGTGCAGGGCTGAGCGAGGAATGTAAGCGCTTGCCCTCACACATTCACAGAGGGGAGTCATTAGTCACTCAATAACCGCATGGAACACTGTTGTAGTCCATAAGACATAGAAAAATAACAACAAGAAATGTCTTAATTCAAATCAACCATCACAACAAATTAAAGTGGAAGGGTTCGAGGACTTTCTCTGGGGGTAAATACAACTTGGGGGGGGGGGACAAATTGAGCAAAGAAAGTCTTGAGAGATTGTCCTTCATTCAAGCCCCCCCCTCCCCTTGTGTCTTTCACTCCAATTCACTTCATTTTCCATTTAATTTCCTCTCTCTTTGTCTCTCGCTCTCTCTCCTCTCCTCTCTGTCCCACGCAGAGCTCTGGCTACGAGAGCATGATTGTCGTCTTGCTTCGAGATTAATTATTTTTTTTATACCGCTCTCACACTCTTGGCTCACAAATACAAAAAAGGGAAGACGAGCTTCCAGTTTTAAGTGCAGTAAAAGCTGAAAAGGTCTCAAAGGAACAGAAGGGCAGAGAATCAGTTCAATATTTCCAGTCAGATGCACTTGACATTCCTCATCTGGTCTCAGCACAGAGGCTAAAAAGCCTCACTTGGTCCACTCAACATAAAAGAAATGTGCCCTTCAGAAGACATGTAACGCCAATTGTTTCATTACCATGCTTGAGGTGTTCACCTCTGCGTTCAGAATTCCTCTTTAAATACACAATTTATACAAGTGGCGATTGCACAGTGGAAGCAGAAAAAGTCCATGACTGCATGGTGCAGAGAACACAAAAATTATAAGAGTGCATGTTGGCAAACACGGTGAACGAGTGTGTATATTTAACATGCTGTGTGCTATTAATGTCTACAGTGAGCCGAACAGGCATTGGCAGAGCGAGAGAGAGCATGGGGGAATTGACAGCATGTCACTGTAAGAGAGAGAGAGAGCATTCTCAAAAGGAGGGAGGTAGGTTGGTTGTTCTGTTTTTCCAACTCAGGGAATGGAGACGGAGGAGGACAGGCCTAGACGGACGACTCCTCGGGGTTTGCGTCAGGCAGCACGCTCCTCTGCTGCAGGGTGCGTCTCAGCTCTTCTTTGAAGGGGCTGGCATAATCGTTCCCGCCCATGCCCAGGCCTCCCAGCCCGCCGCCCCCAGCACCAGCCCCGCTAGCCCTCTCCTCCCCTGCTGTGCTCAGGTTGAGGCGGATGTAGCCGTTGCTACCGGAGCCTCTGATATTGGTGAGGCTGAGACGGCTGGGGGAGTGGATGGGCTGGCCGGGAATGGCGCTGGGTGACGCCGTGCTGCTGACGCTGTTGGGCCCCAGGGCGTGACCGGGAACGATCTTCAGCGAGCCGTCTGAGTAGTAATAATTGGCGCCCGTCTCCCAGAAACGGTCCTCATCGCTGGGCATTTTGCTGGGGACAAAGGTGGGTGGCTCCTTGGGTAAGGTGATGGGGTAGACCAGCGTGCTCTCCAGAGGTTTCATGTCAGCTCCTTTTCCCAGTGCCAACTTCAGCCTCCTGCGCAGGTAAAGAGCTGCCACCAAGAGCATTAGGCACGCTGCACCAAGGGTGATAACCAGCACCCAGAAGAGACCCATGCTGCTGTCTGGAGCCCGGGCCTCCATGACGATTGGAGGACTGGCCACAACCGCCACCTGGTAGCGCTCCGTCTGAAACTTGACTCCTTGCTCCTCTGAGTAGCAGATGTAGCGGCCTGCTTGCATCTGTCCAGCACTGGGGATGACTAGGGCCTTGAGGGTCCGGTCAAATCGTGGCCCTTCTGCTTCGGGGTCACCCAGCTGGAGCTCACGGTCGTTGAGGAACCAACAGGGTTGTGCCAGGTTAGAGACCAGCTGGCAAGGAAGCACCATGTCGGACCCCACCATCACCGTTATGTTCCGAATACGAGAGTGCTCTGCAGAGGGACAGGAAGGGAGAGAGAGAGAGAGAGGGGGGCAGGGGGGTTAAGTGTTATCCATAATCATTCCAATTCATATTCTACACTGGCCAGCTCTCTTCCACTTAATTCAATTCATTCAGCTCAATCCAAATGTATTCACTCAGTCTAGCTCAGGTCCAGTCTCTTTCCTTTCTACTGACATACTCCTGCAGTGACAGTCAATTCCCACAAGGGGCCACTACTGAGGTTTGGGCCCCACACTCACCAGGGCTGGGGATGGAGATGGGCTTATCGAACTTGGCTTTTCCCTGGCTGAACCTTTCCAACATAAGATCCTGTGACAGGGAGGCGGTGGACCTGGAGGGGAAAGAGCAGAAAGCGGAGCTGAGGATTAATAATATATTAATAATTATTATTAATGAGATGAATAATGTCTACAGGGAACACTGGCACCTGGATGTCTGTGTGCAATCTTTTGTGTATTTCTAACAATGATTATCCTCAAAATCAATAGAAAACATTTTGAATCTATTCCTTCTTTTATAAGCTCTAGATTTTAGCAACAGATAACACATACATTTACTTAATATAGACATTGGCAAATGTTATTCAGCTCTAATATGCAGACCACAGCTTGTCAATATGGTTTGTTTCTCACGGCTGCAAGAGAAATCCCAGCATGTGAAGCAGGGGGATTTTACTTCACAGCTTCAGGGTGAAAGTCTATAAAACCTGCAATGAAACCTGTTTGAACCAGCTGTCGGAGCTTCTTATATCAAGCTGTAAGACTTTCATTAGTATGGATGTCAATACAGAGTTTAAGGGGCACATAATATCTACATTTTCTGGGAGGCTTCTGCAGAGACTTTCCAATATCTGTAATCAGGACTTTTTCTTAAAATGTCTATACCAAGTTTCCCAATCTATAATTGTGTGTATCTGGGTGCACATATGTGCTCTGCTCACCCGCGGTGGAGGTCGATGCGGACGCAGGCCCGACCCTCGCTGTCCCAAGCGCAGTATGGGTCCCGGGCTAGCAGACAGTCTGGCTGAGACTGATAGCGGCTGCAGTTGGCCAAGGGCAGCTGGAGAACCTCCGAACGAGAGCCGATGTACAAATACTTCTACAAAAAGAAAGAGAGAGAAAGAGAGAGAGAAAGAAAGACGGCGACGAAGAACAGATCCAGCCATCACCCAGAGACAGAAACCAGAGAGAGATGAAAAACAAGAAGAAAGATAAACAGAGAGAGAGAGAGAGTGACTCAGTTCGGGGGGTTTAGAGGAGATAATGGGATAATCACTCTCAATTACAATAACATTCACCCCCCCGACCCCTTCCCAATCCAATCTGGGTTGCGCTCTTTTTGCGAAAGCTGTTATAAAATGTCTGGTCGAGGCTAAGCCAGCATTAATGAGATAAGCAGTGGGCTTTTGGGCTGGGAACGCCCAGTCAAAACCGCATCGATCGACGGACATGCCATCATAGAACCACGGGGACACGGCCGGTGTCAACACAGAAGCTCAGTTGACAGGTCAGGGATGCTGAGAAAACAACAGGGCCAGAGGTTCAATTCCCCAACGCTCTTGATCTGAAAAAGGCACCGGGCCAACGTCTCCGTGCTGAGTGCCTGTCTCTTGTCAATGGATCTATGATTGTAAGTGTCTGGCAAAAAGGTTAATGACAGAACGGGAGAAGACAAACTCCAACTGTTCGCACTGAATACAAATGAACAGCTGATGCAACAGTACAGCAAGCTAATAGAACCCCAAAGCTACGTTCGGGGGACATGATCAGATGCAAGTACAGAAACAGGCTCGATGGGGTGACCAGGCAGGAGATCCTCAAAACAACAAAAGAACTCTGAAGAACTTTCCCCCCCCTGAGAGACCATTAAGACGTCTCATCTCTCGACAAAGATAGAAAACAATACATCTAGGAGTCCACAAAGATAATGTGCAGAAGGCCTCACTATTGAGAGTCGGAGCAGCTGGAAGCTCAGACACAAGCTATCAAATAAAGAGAGAAGCGTGGTTATCTTTTTAATAAAATCGCTTCAGCTCAAGTGCTAGTTGCATGACTGAATAATATCTGAAATACCTTTCAGGCATCAGAATTGGAGGGTGGAAGGGCTGCATCTTCCAATTTCTACAAAATCACTTCCCGAAACCAAAAATCTGACATTCACACCTATGTCAGGCAGTGATTGGCCAGGTGTTCACAAAGGTGAGGTGAGAAAGGAAGGAGGGTTTGACCTTGTTTCTCCACCTCTAGTTTTCAATACTTTACTTTCTGTCACTTTTTGTACGTTTCACTATATACAACACTAGAGTGCATTCCAGGAAAGGCTGTCTGAAAGTGCACTCACCATATAGAGGAGTTATATAGACTTGGCGGTCATGCTCGTTCTTAGCTTCAGCATAGCACTTAGATAAAAGCGAAGTACTAATGAGAAACAAATGGTCAAAATTGAGGCAGCAGAGTCCAAGATATCCCGATGTTTTGTTAGCTCCAAAAAAATGCTAGACTGCTGGGTGTTCTCCAAGTCAAATCTGAGTTAATCCTTGTGACATGATCAGGGTATATTTGCTCATCCACAGCTTTGTTGAGTCGCCATGGTTGGTAAATTGATCTTAATGTGTAAAATTGGTGGAGCGCCGGTTTAAAAACACATTGCTGGAGAGACATCCTATATGAGGTGGTTCCTTACCTTGGAGTGGGAGATGGTCAGGCTGTCCACCGGCTGGGCTGTCTCAAACAGCTGGATCTCTTCTATCACATGGGCCTCAGAGCCCAGGATCACTACCCTCTGCAACCAGCCCTCCGCTGCAACACGAAGGAGAGGAAGAGGTAAGATTGAGTTCACTTCACTTCTGTTTTGCTCCATGAAACTTTCAATTCAATTCAGGTCAGTTCCATACACTTTCATCTTCATCCACTCTTCCACCACAATCTTTCCTATTGCATAAAAACATATACTTTCAAACAGCGTCAGCAGTTCTGAATGCCGATACAAAACACCTGATAAACACACACCTTTGACAGTCTAACAGCTCATTTAAATTTCATTCATATGGTAACTGTCACCGTGCACCGGTTCATTTGAATAATAATGATGTGATATAATAAATGTAACCGTACACCTGTGACTGCATATCAGTCAGCTGAAATATTAATGATAGGTAAACACACACCTGTGACTGTGCAGTGTTTACTTTCAATATTAAAAACCTACTTATATATTCACAAACACGCACCTGTGACTGCATAGAAGCTCATTTAAATATTCATGACAATATATACAAACACGCTCCTTTGATGCCATAGTAATTCATTAAAATATTAAAGCACGAGCTGATGAAAAATCAAAAGCATCACTCACTACAAAATACTGTCTTGAGCTGCTGTTTGTGTACTATATTTATTCCCAAAAAACATACTGTGTAAAAGAATTTGCTCATATACCATCAGTTCATGTTGTGGCTAACAAATGTCTATAGGCACCTTCAAATAAAATGTATTATTATTATTATTATTATGTGGTTTACCTAAGGCAATGGCTCATTTAAGGTTTAACGCTAAATTCTGATTTGTCACAGCAGGAAAAGTACAGGTGAAACCAATAAAGTTAATGGTATTTGGGGTGCTCCGGTAAGTCGTGCCAGGGAGCCTGCATGCAAATATTAATGCCCTGGAACTGGAGCATTTAACTGGAATGCAGTCTTAATTCATGTTATTAATTACACCTGTGTTTTTCCCTTTCTTTGCAAGGCAGCTGGAGTTTTTAAGTTATGTGCTTGTGTCCAATGATCAGCATTGCCAGTGCAGCTGCCTCGCAAGGTAAGACAGTGATAGACAGTGATGGACACATGCTTCATCCAATCACCTGCCAAGTTTTTTTAACAGGTATGCTCTTTTCCAAACAGTTTCCATGGACATCAGCTTTTCCTGCTATGGTTTAAAAACAATGCCTGTTGTGGAAAAGTTCTCTAAAGATGAGGAAAGTACTCTCTACTGAAAAAGTAATTTCTTCTGCTTCCAGACGCATAACTGCACGATACGCTTGATGTTTCATCGAGTTTTCCACCACTTTAATCAACCAAAATCTCTTGAAATTTTGACACCAGCTGCACTGACATTTCTTGCAGCTCTGTTACTGAGAAAGGCAGACAATGAAAAAGAACAGAAGCTTCCCCTGCCAGAACACACAGCTGCATTACAGAACTGTCCAGCTCACCTACAAACTATTTAAAAGGGATCTTAAAAGAGTCGAAATGGTGTTCCTGGCCTTGGGTATTGGTAATATCATCGGGGACTTTTTTTTATTTTTCATTTAAAGCAGCATGTGGGGAGCTGATGCTGCTGGAGGAGGAAGAGGAGATCCTGTGCTCCTTTCATGTAGGGCATCGTGAACAAGTTTAGATCCCCTGTGATGAAAGGCATTTCAGGCACAGCTGGTGAGGTGACCTTGATGTGTTTGTGCATGTGTGTGTGTGTGTGTGTGTGTGTCTGTGGAATAGCAATACGTGCTGACATGTACTTTCTTGTGTGGTCTTCTTGATTAAGAGACTGTCACGGATAATATGAAAAGCTAACCCGGTAGCCAACTGGAAGCTTGATAGAAGGAAATACAGACACGTATGCACATACACACGCACACATACAGACATTGCAAGCAGCAGGCATATCATCACACTCCCCTCTCGTGGCGTCAGGGACCAGTGTCGACTAATCCCTCAATCCTGTAGCCTGGTTTTCTGAAAAACAGTCTCGACAAACGCTCTCTCTCTCTCTCTCTCTTTTCACATCAGCTGTCGCTATGCTGCAGCTAACAGCTAATCAAGCCCACAGCCCAATTGGCACTATGAGCGCACGTCTGCCAAGGGCCCTGTTGAGTTTGTGCTGTGAAGCACGACAAGCGGGGATGACTGCACTTGGCTCCGGGAGTGTGAGTGTGTATATCTGTAAGTGTGTTTGTGTGTGTATATCAATTTGCGTGCGTGTTACCCCCGTGTGTGTGTGTGTGTGTGTGTGTGTGTGTGTGTGTGCCCATGTGTGTGTCGGTGTGGCCACATGTGTGTCCGGGTTGGCCTCCCCGCTTGCCAGCAGAGAAACCCTGAGTCCGCCGTTGTCACACTGTCAGTTGCCACAGTTGCTCTGCCACTGCCACTGCAGTGATGTGAATGGTAAGCAGTGGAGTCTCTCTCCATTCATGAGCTGGAGCTGCATTCAAATTCACATTCCCTGGAATCTACTGTCAGATCTGTGTTCAGGATTAAGGCTCAGGGAGGGGTTGGCTGATTTTTCAGATCTGTGCCAAAAACAGGACACCTGCATATGGGCCCAATGGCGACTGACAGGAGATATTAATTAAGTCGCGCATACTTCGACGTTTCCTTTGATGCATGAAGATGGATCTCGGCATGCAAATCGAGTTCTTAATTGAAACCCAGCTGAAGTCTGGCCAGATGGCATGTTGTTTAGTGCCACCATACCTAATGCCAGTACCTGTCCCTGTCTCCTGCCATGGGTATATGAAGACAGAGTATGTTCTCTCTGTGTATTTTCACTGCTACATTGTGAGAACATCATACTACAAGATGTGGACAAAATAACAGGACCATCTGATACAATACAGTCCAATACAACAACCATACAAAATAAGTGCCTGCTTCAACTCTGGATTATGAGGCTCAATTATGTAGCTACTGAGAACATTATATTATATTAGATTATAGTACATACTTCAAATGTAAGCACGTTCTTAAAGAAATTTAGAGGTTAAAATCTCTTAAATGTTAATGTTAACTGTCTGCATTTGAGATTTTGAATCGGAGTTGCACTTTAAGGTGAAGTACTTAAAGCAGTTGAAGCGTCAGTTGAGGTGTAAGCACTGTCAGGGTTTTAAGTCTTTTGAAGTGTAAGTGCTAAAAAAGCACCTGAAATTTAATTTTATGTTTAAGCCCCGTAAGCAGCCGTATGACAGCACAGAAAGCGGTTGAACTGTCAGTTAAAACGTGTAAGAGATAAAAGTGAAATTTCAGTTGAAGTGCCGAAAGAAAGATGAAGTGTGCTCACTGTAAATAGTTCAAGTGTCACTGACTTCAAGAGCTGACGAGGGAGATTTGAGCATTTCAGTCATTGCGCTCTGATGTAAGCGTTTGATTAATGTGATTAACACACACAGAGGTGACTGGTTTAAAGTAGCATAAATGAGTATGAAGAAGTTGAGGAGGAGTTGAAAAGAACATTGAATTATACTGCTTGACCTTTGCAAGCTCCGTGTTAATCCTCTTCAACTAGAACAGTCCTCATGTCATGTCACATGTACCTGTGCCGATGAACAGCATGTGGTATCCCCGCTGGTCCAGGCCATTAACCCGATCCACCGCCAGCCTGGTAAAGTTGACGCCCTTGGTGAGCAGCAGGGGGCGAGCAAGAGCTTTGTCCTCCATCAGTGGGTGCTTCTTGGCAAAGTTGAGCGTGGCGTCAGGTAGCTGCAGAGAGCTGTTGTAGCCGTTCTCTCTGTCTGAATTGGTTATACACTGCAGCACAGACAGAGGGAAAAAAATGGGGAAAGAGAGTAAGAGGGAGAAGAAAAAGGGAGGGAGGGGAAGGAGGTTAAGGAAGGTAAGAGAGCAAAGGAGGAGGAAGAAGAGGAAACTTCTTAGTCACTGCTGGGACAGATTGGCATGACTTCTTGGCTTTAAGATAACTCCCCATCCTCCTGCCCTCCTCTCTTTTACTAGGTCGTTCTTTCTCTCTCAATCTCACCTCAGCCTGCCATCACACTCCTTCCTCTGCTTCCTTTCCTTTCGTCCTGGATCATTATGTTCTTAGCTTTTCGTGTGGTGCCAAGCTCTCGCTGTTCTCTGCCGTCACTAACTCATGCCACCCACTTGTACTTCTCTCCTTTCCTCTCTCACCCTCATTATTCACCCATCCCTTTTCTGCCAAATCATTTGATCCTCTGTTATACAGGAGTAGATTGGGAGCAGTGCGGGGTCTCCAGTCACTTACCGATCCAGGCCGTGGGAAGGGGACTGTGCTGCTGTAGCGTGCCCACTTCTGGGATGCCTCCCTGTACTCCTTGTATGATCCTTCAAATACCTTCTTCACGTCACCAATCTGGTACTGGCACACCGCCGACACGTCCACATCCCCCCTGAAACATGATGGCAAGGCAGGGAATTAGAGGCATGTGGTGGTGAAAACTGAGAGACGGATTAGCTGCCATCCTCTTGTAGAAAATGTGACATTTCAGTTAACAGGTAGCTACTGGATACAGCATAAGTAAAGCCAGTTTAAACATGCATGTACTTAGTCAAAATATAACACAATTTAAATATGTGTAGCATCATAAAGAGATCTTTGCGTGATCCTAAAAAGTCATACCTTCAAGAAAAGTTATTACAAAGCTATTAAATCTGACATCATAAACTATCTGTTATGGAGCCAGCTGAAATGTTTAGATGTCTTAACACATCGCCAGTCTTTCTGTAGCAAAACAAACTCATGTTCAAATTGAAGTACTTCCTGCATAGGCCACTGAAATCAATCAGATGGTTCTGTGCATCAGAAAATTTATTTCATTTAATGGTGAAGTCGGAGGTGTGTGATTTTTTTTTCCTAACTCAATTTCAGACCCCAAGTGGGACTGAAATTGGTTATTGACGTATGACCCAGGCACATTAAATCATACTTGCACCCTTCATCTCACAAATATATTTGATTTCCAGGAATAAAAATGTATTTTAAAAAAAAAGTTCTGTCACACCATTTCACTGACACATTGATACAAATACAATGTTCTGTCAAGCTAAAGCCGGACTACTCTGAGACATGTTGGACACACACATCCTTGATTGGACCTTCAGCTGGATGAGAAGCACAGTCCCAAATTTATAGTGTTTGTTATTTGTTGAGAGCATTCGTTATGGTACACAGTCATATTTATAGACTGGTGCTGTAAAATGTCTGTAAACAGGAAAGAATAGGTTGTGTCCATTAGTTCATGTAATTTGATTTGTCCTGGGTGGAGAGAGCTTTTCCTGTCTGTTAATGTGCAGCAGAGCCATGAGTTTTATAAGGTGAACGTCTAACCAAAGGACGGCAGTGATGTCTTAGCAAGTTAAAAAGTTAGCCTATTCAGTCAGATTATGGCTTGAACCCCGAGTCATCATTTACATAATGTCCAATTATCTTAATGTTATCTCTATCAAAGCCAGGGGGCTTTAAGGAATCCCCAGCGAGTCGCACAGAGAAAAAGGATTAAGCTCTTTTTTTTCAGCAGCAGTGGGAACTCTGAATGAAGAAACAAAGCTTGAAGTTCAAAGCTGGTTCACTTTGCGATATGATATCTTAGTGAAGAACACAAAAGACTCACATCAAAGGGCATTGCCCGGAGACAGAGAAAGTCACCAACTTTCCACCAAAAGAAAACCTCCTGCCCTGGCTCCTTTTTCTTTGTTGATAAGTAACTCATTAGCACATTACAGTTACACATTGGTCCAATAAACGCCAATCTTTATTCCAATAATGACAAAACAGTCACTTATCGAAACTAAATTACTGCCGTCAACACCATGCAATCACAGGGTGGTAGTTTAATTATCCAGTCCCTCTATCTCACGCTAACCCTCCAACCCCACCCCAAATGAGATTTCTGTGTTGTTGAAAAATGTCAAGTTTATTTTATCCAACCTTGATTTTTATCAAGCAAAGAAGCAAAGAACTTCAAGCAAAAAAGCTCTACTAAAAGGCATAAATAAATAATGAATGATATGAATAGTCTGATTTGACCAGTGAGTCGCCAGTCTATTGATATTTATGGAAAAGTCTCCAATGAAAATGAGTAAGGAGTGTTTATGTTGAATATGCAGAGGACATCATTTAATCAGTCTGTTAGCAAATGGGTTTTCAATCTTTTCAAACAATATGACCATGTGTCATTAAAACCAGTAAAATATATTCAAGTATACTTGAGTTGTATCCACTCAAAATAACACATTAGTGTCAGTTACAGGCTTATTATATTAAAGGCCAAATGAGTCAGTAAATACCTAATCACACAAAGTGCATAATTAGAGCCATCATATCAGACTCACTGTCTGACCCATGATTTTAATAAAAGCCCAGCATGTGACATGTTGGCAAAGTGATGTAGTGTCTCGCCCTGACAGCAGATGGCACATGTAATAATTAACTGTGCGGCACAGCAGAATATCATCACATTATCTCAGGTTGATACTGAAATTGAACTACGTCTTTAGACTCGTCCCTAACTCACCACTGAGCGTGGAAGATGCCGTAGAAAGTGGTCCCCCGCCAGTCCTGCCCAGGCAGAGTGAAGACGGCTCTGAGGTCGTTGAAAGAGACGTGGCGCTCGGGGAGGGAGCACTCCAGCCGTGCTTTCTGGAAGGTGGTCCACTTCTTCTGCAGCGTCCGCGTACCGCCCAGATCACCCTGAAAGTAGACATACCAGATGGTCATATTAACATATGGCTGATATGAGCTGATCATAGCCAAATGTTTGCTTCCTTGATACACTGATCTGTGCAGTAAACTGTATATTTACCACACCCCTAACAATAAGACATCTTACTATACTTAAAGAGCAGCCTGGCACAAGCTAAAAATCTTATTTGTCTTGGACTCCAGTGCTCACTTTGCTGCAGGGACTGCACTGTGATGTTCCTGTTGGGTGTGGCTACAGGTGCAACAGAGCACACTGCCTACTTGCTTTCTTCTTTTGCTCTATTATGCTGCTGCTGTCTTATGTTGCATTTCATTAGCCCCACCTTCACCTCATATTATCTTTGAACACACACTATCCAGAGTGTGTATTCACATAATAATACAGTTAATCTGTTCCATGTGAGTTGGCTGACTGAACTGTTGTCATGCTGCGAAAAAGGCTCTTAAGGAGTATTTAGACCCAGAGATGTTCAAGGCTTCTATTGAAAAGCAGGATAATAATGATAATATTATTCAATTATACAATAAATGTCCCATATATATTAATAAGTCGGCCCCCTTTTTAAAGCATTCTGCGCACTCAAAAGAGGCCTGTCTGCCAGTTACGTCTCATTCTTTTTATCCTCAATGATTGCATGTGCTGTAAAAAAAGGAATTAAAAATGCAAATGCTCATATTACAGCAGTAAGATAAAGACATTTTGTGATGCTGCTGCAATAGCAATATCAGCAGGACGCGCTGAATTATTCATGTCTCTAGTACTCATCATGTGTGAGCATCTGCTTCTAATTTCATTCAGAGCTTTATTGTTCATCACAGGAGAAGACATTAAAGGGCACTTCCAATAAAATAGTGCATATATTTTACACTTAATTACGCATCTCCTCGGACTGCTAACAATCTAGCTATGTTTGGCTCAATTTAAAGGTTACTGAGATTACATCGCTGCATACATAAGTGTAACATGACACTAAACCCTTGCTGCGTTAACTGTAAGGTCACTGAAATCAGATAAACTAAAACGAACTGATGCCTCGTGTCTAACTGAGTTCCTCTGCTCACAATATGAAGCATCTCTGACGTCACTGTGGTATATCTGGCCTCGTGATGAAGTCATTACTATAGCAAATAAACACAGTAATAGGCTATGTGTCAATGTAATTACCTTTACATTTAACACATCGCTCGTAAATTGATGTCGAACTGAAATTCTGCTCCAATTAAAGAGCAACAATAAAACCTGTTATTGACAGTCTTGAGTCTTCTTCTTTTTTTTTTAAGAAGATCTGCTATGTTAGCTTATGTTTACAAAGAGTAATTGTGGTGAAAGTATCAAGTGTTTGTCATTTGCTACACTCCTGCTTTATAATGAAATGACTCTTTGTGACAGTAGAAGGAGAACACTATGTACTACACTATATATTTGCTTGCTAATTAGATGGATACATACAGTTCAGGGATGTCAAAATTATTCAGTGCGCACAAACAAAATGTGAGCTGTAATCAGCGCACGAGTCAAGAGTCGCAGTTTGTGTACTATGCAAACAAATCTCGAGCAAAAGCAGATCTGAGCTATTCCTGGTGTGTTTTGCTGGCTTTTAATTTATCTACAGATGTAACTGTAAAACAACTTGCCTCCACTCGCCTCCTTATATGGGCGTCTCCTTTTGAAGCCTTAAAGCCCAAAATTATTAGCAAGTGCTCTCTGGCATTATTAAATGTGCTCAGAAACAGCTGCCAAAACAGCTGGAGAGAACAGAAAACAGCTGATTTCAAGCCAAGCGTGAATGAAACTATGATTTCGCTGTCAGGACTTGTTGTGGGCTTACCAATCTGTGCTCTTAAACCTTTAGAGTCACTTACAGATTGATTACTATTTGAATTAGTTTGTAGCTTTTGTCACTGATACACTTCCACAGGAACCAAACAGAGTGTGAGAACAAGTTCTAAAGCATCAGATTTGATTAATGGTGGAAGTGTTACCTTGCAGACGCGGGCCACTCGGGCCACAATGGGTTCATTGTCACAGTCCAGCTCCAACGCTCGCTCGCTGAAGAAGAAGTAGATCTTGTCGTCATCCCCCTCCTTGCTGCCGCTGCTCTCCCTCACCAGGGCTGAACCCACAAAGTCCGGCTCTGCGCACACACACACAAACACACACACAGACACACACACACACACACAGAAGAGTCGTATCAGAAAGTGTAATTACATGTGATAATAAAGACATACATCAAATCAACAGTATCAGCCTGTAGGTGCATTAGCACTGAATGTCTCTCACTCTCTCTCTCTCACACACAAACACACACACACACAAACACACACACATGCACGTTCAGACCTGACACCTCCATCTCATTCCCTGCAGCTCCTTCTCACCTCTGTGTCTATTTTCAATCATCACTCTCTCTTTCACCTCATCTCTTCAGTCATTTCTCGCTTCCTTCTCTCCAATGCTCCCTATTAGCTGTCCATTATGTATTTCTCACTTCCTCCTTCTCAAGTTCTCTCTATATCTCGTGCTCATTAGCTTGTGAATGGTAAGTTTAAAAAAAAAAAGGAAAAAAAAAGATCCAGACCTTTTTGGACTCAAGCTGAGAGCTCTAAATTTGACCATTTAATGCAAAAGCTTTTTTTTCTTTATTACAACCACACAATGTGGTTCCAGACGTATTAGTATAAAAGCCTTAAAAGCAGTATTTCACACCACTGTGGGATTTAAAACTCAATTAAGGTAAGGCAAGCCTCATTGTGGGTGTAGTTTTTAATAAAAGCTTTGTATCAGTGTGAATAATAAAGCGGCACATCTGTCTAAACAGCTTCATCTGTATGTTCCTCCCACCTCCTCCTCCCTCCAATCTTCATTCCCCTCACCTCTCCCTGTATCTACTCATCACCAATCCTAATGTCTGTTCTTTCATCACCCTTTTCTCCTGCTGTGATTTCATCCTCTTCTCTCCCCATCAATTCTCTCCGAGTGGCTCAATCCTTTCTCCGTCTCCTCCCACGACAAAAAGATAACAATCCTTCGCTGTAGTCGAGTCCCACGCTTCATTTCCTGCACTCATCTCTTTTGTTCTTTTGCAAGTTTCGAGCTTTTATTTCTTTAAATGAAACTCCAAAGGCAACAGCGTTATCAACCTATAATGTGATTTCTTTTACTTGAATACATATTTAATTTGTCAGTGTTTCAATGTCTGTCTTGGGAAAAAAAACTGTTGAAGAATCCTGTACAAGAATGGACGGATATAAATTTTCCATTAACTTTAATTTTCTTTTGAATTTAATTTAAGGATACTTTTTTTTTCACTAAACTCCTCCCCAGCAGAAACTAACTAAGCATGGAGTGCTTAGGATACTAGTATTAGCAATTTTGGGTACCTTTGTACTGTAGTTTGAAGCATAAGTATAAGGAACGCATTCAACAATGTGTTTATGTGCGCTAACATAAGCTACAAACGTTACCTGACAACTAGCTTACTAGCTTTGTAGATAGTAGCCAAGCAGCATATTATTTACTAACTACATTATTATGTGGTAATACAGTCTATGTTTGTATTAAGACATAATATGTATCAACAATGTGTTTATGTGTGCTAACATAAGCTACAAACATTACCTAGCAACTAGCTTATTACCTACAGTAGTACCATTACTTTCATTACCATTTGCTTTGGTAATACATTACCACTATACTATATTAGGAAAAGCCCAGTTCAGGACAAACATTCAAAATTTAGGATAATGTCAGTAGCCCTTTACTTCTCTTTATTTGGTTTGGGGAAGCTTATATTTTATAAATCTCTGTAAAAATGTGATACCCAAGCTAGCATCACGTTTACCAAATTCATTAGTTAGTTCTGATTCTGAAAGCCTAATTTTTCTCGTGTCAATGAAACATTAAGTTCGACAATACAAATAATATGTAGTGTTTCTTAAATGTGTTTTTCAAGCATCCAAACAGGTAAGTTACATTTTTAAGTTTAATACTAGTACTAGTACTACAACTGATAAGTTATCCTGTAATACAATTCTGCTTCTTATTTCCACATATTCTACATGGATCATTAACTGGAGAGGATGCTGCATTTTTGCCTGAGGCATATAGCTTTAGCCGCAGTCTTTTAACACTATATCATGTACTGTGTCTAGCCATCATGTGCATATTTCATACCCTTTTACATTAGCCTGGGAACCAGACAAATCTGCCGAGCTCATGTTTTATTTGCTCTGGCAGAAAGGTCTGGCCCCCCCTCCCATTCGGATAGATTTCCACCCGTCCAGGCTGGTGATGGGCCAATCATAACCGTTTATCTGCATGTGTGGGGACATACGGGTGGTGCCCACATGGGGATACCGTGCTGTGATTGGTTGACATTGTTAAACTTATATGTCTGCAGAGGTCCGTCCAAGAAACTCAAACTCGGCAGTGCTGATTAAATGTGAAACAGTATTCTGTTACTGCATTGCCGATTTCCTGCCTCAAACATCTTCAGAAACATATTTGAGTGCACTGTTTAGCTGTAATATGAGAACATTTGTGAGCAGGCCACCATTTTTTCCTTTCAGAAAATGAATAAAGCACCGCCCAACTTCCACGTGTCACTCAATGCTAAAATTACATGTTTCACTGCTCTGATTGGTTGTAGGTGCGGCCCAGATTAGTCACATGTCACACATTTTGTTTGCTCTGATTGGTTGTCCAGAGGCATTTTGGTGTTCACCTGTTGATAACACCCTTGAAAATATCAGTATTGACCAAATCTGAATAAAAACATTTAATTAAACATTAAATGATTTTCTCTACCCATTCTTTCCCATTTTCTCCCCTCCACATCTCTTTCTTTTACTTGGCAGCCTTTTCATTTCTTTGTGATTGTTATTTTAATGTCCTCTCTTTCACTT
Source organism: Scomber japonicus (assembly GCF_027409825.1). Classification (NCBI taxonomy): domain Eukaryota; kingdom Metazoa; phylum Chordata; class Actinopteri; order Scombriformes; family Scombridae; genus Scomber; species Scomber japonicus. Next base: position 31,918,337 of record NC_070586.1, on the reverse strand, counting down.
ACCGTTGAGCCAGGCAGGCAAGTATTCGCTCTTCATGCTGTAGTGCTGTTGGCCCAGGTTCCTCAGAATGACCGGCTCTGTACCCAGGAAGTTGTTGAGCGTTGCTGAGTAGAGCTCCTTATCTGCACCAACAAAATGCAAGCTTTAGTTCAACTCTGTTTTTCAGCCACAATTGCAGAGACTTACAATGAGCGAAGGTCAGTGGTTCAGCAGGGAAACACAAAAAAGAATGGAGAATTGGCGCCTGTAGATTCACTGAAGCTGTCCACGCTGAAGTGAATGCAGCATGCAAAGTTAAATTGGACCTCTGGACTCTCAGTCCAATCATATGGCTACAAAACAGATGGGAAATGCTGCAGGAGTGGTTTGTGGAAATTTGATGGACATTTTATGCCTCTGTTAGAGCTGTAAAAACAGGCTGCTGTTCACTTCAATAAACAGACTGCTGAGATGGAGCTGACAGCGTGTTTCGGGTTGTTATGAATGTCAATGCATTTCCAACTAAAGATTAATCCTTCTTTTTGGGGTGAATGTTCCTTTAATGATCATTAAAACCCAGGGTGTGATTTGTGTAAAAATATGTGTTTATTCATAAAAATAAATCAAAACCACAATGGGCCTATATAGATCCAATATCAAGGCTATTTCTTTCAGCTATTACAGTAACATTTATAAAATAATTCAGAACTTAAATAAAACAGTAATGAAACTTAAACCTGACCTCTACATTTGTAGGGATATATCAATCAATTTTTAAAGAATTCCAATTAATCAAGTAGTGCAATATTACACCCTCTGGGATGTGATGTCACGTTCATGCCTTGTCCTTCCTTCCTCATTTGGACAAGGATATGTGATCATATATAACAAAACAGAAGGTTATAAATGCTAATTCAACCTCTTTGTGGGCACCCACTCCCTTCCTCCTTTTTGTCCACAAGCCTTAAAAATAATGTATCCAAAATAAAAAGGTTACTGTTCTTCAACCCTTTTGATCACATAACCCTAGTCTCATTTAAAGGGAAATATTTAAATTTTACAACCAAACAGCCAGAATGAGTATGAGTGATCCTGAAAATAAGGCTAACACTTATCAGGTGCGATACATGCCAGAATTGAATCCCCCATCCCTCCTTTTAGGACTGTGGACAGCGCCACACGCCAGACGTGCCAAAACACTTAATGTCATTCTTGCACTATTTAATTAAGCTCTATGTGCAGCGTGCAGCAAAATTCAATATTGAATGGAAAACATAACATGGAATAGCACAATGTGCAGTCATTGTAAAAATAAATAGACTACAGTATATGCCTACTTGTCAGACTAAGAAAACAATCTATTTCGATGATGGAATTCTGTCTTCTTTTTGTGGAGGGGTCATTCACAGTGTGTCACCCCTCTGTTACCCACATCTCTGCACATCTGTGAGCAGGGGGAAACATTTTTGTCCTCAACAGGGATAAAAATAACTTAGCAGAGGCAGGGATATATAGACCAGAAGGGGGGAAATGCCCACCAGCATGACCACCACCACCCACACCCACACTTTTACTTACCCACTATGAGGCCAGTGTGACCCTTGGCAGGGTCATATGGGCATTTGCCCTTCCCATCTTCCAGGGCAATGTCCAGGGTGAAAGACTCTGCATTCTGCACGCACGCACACACACACACACACACACGCACACACACACACACACACACAAACACACACACAAAAAAATGGGAAACACAGGTGGTTCAGTATATATTATGAACCTCATGACACAGCCGCAAGCTCAGTCTGTCTGTTACTAGGACCATAGTACCCTCACCATGTTGTCCTAACACATCAATGTCACATATATGCACATGTACACACTCACACACACACACAGTAGTCTTTACACATTCAAATAACCTAGCGTGAGATACTTTCTTCCATTGCATTTATTTCTTTATTTTTTTGTCACACAGTGGTGTCAGCCTCAGGTCAGGAGGCAGATATCTGAAGTTAACACTTGTCAGAACTGACTCACTATCCAGTGACACACACACACACACACACACACACACACACACACACACACACACACACACGCACACTTACCACATAGGTGCATTTGGGCTGGAAAGCATAGGTGCCGCAGGTGTAAAGATGCGTGTGGTTGTAGCTCTGCAGGAAACGGATGTAGTTGAAGCACTCGGTCTGTAAAGGAGAGAGAAGGAATTATGCTGGTTTGTTCTCTGCTAAGTTTACACCTCGATTATGAAGACTTTAGATTTAGTTTTACTTCATTCACTTGGAAATTCGTCAATAATCTTGAAGCTGTTCGATCATGTTTGCGGATTATATCCTTTTATTTAGATTAAGAAATCAGTTGGCCAGTCAACAATTAAAAGGACATTGAGAAACGTGAGTCATTTTTCTTTTCTCTCTTCTTTGTGCATAAATGGTTCAATGTGAAGCCACTGAACACTGGCAACTTCACCTACGCCAGGAAATGCTTCCAATTACATGACATCACCTAATAGATCGTGGCACAACCGCATTATCTGAGTAACCTTTAAACTGCACACAAACAAAAAAGCATCAGATTGTTTCAATTCAAAGGACGTGTGCGTAATTAAACAGTATAATATATGCACTCTTTTATGGGGAATGCCCTTTAATGTCTGTGCTGTGATGAACAATAAAGCTCTTTGAATGGAATTGGAAACAGATGCTTACACATGATGCGAACTGAAGCCATGAATAATTCAGCGCATCCAGTCGATGTTGCCTTTGCAGCAGCAAAACAATATCTCTATCTCAATGCTGTAATATGAGCATTTGCATTCTTTTAAATTCATTTTTACAGCTCCTGCAATCACTGAGGATAATCAGGATGAGATGTGTCTGCCAGACGGGGCTTCTTCTGCAAGCCCACAACTACAACATTACATAAAAAGACTAATCATCACGTGTAATGACGGACAGTATAAACACCATACGATTAGAGTGCATAGAAAGTAAGTTCATGTCCTATTCAACCATATTTGGACTAAAGTAACTGTGTGTATTTTTGTTAGTGTTTTTCGAGTTCATCTAAATGTTCTGCGGGATGATTCACAGCTTGTCATATTTTATAGTAAGAGCCACATGAAATTTTAATAACTATTTTAAAGCACCGGAATATTTTTTAAATCTCCGGTTACACCGATTTCTTGACATGTTTTTTTTTTTTTTAACTTCACTTGGAGTCAATTGCAGTTAAAGTAATGTTGATACTATTGCACTCCAGTGAACTATTTTTCCCTCCCCCTCCCCCCCCTCCTGTTTCAAAACACATCAAAAGTTGCTGTTGTGCCATGTGAGAAGTTTTAGCCCCGCTTCCAAAAGCACTGTGTGTTTCCATAAAATATTAAACGAGACCTCTTGCAAATGCACATTATGCAGTCTAAGCAGGGAAAAGCTCTTGCTGAGACTAACAGAACTGGGACCTAATTCACTATCTGTGTTTACAAATGTACCACAACTGATGAGAAGAAACTGGAGGATCATAAGACTGGAGAATGTCGAGTTAATGCTGAATTTCAAAGTTATTCTGCTCATAAATAACATCATAAAGTATTTTGGAAAAAGTGGAACATCATTATGAGACTTTTATGTGTGATTGAAGAATGTGTCTCTGACTGTAGTACATCATTATAAGTGGCAAATGCAAACATTAATGGACTAATGAGACATTTTTGGAAATACACTTGTGTGCTTTCTTGAGAGTCAAATGAGAAGATTGATATCACTGCTATGTTAGCACACTACACGTGAAGCTACAGCCAGCAGCACTTGTGTTGAATTATGCATTAGCAATGTTTGCATTTGTTAAACAATGTCTTATGGCTAAATTTAATTCTGTTGCTTTCTTTTATATTGTGCTGCAACATATTGTAATGCACTCTGTTGTATTGTAGTCAGAATTACTGCTCAGCAACACTCTTTATCACATATTTTTTGGAGCAGGGCTTTATCTACTTTTTATTGTTCCAAGACAAAACACTTCAGGAATCAAACCACCTTACCTTAAAAGTTGCTGATCTTAACCCTGTTGGGAAGATGCACTTCACCGTGTGCTAATGTAATGACTGGAAAGTTTCCAGTTTGAAACCTCACACTGACTTGACAGAAAGTAATTGAGTGAAGTGAAATGAGTAATGAGTCGCATAAACGACTCTCTTAAAAAAATACTGCCTCGCTGCCCTTGAGCAAGGCGGGTAACCCCGATAACTCTGGTGCTCTGTCAGCTTAAATCAACATTACCTGGTTGTTCTTCCCCTTGGCAACACATTCCCTCTTCTTGTCCTGTGGAGCTGGCCACTCGATCTGGATGAGAGAAAGAGGCACGTGTGATGTGGACATCTCCAAGACATAAAATATGTTGACTGCCTTTGGTTCACAAGTAACTCATTCTGCAAATACCTTCATTCGTTGATCTAGACCATGAATACTAATGTAAACAGCACATGACATTTGTTTCTAATGGGGTTTACATAGAGGCACATCATGCCATAAATTTGGAAACTTTCCTTGTCTTCATTTTACTTAACACAGCCAATAGACTCTGTACCTTTGGCCACCAGCTGCTGTACAAAATAGAACAAAGATGCACCATGACATGAACATAATGGATCCTTGTTGACACAGATGTGCATCTTTTAATCCATAATGCGGTCTTTGGTAAATTGGGGTACTAATTTAGACCAGCTCACCATGAACTGCAAATATAATTAAGTCAGTTACACTAGTCCACTAATTGAGTCACACAGGTGGTGCAGGGTAAGAAGCACCACTTGACTGTTCTTGGCAGCAGTGTTTCTGGCTGTGCCCCTATTAAATACAATGATGGTAAGGAGAGGTCCTTTTTGCAGCAGTACTCCCTGATGACTGTGTCATTGTTCAAAGGATAAAAAAAACACTGGCAAGAAAGGGCATCATAATGCAGGGTACTACTCCAGTGACCGACAAGCTTTTGGCCTCCAAAAGGTACAATCTGCTCTATATTTAGTCATAGATTAGAGTCATGTAGGGAAAAAAACATGAAGACAGAAAACTGCACATTCTTTCATACTTCATATATCCATATTTATTTTTTCTGATGATCTTTGCCATTTAGTAATATTTACAGTAGTTGCTTGTTTTAAATGGCTGTGTGACACATGGATGAACTTTGCTCTGTGGACAGAGGTCCCGAATATGAACTGTGTTTACTAAGAGGTTTCCACACCATTAGAAATAATTACACTGGTCATTACAGGCAGAGAGTTGCTCCAAATGCAGAATTAAACTCTGATTTACACGACTGGTTTTAAACTAACAGCAATCAAACAACGTGTATATTAATTTGCCATACACTGTACTAGTGGATGGACCATGCTATTAAAACTGGAAGAGAGTAACCTACTGACTTTTTTAATAACAGTAACAATGTACCTGGTTCAACAAACTTAAATAGTTGACCAATATTTATACAAATTCATTTATTCTTCACATATGCCATATATAAATATATATTTCGCAATACAATAATATCTTTATTTTAGCTAAGTTGATCTAATGTGATAATATTTCAGTCAAAAGTCACATTAGAAATTATTCATCCCTTTCTACCACTGTTCACTGAATCCACATTTCATCCCCATGGTTACTGGAGAAATTAAGTTGCATTGATTAAATTTTAATACCCGAATTAATCATTTGGATCAGTGGGTGTGCATTACCTCTAAGATCTGTGGTTTAAACTAATGCACTTGAGTATTTAAAAAAGCAAGCATAGTTTGTGAACCCAAATATCAGGCCATTTGAACATGCAGTGTGGCACATATGATTAGTTGTTGAAAATCATGGTCTGGTGTTGCATTCTCCTATGTGGGGCATTGGAAATACCATACAAACAAATCTATCTTTATACTTTTTAAAATGCATGAACAAGATGTAACAGAGCTGAGATGCATTATTATTGAAAGTTTACTCAAAACCGTAGCAGTGGTGTCTGACTTACCACATGGGGATGACTGAATGAAATTAACAAGTGAGTGAATAGAAACCTATCTGCAAGCATCATGAGGAAAAACACAACTAAATAATGTATAAGAAAGCACTTATGGGAGCTGCGTGTTGCCAAAAAAAGTATACATTTTTGAGAAGAAATCTACGGAAAATATCCAGGGAAGAAAGACAGACATGAAAGCAATGAAGAAAGAAGGCATAAACAGCAGCAGAGACATAAAAGAGTAGCATTTAAAGGAAATGAAAAGGGAGGGGATGTGAGAGAGTGATGGTCAGATGGTGACAGAGGGGTGGACTATTCCCTTTTCCTTACTGAGTAATTTTTCTGTGTTGGCTTCTGTGTTTCCTTCCCTCTACATTACACACTGGGGGCTGACAACAGGTGGTCTTATCATTACCGTAAGACTTGTAACCCTCATTCAAACAGCCTGTGCCTGTGTTGTGGGTGACAGTGTGTGCGCATATGTGTGTGCATGCATCTAATAACTGCTCATTACGTTGGTAAATCAGATAACAATCCCCAAACCGCTGCAGGCTGCTCACTACACCTTCATTTGCCTGCTGTAATTGTATTGATTGCAATATGGGGCAATTATTGAGAGAGCAAAGCAAAACCAGATTGAGTCTCTGAGGCTTCACCATCTCTGTATGTGTAAGGTTGTGTGTGTATCAGGTCATGTCAAGGGTATTTATAGCAGGTATAACAGGTTTGCCCAAGAGTCTTCACAGCAAAACAATCTCCACAAATTAAAAGAAGGACATAAACTCTGAGAAACAGGGCCAAAGCCATAACACTTGTATGTGAGAGTGTTTGTGTGTATGAACGCCTGCACATTCACAGTGGATATGTTTATGCTTTTAGCAGTGAAATATTGGAGCCAATAGCTGCACATATTACACGTTTAATATTTGGCAGCGTACCCACACTGTATAACTGTGAGAAGCTTTTAGCAACAGATAACATAAATAACTTCCACATAAAGTAATAACTTGGCAAAATGCCATAAAACATCTGAATTGAGTCCAAAATATAATAAAGCCACATACTGAGTTCTTCCTGATTAACAAGTCATTATGGTACTATAGGTAGTTGGGTTATCTTGTGACAGTGTCACTCTGAATAGCCTATGCTTTTTTTTAAGCCAATTTAACTACATTTTTTTTATTAAGCTTAAAATTGTCAAAATATAGTGATGTTATCAGACAAGTCAAAATGTTTTTTAAACAAATAACATGTTAAGAATTAAAAGGGAAAGTAAAAAAAAAAAGAATGTGTCTTAGTTTAGCATATTAGTATGCTAACACAAAGTACAGCTGAGACAGAAATATAGCTAGCATTGCAAATATTGAGAAATAAATAAATAAATATTTAGTAATAAACCCTATTAATAGTAACAAACCCTAACAAACTATTGTACACATAAAATATTTGACATGACAAATGTTTGTGTGGTTAGGTAGCTTGACTTGAATACTTATGGCTAGCTGAAACAGCAGCAGCCCTTTAAGCTAGCTACCTAGCTGAAGCTAACACTCTTCATAGATCTACACCAGCCATGTGAACTCTTTGTTGGGTCTTAGTAACATTACCTTAATCTGCATCATCTGCACTGCATGCCTCTATTATTTACTCAATACCACTAAGGAGATCTATTTTTTCACTAAATTTTAATTAATTTACAAAATCTTTGACTAGTTTGAAAACCCAAATTTGATCATTTTCATGGTTCTGGATACATGGTTTTCTATGGGTTGAACAAAGAGAATAACACTTTGGTTTGTGGTTAACCCCTCTCAAAAAACAACTCATTAAACTCAAAAAACACATGTGGGTTAAACCAAAAGCAAGGCTGTTTTCTGCTTTGGAAAAGCTGACATACTAGAGGCACATGGCTCTTAGCTAGCAGCGGCAATTAATATATTTTATTGTATTTTGTGACCCTTCAAGGAGTATACTTTAATACATTTTGAAAAGGCATAAATAGCCTGACAGTTTGTACATTATTAGCTTATACAAGCCTGAAGATTTAATAAAAGAAGTACAGGCCAGACCAATAAAAGACCCAACAACTAACTATGAGTCAGTCGACTTTATAATGGTACTGTTACCTTCTTTGATCTGCCAGAATTTTTTTTCTGTATGTGTTCTCAAACGTCCTTGAATCCAAAAATGAGCCAAAAAAAAAAGGAATAAATTAAGGTCAGTCTGTAAGTTAATAGGCAGCCAAGAAGTGTGGCAAAGGCAGAGATTATGCTTTATGTTTCCTTTCTTGCTTATCCAAGCTGAACCTTTGTCATTTTAAAGCTTTTATACAATAATTATATCCCAATTTATATCATAATTGAATTTAATATATTTAAATTGCAGATTTGAAATAGTGTGTTTTACTCTGCTGTGCTCAGTAACCAGGCAGTGTAGACGTTTTTTGTTCCTGAACTGTCCATCATGCTGCTCTGTGATATTACATCTAAGGTGTTATCATTTAATTTAATGCATTTCTTCAAAAGTCTTTCAGTAAGCACGGGCGTGTTTGCAGTGACAGTAAGACAGTGTTATGGATAGAATTATTCTTCCTGAATCTTTAGTTGTCCATATTTAGCACTTGCAAATTTGAATCCCTTTTAGTGACAGCTTTTAAAGAGTGTGTGTGTTTGTGTGTTTGTGTTACCTGTGGCCGTAACTGTCTGCTAATGTCGTTGGGGTCCAGGGCGAACAGTGCCTCCCGTGCTCCGATGTACAAAACTCTCTCGTGGTCGGACAGAGTTAGCATGCTGTAGTTGAAAACTCCCTGAACGCTGAACCTCGCCATGCTGTCCAACACATCTGGAGAAAGACACAGCCAGGTGGTACATCGTTACATTATATTACTGACACACAGTTTGCTGCAACTGTCTCTGCTTCCAGCTGACAGATAAAAGAATGAGAAGAACATTTCACACTTTCCTTGCAGGAATATGTTGATATCTCAGCTTATTCACACCACCAGGCCTTGGCCGCTCCACCCCCTATAGCTTAATGTCATCCCTGCTGCTTCTACATGTTACACGTTACCCCTATCTCTTCTCTTCTTTGGGAACTTTCACAACTCTCATGCTCATGAACTTCAATCCATCACATCTTCCAGATAGGTCCACAATTCTAAGATTCACAGTTTCTACTAACATCCAATCTGTGTTGCACTAATCAATATTATTATATCAACAATGGGGGATAAAAATACTGTCTAATATTGTAGTGAAAAACCTGTCACTCTAGTCTGCAGTTCCCCTCAGCTGTATGGTTAGCAAGTTTTTGGATTTTCTGGCGTGCAATTTTAGATTTTCACATGAAGAGCCAGATGTGTCCCTCAGACTCCAAATAAATTCTGTCTAACTGATGTGTAAATAGGCAACTGTTTGCTAAAATGTTCGACATGTCAACTTTATAAGGCAATAATATGCCTTCTTGTGGTGTTGACACCTTGTTGTGCTGCCCCTCAATATTAAAAACCCGAAGACAAAGCAAAAAAACCTCAAACAATGAATGAAGGTTTCAAGAATGAATCTGTTTTTGGGCCAGTAAAAAGCTTTTACCTTGTACTGGTATCTAGTTCAATAGATGGTGTAATAACAGCTTTCTCATTCACTGAACTTTTTCACAGAAGATATTTTGACATGTCACAGTGTGAAAATCACACCTGTGAAAGTAAATAGTAGGCCTACAGTCACTGGAGGCTTAATTTAATTCATCTGCTTCAGTTCCAGGCTCCTGGTAGAGTGCATGCTGCCTCACAGTAACACTGTCATGACCTACTGGAGCACTTGTTAGTTATTATTCAATTTGACCGCAATTACATCTTTGCAGTTTACAGAACAGCATTTGAAAAATGCCATATGAAACATTACTGAAGTTATGGACAGATAGATGCACTGTGAAAGCATTCTGAGTTAAAACTGGTCGGGTCCTAATGAGTTTGCAGAAACCACCCAGAGTATCTCGATTTAAGATCTGCTGTAAATTATTCCTGCAGGAAGGAACGCTGCAAAGAAAGCTTCCCAAGCTCTGAATTTACTTTAGGAACCTGGAGCAAATGCCAGCCTTCGGGGTGAGTCTGATAAGCTCCAGATCTGTATGCCAGAAGTGAGATAAGGTCTATTTAGAAAAGCTGTACAAATAAACAAGAGGCAATGATGCTCTTTTACCAGCCCCCGCTTTGATGGAGAGTGCAGCGGAGTGCACCATTACAGCCACGGAAGACTGACAGGCAGCATCTAGGGGTTGTATAGTGGTGGTATTAACAGGGAGATGCATGTCTGCACAGTCTAAATCTTTTCAGCTATCAAGAAGCCAACCTTCAACAACGTCAATCAACCAGAGCTTAAATGTATGCTTTTAAAGTGAGTTTGCTATTGAGCCAGATGGCAAGATGTTTGTAGTCCAAGATATGTTAAATAAATAAAAAAAAGTAGTAATGTTCTAATTAAGATAATTGTCTAATCTTGCTTTGAAAATGACAATCTAACTTCTGATGTTTCACAATTTAACACAGCTTTTAGATTAAAGATTCAAAGACTTGAATGAGTTTAAATTGATAAACTGCATGCAGCATGAAGCAGACTGAAAAGAAGAACTCAATCCAGGCTATACAGAACACCTATACCACAGTAATGCAGGGCTTTAGAGCTGGACATGAAGAGCATTATTGGAAATGGAATATCAGATCCAGGTGACAACGTGGACTGAATACAGAGCATAAGAATACTTAAAAATGCACACTAATAATGGGTGTAAATCTGCGTGTGTGATTAGATTGTTCATTATCTGGGCTTCACATCCAGATGCAGGCTGCATTTTAAATACAAGGCCTCTTACTCTGATTAGCTATCACTCTAAGTATTAACAGAATATTACTCTCCTTGTAAAACCCAGTTATTGATCCTTTAACATCAAATAGCTGAATCAATGCGATTTATCTCAGGAAGGTCTAACTTGTTCTACTTGTTTGTTGATTGCCCATATTTTGGGTTCCTTCTCGTCATGCTGCCAGCAGACTGGCACAAACAATCTCGAAAAAGATTATGAGAAAATCACAAAATGTTCCCTGCACAGTCCCCCATCTGCGGGATTTGTTGAAAAAAATCAAAATTTTTTAAAAAGATGCACCCGCTGTTTGGCTGTTCACTCTCTCGCACTAACACATGCACGCGCACACACACAAATACACACTCACACTCACACACACACACATGCTGTTCAAATCCCCTGACTAGCATGCAGACAAACCAGCGGTGCAGAGCACAAAGCGCGACAGAGACAGGAGAAAAAGAGAGAAAGGATGGTGTTTAGTTTTCATTATCCACACTCTTGTTGCTTGTAGTGTCACCTTGTTCTCCCTCTCCTCCTCTCTTTTACTTTATCTGGGCTGATAGAATGTGTGCAAAATGCGAGGCGACGACAGCCCGCACTGCACGTAATGCGATCTCATAAATTGAATAAGAATATTTATTTTTTTGTTTTCCACGGGATGAATGTTTTTACTTCTTTCACTGTTCTCCCGACTGAAAATAGCAGCTGTACTCCAGGGAGGGGACAGCAGGAACTGGTGTGATTTATGGTGTGACTAACTGCTCATGTGATGCTGTGGCCTAGTTGGGACTAAATGGACTTACATACATAGAGAAAGCTGTAGTGGATAAAAGAGATATGTGTGTGTGTGTGTGTGTGTGTGTTTGACAAAAGAAAGGAGGTTAGGAAAGTGATGCTTATTACTAAATTAATAGAAATGGAGGTCAAGTCTACAACCACTTGATAGCATATAATAGACACTCAGCATTATGCCAGCTCTTGGATGTTGATCACACCTGCTGCACAGGAAGTAATGCATTTATTGTGACAGAAAAACATGTTTTTCAGTACACTGGCACTTAGCATGTGTGCAAAGCAGTGCACTGACAATTCTACACCAAAGATGGCGCCAAAATAAAGAAATACAAGAACGCTGAGCTTGATTATTTTCGCAAATACTGCCCTGTAGGAAGAGATCTGAGACTCTAAATCAATTTCAAAAGGCTAGACACATATTTCAAATGTATTATTACATGTAGCTAATTACTGTTTCTATTTTCGTTTTTTATTTTGGCACAGTAATATAATCACATAATCATAATTCACATGTAACAAGCTCTACCTCATTGTGCAACACAAACACTTGACCACCTGCACTCCTGCACACCTGCAGATTTACCACAGTGCACCTGACACTAAAATGTCTCCTTCTAAATCACCTAAAAGAGAGTCTCACCTGGAGGATAGGCTTTTCCAAGAGGGATGGACTATTAATGAGCTGTTTGTGGAGTTTAATGTGACTGTTTCCTCCTCCTAACTGCAATCAAAAACTCGCTGTTCTCCTGTAATACAATATCAAATAGCATCACTCTCTCTCTGCTCTTACTGAACATGCAGAGCACTACGCTAAGTACGAGGAAGTGGAGAGGGAAAGTTGAGTTGCTCAGCTTATGCCAAGTGTCCCCTTCACTGACAACAACCTAGCCAGTGGCCTCGAGGTAATTTCGGTTTGAAACCCCCGACTCAGTTTTGTAATGAGGGCAAAAGCTGAAAGTTGATATTCATTAACTTCAAATTTGAATATTTTCATGGAGATATTCCACGTTTCAACTGCTGACTCCAGGATAGTTTCCTTGGCAAAATGTTAATAATAAAAAAAAAAAAACCTCTTAAAGACATTTTGGCTTTCTTGGGGGCAATAAAACCCAACCACTGAAACATGCAGCAAATATTTATACACAAATGAAAGGAGATAAAAAAAAGTGGCGACATGTCGTGAGAGGCACAAGAAGGATGGCGGGAGAGAGATAGAAGAGGGAATATGTAACCAAAGGAAGGAAGGAGGGGATGAGTACTGAAGTCAGCTTATTATCTGAGGAGCAGCAGTGTATAAACATTGGAGGGTATGTGCGGATGAGCGAGTTAGATGAGAGTGAGCGGAGAGGGAGAGAGAGACAGAGGGAGAGAGACAGAGAGAGAGAGGCAGCATCCTCAGGGGAGAACTGAGCACATCTGCTATGTTCCACACAGCCGGGCAAAAAAACTCCAGAGCTGACACACTTACTGGGGTACACACACACACACACACACACACACACACACACACACACACACACACTTATACTTTTGTCGAGGTATGTGGCTACACACGCAAATCAGTTGCCATCTGAACACATGTACACACATAGAACATACACGGTTTGTGTGTAAGCTAAAACACACATTGCATTTGCACACACAGTACTGACACACGCTTTGGATGTTATCAGCCCATTAAATGGCTGTTATCAGTTGTCATCGGGACCCATACATTTGAAGTAACACGGCCCTATTCTACTTCCTAATTGACTCATTAGGCTGTTATCATTAATTGGTAAGCTGGGGATCACCTTTGAGTGACAGACGCCATCTACTGGCTGTAGTATTTATGACACGTGGAGGTGACATAGCTCAGATGACGTTAATATAAACTAATTTCCTTGGGATTAGGAGGCTGGGTTCCACAATTCCTCTGATTGGCTAGTATTCGTTGCCTTTATTGGTGAGGTTGATTAGGTTTAGGCATGAGGATTGATATGGTTAGGGTAAGGATAAGATCATCAGGCTCAGAGCCAACCACAGGCAGATTACGGGTGGATCTTCGCAGAATGGGTGTGGGAAATGACTGATAACGACCGTTTAATGATAACATCCGAAATAGGTGGTCTCCAGGGTGCCTGCTCAGTGACTTGAACCTCTTTCCACTGAAAGAGGGAAAGTTTTGCTCCAAGTAGCCTGTTTGAAGTGATCAGCAGCTCTGTCATTAAGAGGTGATGCGGGCAGACGCACTTACAATCTCCCACCACACTGTGGCAGCCCTCAGGCTATACCTGCTGTGTGTATGTGTGTGTGTGTGTGTGTGTGTGTGTGTGTGTGTGTGTGTGTGTGTGAGGTTGTAACTTGCACGAGTGTGGGTTTCTCTGTAGACTGTACACACCTGCAGTTAATCAGCGTTCACGTGCAAGTGAATAAGCGTGCATGTTTGTGTGTGTGAGGCTGTGTGCACGGTCTCATTTATGTAAACAGCAGCTGTAGTTTTAAGAAAATCTGACTTTAAAAAGATGTTTTTACAGCTGTGTGGAGTTAAAGTTAAGGAAAATGAAATGACCAAAAAAGAAGCCATCCTCTGTTCTAATAGTGACTGAGCAGAAAAGGGAAAGAACAACAAAAATGATCAAGATCTATGAAGCCAAAAGCATAAACAAAGCATATTGTAGCCTTGGCAACAGTGGGCACAAATAATCCTGTTGTTGTACAAAATGCTGACAAGAACCAGCCATGTATTTACTGTATGTACATAATGTAAGCAGTATATTTTAGGACTTTTTCATTCATGGTGAGTATGTGTGTTAGGCCAGTTTGGGTTAAATTACAAGGCCGTTGACACTTGGAGACAAAAGTTTGTAGAGACAACAAGAAAGAGGAGCATATAAATAAGAGTGCAAATAAGAAATGAAGGGCAGAGGCAAGGAGAGGCGTAATGGCTCCAATAGACAGAGGGAGAAATACAAACAACAGACCAAAATAGAAAGCCAGAATGGAAAGGAATACAAAAGATAGACAACTCGCAGGGCCTGACCGAGGTCAGTGCCACGGGAAGCCAAGATGATCAGAGATCACTGCACAACAAGACCTCGACTCTGGCTCTGAGTATATTTGTCTTAAGCTGGGTGTAAGACTGTGATAACGGAAGGTAATAGGAAGAGACAAAGAAAATGTGACAGTCATTTGGGAACTGTTTGTGTGTGTGTGTGTGTGTGTGTGTGTGTGTGTTGCTGTTGTGTGCCCAACTATAAAGGGACACGGGGGTTTAGTGCATTTTCTCGCAACTAGAGGAAGCAGGTCTACAGCTATCTTGTGATGTATTGAAGGCTATGGCTTCTTTGAATGTAACAGCAAAAGAGGAATTATTCAACACAGACAAAAAAAAAGAAATGTTCACTTTAATGGATAAGCCTTCTTAAGGAAGTTTCAAAGCTCTGCAAGCTCATATTCAGAGTATGAACTGAAACCAAAGGCTGCCTGAAGGTAGGAAACCAATCTGACGTTTGGGATTCTTCTGGAAAATAGTCAGAATAATATACACTACATATAAATCTGGTTAAAGGGCAAACACATGCAACACAAATCTAAGAACCAGAGCAGCAATTTATTGTAGAATCCAAATGGAAAGATAATTGGTTTTCTTAATACTTTATGAGTAAATCAACTAGTTTGACTCTATGGAAAATGATTGTGTGTGTAGTCTATAATGTGTTCATGTCTTCCACATGTGTATGTATGTGTGTTAAGTTCATTGTAGGGTATCACAGGCTTATGAAGCAGCTTCAAAAAGTCCAGTCCAGTCCAAATAAAACCAAGCCAGACTAACCAGACTGAGAAGAACTCCCATGAAGGAGAAGGAATAGGAGGAGGAATAAGAG
The DNA here is from genome assembly GCF_027409825.1 of Scomber japonicus. Classification (NCBI taxonomy): domain Eukaryota; kingdom Metazoa; phylum Chordata; class Actinopteri; order Scombriformes; family Scombridae; genus Scomber; species Scomber japonicus. The sequence goes on along the minus strand of NC_070586.1, from coordinate 31,902,804 downwards.
GAGGAGGAAATGGGGGGAGGAGAGCGCCTGTTGCTTCACGGCCGGCTGAAAAGGTCTCGATCAGGGCCTTGACTCTTGTGATCTGCCTCCATCAGCCACCCAGCCTCCCTCTCTCCCTTGCCTGCTATAAATACATCCAGCCTCTGCTTATAGCTTCTAACCACCGAGCCACTCACACACCAAACTATGATTAAAGGCCTATTTTAGGGAGAGCTTTGAAGCAGCGACGAAACAGCGAACGAGAAGCAGAGACAGACAGAGGAAGGAGGAGAGACGATGTGCAGCACCCACACAGACACGCAGACAAACCCCAGTGTGCGCGCTGAGCATCGTCACGCCCGCATCTGAGCAGACACTCTCTTTGAAAGGAGGAAAAAAAAACAAAAAAATCCAACAACAACGCACACAAAGACACTAACACGCTCCCACGTGGATGCGCGCATTTTGTCTGTTGCACAAACGGCAAGTTCACAGGAGAGTCAGGTGTACGACAGAATGAGAGCATGGAGATAGAGAAAGAGAAAAAAACAACAACAGGGAGATCTATACATGCCTTTACTGGCTGGATGTGCAAAAATCAACTGTAGGTTGAATTGAAGTTATTATACTTTATAAGCTACTGTAAATGTAGTACGGATTAAGAATGAATGAGATTTATTGGATTACTCAGACAACAAAACAAAGAATTTAAGTACACGAATCAATATACTATAAAGATGATTACACAAAAGTACATGTTTTTAAGCCAAAAAATAACTTGCCCATCTAGGTTTGAATGTGTAAGCTGCTATTTGCCAGTTATGGAACATTTTGTTTAATAGTTTTGCCATTAAGGATGCAAGATATTGGATTTTCGCCAATATCTGATGATATGTGATATTGTTCAACTCATTTTGGCCGATCTCCAAAGCTGATGCCAATATATGCACATATTTTTTTCCCCCTACCTAATTGCAGAGAACATTAAGTCTCTCCTGTAGAGTTATATGTATTATTATGCCTGTTCTTATCCCGATGACCCCACTGGCAGATGCAGACATAAAATATTATGCTTTTCATAATGCACTCATTCACTGGGGAAAATAAGAACTACTTGAACTTACATGGAAAACAAGCTGTATTCATTTTAATGTTCATGTATGTAGTCCACAATCCACAAGGACTACTTGAAGGTAAATGTGTTGCGCAACTGTACAGCACTTTAAGCCAACTGAAAGAACAAAAACAGAGATAGTGTAGTATACTGATTTCATATATAATATAAAAATGTCTCAGTCAGAGGAGTATTTTCACATTGCTGTATTGGTACTTTCACTTCAGTAGAGCATCTCAATACTTCTTCCACCTTTAAAATAAAGCTAGCTAAAGATCCAGAGATATTCAACGATGCAGCTCCACAAACAGTTGAACAGTTTGTGGAGCATTTAGTCAATGGTTTGCATGGTGTGTGTGTGTAATAAAGCTTCATGTTATCAGCTTGTCATATCAGCTGGTGCCAATATTGCACCGATATCATTGTGCATCCCTATTTGTTCTCTGTCACTCTTGTTTCTGAACAGTCGTGGGAACAGAGCAGCAGAATCCAACAGAATTGGAAGAATGAGATAAAAGGATGGGAGAGTGGTAAGAGAGGAAGTGGTAAAAGTAGATTAACACAACAAGTGAACAAGTGAGCCCAGTGGGGGGACGCTTTTTAGAGGGGGGTGAAGGAGAAGATGAAAGTGCTCATGGGGGGATAGAACAGCCTGACGCGGTGGGGGGTTTGTCCTCACGATCCACAACAAGCAGAACAAATCAAGAGCTGGTTGATGCCACAAGTGAGGTTTTCCTATTCCAGTGTCATGGTTCGGCGTATATGGCTGGTACGGTGGCAGGCACCAGCTGTGGAAAGGCTTTTCTATGCATTGTTGTGGTGGTGACACACACACACACACCCACACACACACGCCCACACACACAGAGAGAGAGAGAGAGAGATAGAGAGAAGCCTGTGAAGCTCAACGGTTGCAACATGGCACTGCTAAAGTTTTGGAATTTGACAGAGTGAACAATCCACATGCCAAAAATTACAACTATATTAGTCATACCCAAGAATCCTTGTTCAAACAAAAATCCCATAGAAAAGCATTTAGACTGTGGAACGCCTCACTGAAAACCCTGCATAATGATGATAAAACATCTTCATAGATACCGATGAAATCTTGTCAAAATGTCTCATAATAATTGTTTTAGCCAGCACCTCCATTATTTTCAAAACTGATTAATTTAAAGATTATTTTCTTTGCTCAGATAGGGATGCTGGGATTAAACTGTATTAATTTGACGCTTTTGTCCACAGCAACTCTCATTTTCTCTCTGCATACATTGTGTCTACGATTTACGCTCATCCCTTATCTACCACCAGAGCTACAGCCTCATCAAGTCTGGACTACTTGAATGTTAGATTTTTGTCCAATTAAGTGCTGCACTTATCAGTCAGTACCACTACTTTTTAATGACTGTGGGTATTCATGATGTTGTAATTTTAAGTAAAATATACTTGACTATGTTCCTGGATTGCTGCTGGTAACGCCTCCAAAATCCTGCTTCTATTATTCTTTCCATCTTTGGTTTTTCATTTTTTTGAATAATTCCTATCATCATCACATCTATTGTTGTGCACAATTTGTATCCCCAAATGCTGCATGTGCACGCTATTTGCAGGCTTTTGCTTTAGAGAACTGGCACCTTTATAAGTACTATTATTACATCCATCATTCAATCTATCAAATGTCAGAAAGTAGGAAAAAAAAGCCACTTAAAAGTTTTCAGATTGCTTGTTTTTATCAAACCGACAGTCCAAAAACTGAAGATATTCACACATAATCAACAAAATGAGTTGATTATTTTTCTATTGATTGACTACTCAAATAATCATTTGAACACTATGATGTGGTGTAGTTTATCCAACAGATATGGATTTAAATGAGAGATTTATTTATCTTATGTTAATGGTCTGGAAAGTGCCTACATTTGAATTAATCACATGTATTATGCAGTTTCACATGTGATAAGCCTGCATATTCCTGCATATTATATGTAAACCCCCCCCCCCCCCCCATTTGTAAATCTGTTTCTTACTGAATTCCATGTAAAATATCATATCTGAAAATCACATGTGCCTGTGCATATCTATACTTTATATGTGAAATGTTCACTTTTTGAAGGATGAGGATAATGGATGACACTGATGTCTAATAGAAGGTCAACAGTAGTGAAGCGGTGCATTAACTCAACCATGCTACTACTGCTACGTATGAGGAGGTGCTTTAGATGAGAGCAGTCTAGAGTGGCATTTTCGTTTTAATCCACATGCCCGCTTGCCTCCACATCAGCTCTCACAAAGTCGGTATGACAACAAAGAGCACTCCAGGTCCTAACATCTGGCCCCAGCGGTAAATCTTCACTGACCAATCAGCACAGGGTCAGGAGATGAGTGACGCTCATCGCTGATAAAAAAGCAGTGATTAATCTTTTTATTTCCACCCCCCCCACCCCCCTCACTCCTTCCTTTCCTCCTCTATGCTCCCAGTCACGCACAACCTCTCTCTGCCTCCTCCTCTGCCTCGCTCTCAACCACTCATTACTGTAATTGGAGGGTTTGGGAAGATACGGCAGAGAAAGAGAAAGAGAGAGGGAAAGAAGGAAAAAAAGAGAAAGGTTAAGGGAGAGAGAGAGAGAGACAGAGAGGGAGAAAGAGGTTTCTGGAGGTCAGAGGCCCAGCCCTTTTCCGCCCTCCTTTCTGCTCTGTTTTTCTCTCCCACCATCTCTCATTCTATCTTTCTTTTTCTAAATCAAGAGGCATAAATTTGCGTTGGCTTTTCTTGAAAGATGCAGGACTTGTTTGCTGCATCAAAGCAGGCTAGATTTTCAAACTAAATATCTCATTTTCGAGGGCTCAACTTATTCTTATTCTCTCGTTACCTCCCTCTTTCCTTTCTTTCTCTCATTTTTTTCTCTCTCCCTCCTTTCTTTGTTTAACCACAGCTGCTGTGTTTTGTCATAGTTTTGGCTTACTGGCCTTTGTCACTGGGCTGGGCTGGGCTGGGCTGAGGAGTGTATGTGGTTGTGTGTGTATGTGTGTATGAATACAATAGGAGAAAGAAGGGGGTGTTTGAGAGAGAAAAAGAGAGAGAAAAAGAGTGAGAGAAGATGAGTAGTGTTATCAGCTGAAGTATTTTTTCTGGTCAATGGAAATGGGCCAGGCTAAGGGCGTGAAAATGGCTTTAAAACAACATAATAGATACTCCAATCAACTGGGACCAATTCAGTGAGAAATAGGACGGGGGGGAAAAAGCACAGCGAAGGTCAGACACACAAACAACATGACAGAGGCAGAGGTGACTGACATAAAACAAATGAGAAAAAAAACTACATTAAATTCCCCTCTCTTGAACTTCTACATTTAAATGAGAGACCTGCCAATACTTACGATTGAGTCTGGCTTCAACCACAAATCTGGTGACCTTACTCTTGACAAAATAAAATAAAAAAAAAAAAAAAATTGTCTTTAACTCATGAACTTCACTCTCACAGTTAGCCTTTCCAAGCCCAAATATTAGCTGTCAATTTCCTGACTGCTCATATAACCTTAAATCAATAAGACAGGTGGGACAAGTGTGTGTGTGGCAGTGCACACCAGCAGAAAGTCAAAAGATGATACCTCGGATATGACAAACAAAAAATAGCAACATATAAAGCGAAAGTGGCTCAGTGGAGCTGTTTCTAAATGAACTATGTAATCATTTTGTTCAGGGACAAGGGAATATGTCACCCAGTAGAACAATGTAGCTGTTGATGTGCTTTTAATAGTTACATAGTTGACAGCACAGAGGAAGAGTCCATTAATAGTTTGGATCTGTCCATAAGATTTGTTGATAATAAAAAATATATACATATAGAAAATCACCAGTCAGATCCTTTAGTCATCACGGGCCAGCTTGCTTAATATAGGCTAACTTTAGCTTAGAGGTAGTGTTAGGACTTTGCACACATTAAATCAATGAGCCCTTGACACAGAGTCACAGAGCAACACAATATTTGCTTTTGAGACTTAGTAGCCTAAATGTTGTCTTTTAAATCAATAAACAATTAGCAATGTCTGACATGAGCCAATCATCAATGTGTGGCCAACAGCCAGGTTAACCTTAAATTACACCATAAGCCCATAAAGACTTGTTTGGAACTTGTCTGTCTTGCTTTGAGACTTGGCTCAGTACTTCATTGAGACTGAGACTGAGTTCATATACTGTACTGTACTGTACTGTATATACTTATTCCTCTTTGCTGTATGCTACATGTTGATGAGCCACACTGTTGTACAAAATGACAGATTTCTTAATTACAATGTACACGGCTGCTATAGATTATTCTGAGTCTGAGTGCACCATGCCGCTCCTTTAAATACCGCTAGCACAATGTTAGCACGACAAATGTGTATTCATCCACCGCTGAAAATAGTCCTTAAGCAAATGCACAGATTTGACTCTGGTTTGAGTGATGTTTGCCAAAAATGGAGTAAAGCAACAACATATGGATGAAAAGATGATCAGTGAAAAACATGCACCAACATAAATATGAAATATAATCCACATTAAAGTGAAAAGAAAATCAAGCAACATATACTATCTCTGTGATTAGAATGAGAAGCTATGAAGGAAATATGAAGAGTATGTAAATGTACAGTGCTCATTAGCAGCTCTCCAAGAGCCTTATACATAATGTGTGTACATGAAATGACTCATTAGGAGCCGATGGTGATATTTTTCAGCCCATCTATAACTGTGATATGCTGGTGAGGAATAACAACAGTCTAAAATTCAAAATGTCAACATGTGACTTTTTAAAAAGTGAGAGAAGAAGACGAGGCTGGTAGTTAGTGAGGGAGAAGAGACATACACACACACACAGGAAGAGGACGTTAGTGTTTCTTCTTCTGCAACCTCATGTAAGTCTCATGTAATTGCCGGGCAGGGGTGGTGGCTTTGTTGGTTGGATAATAAGGGGAATGGGAGGGGATGAGAGGAGGAGGGGGAGGGGTAGGGGGGGGGGGGGTCACCCACCCAACTCACACACACACATTGCCCAAAGCGCCAAATCCCTCAGACTGCCAGCCTAAGCAGTACACACACTCACACACACACATGTATAAACAAAAGGGGATTAGATAGACAGACACACGGCTACACACACACTCTCTCTCTCTGCACAAATAGGTATAAACACACACGCCCTCTGTGCCCCCACATTTTCTCTCACTCTTGTTTTTCATAGCCTGTCTTCTTGTCTCTGTCTTGCAAACTCACACTGCATGCAAACAGCAACACACACACGTACACACACACACACCCCCACACACACACACGTTAATATTGATGCTATGTGTGCCTGCGCAGAGAGATGCCTCCATACAAAATGAAACACTGGGTGAATGGCCAGCACAGTGTGTTTTCTTTTCTCTCTGTCGTTCGTCTACTTTCTCTAGAAACTACTTTCTGTCCTTTTAAGGCAGTTAGTGCCTGGCCTCTCTCTCTCTCTCTTCTGCTTTCCTCTATGTCTCTCCACCTGTCTCTCTTTCTTGCTTTCTTTCCATTATATACTGTATCTCCTCTTTCTCTTGCCATTTCGCTCACCCCTCTCCAATCCCCCCCCCACCCCCCCTCCTCTCACCACCACCACCACTACCACCTTTCTGCAGCTTTGTTTTTCCATTTCGTCTCTCTCTCTCCTATCTCCTCCACAACACTGTAGCAAGAAGCCATCCATATAAGTCATTTAACCCAGTATTGAGCCTGAAAATCTCATTTTTCTTTAACCAAGTGGAGAAACCCGTCAACGGGTACGATAATCCCACTTGTTTCTAATGCAAATCAATTTGCGTCAGGAATCTTTCCACACCGAAGTGCCGCGCTCAAATCAAATATGACAAGAAGTGACGAGATCTGACTTCTCCCATGTTTCATGACGAGGCTTTTATTTCCTAAAAAAAAAAAAAAGACAAACTGGTGGAGCTGCGTGAGAAGCAAAGGGAGTTATCTTGTCTCTACAGGCAGATTTATCCACCTGTTTTTTTCCCAGAGAAATACAAAACTGAATATGAGAGTTTGCTGGCTTTGCTTCTTCCATATAAGACTGTGCAGCTGTCCCTGTTTGCCCTGTCTGGCGTGTTTTTTAGCACAAATGTGTGCTCTGGCCAGAGTGGAGCAGGGATCTGGGCCGCAGACTATCACACACTGAGCACTTCACCAGAAACTATTGACGCCCTATGGATCGTTTTTTTTTCCTCCCCTACTCTGTGTCCTCACATCCCACCACAGCCACGGTGACGACCAGTGGCATGGAAGGATGACATCGAGTAGGAGAGCTGTATGGAAAAAAAAGCAGGGGGGGGTGGGCTAGTGGTGGTAGCAGTGGTGGTGGTGGTGATAGCGACATGAGAAAGCAGCTTTTGAAACATCCTCACACCCCACCGCCAACCGCTGCACACCATTCTCCTCGAGAGCGGCTGAAATTGGAGCCCTTTGTAAAAAAAAAAAAAAAACGCCATAAGAGCATTTCGGGTTCATACGATGAGCCGCGGCATACAAAGCAAAAAGAAAAAAAAAGAGGAGAAGGGGAGGGATAAAAGGCAAGAAGAAAGAAGAGGAAGAGAAGAGAACAGAGAGATAGATATGGGATGAAAGGTGGGGATAGGTGCTACAGAGAAGGTGAGAAAATATGGCTTTACCCCCCCCCCTGATATTTATTCCTCTCTTTATAGTATTTCCCTAATCCTCAGGAGAGAGAATGCAGCACTTCCCCTCTGAGGGATTAAAAAAAAAAAAAAGACACATAAAAAAAATTCTCAGCTTGCAACAATTGGCATTGTTCAGTGAAGAAAGACGGGCCTGGCTGCAGAGGAGGACTCAGATAAAGAGTGCAAATACAGTTGAGCGCTTGGATTAGACTGATGTATTGTTTTACTGAGGGTCCATGTCGGCCTCTTAACAAAAATCAGCAATCATCCAACTCTGAAATAATGGAAAATCCTCTTTGACTGTTGTATCCGTTTGGCTTTTAAGGGAAAGGGAAAGTCAACGAGTCCAAAATAGAGGACGCTATCGTAGAGTATTTTTTGCTGTGTTTTACGATCCGCTTTTATTTTAGCGCTAGTATAGACTGCTTAAAAAAAGATGTGTGGATTATAGATAGGAGTTGACTGTCTAAATATATAGTCTGGATAACTTGTCCTATTAGCTGCTGTACTCTCTACTGCTTTTAAAAATATCGAGATCACCGCCTCTCTCCGCCCCCCCCCCCCCCCCCCGTTGGTTTTAACTTCATTATTTCATTCCACCTGCCAAAACATCCTGTTACTATCCCTCTATTTAAAATCATGGGTTCCAAACCTGAATCTGAACCATGGTTGCAAGTGTGTTTTGACATATTAAAAGACACCAGGTGCAAATATAATTAAATAGCAAATTTTTGATGTTTCCTCAGAAAATTCCTCCATTTTTTAGTTGTGATTATTCGAGTACACATCTCATCCCCTTCTTGTGACCCATCCATCGCTGTTTGCTCTTGCTGCTGCAACATTCTGTTGTTTTTAACCCTTTTGTTTATGTCTCTTTCTTTTCTAAAGGAAATGATCAGGCATATGAAACCTTCAGCTTGTCTCACAGATGTTGTCCCCCCCTCTCGCTTTTTGTTTGTGAGACTATTAGATCATTTAAACAATTATGAACAGCAGTCTCGCTGCAGGTGTTGTACCAGCCAATTTAAGCGTGCGGTAGTGCAACCATGGATAAAAAAAATGCAATCTAGACACCTCTCACCTCTCTAATTTAAGAGCAAACTCCCTTTTCTTTCACTCGCACTCATACAATTCACATTGTTTTTAGACATTACATGGCATCCTTGAGGTGTTCCAGTCTAGTCTAAAGCCCTTAACAGCACTGAATCTGCACTTTTTAACAGTCTTTAATTAGATACTGACCCTTGGCGACTCCACCATCCTTATGTTTTGCATCTCAAACCTGCATTTGACACAGTAGACCATATCTATTAAAGGTGCTGCTCTAAAGTAGTTCAGGCCTTACTTGTGTGACAGACAAGTTTTTGTATTAGCCTTGGTGATTCTCCGGCCAATTCTATTTTCCCTTTCCCCTCCTTAGGGTCCATTCTTAGAAAGTATGACATCTCATTCCACTACTATGAATATGTCACTCAAATTGACCTGCCTTTGAAATGGAAAGATGAAAACTCTTTTAAAACCATTGTTGGACCATCTCAAAGGACATCAGAGTGTAGATGGCCTTAATTCTTTTAAACTTTAATGAGAGTAAAAGTGAAGTCCTGATTTTTGGACCCAATGGTGCCTGTCATGCCCCTCATATGGACCTGTGTTCTTTACAAACCATATGTAAAAGCCACTGGAAAAATTCTGGATCATGCAAGAAAAACGAGCCCATTTCCTCCATACTAGCCTACCTTTACTGGCTCTCTGTACATTTTAGGTTTGATTTTAAGATTTCATTGTTTGCCTACAAATAACTAGCTCGAACCTACTATCTTTCTGAGCTTTCACAACCACCCATCCCATCCAGGTCACTCCAGTCACCAAACAGTTGCTTCTGGTTGCCCCAAGATCAAAGTTGGAGAACAGGGAAGCCTTTGCAGCTGCAGCAACCAAACTCTGGAACCAGTTGCCTCTGTGTTAGTTATGTTGGCCCCTACAGTTCCTCTATTCAAATCCCCTCTTGAAACACATCCTTCAGTGGAAAGTTTCAATGCCTAATGAGGTCTGAATCCTGCATCATCTGGTGTTACACAGCTCACTCACCCTGGTATCGAACAGTCTTGCGTGGGATCGGGTTCCAATTGAGGCCAAGCGACTTCTCCCATCCGAACAGAAACACCAGGAGCAAGACCTTCTTGCCACCCATGGCTCCCATTTCAGCACCCATTCGTCGGGATCGGCGTTAAGGGTTGGATCGATGGATTGATCAGGTGATCAGAGGAACTGGAGAGAGCAGCAGGGCTCCTGGCAGCCTGCTGAGAGAGAGAAAAACCAACACATCAGCTAGAAGCAACAATTCACTTCCCTTATTGCCTCGGCTGTTTATCAGCAACAGTTTTGTCACAGCAGTATTTACAGCATCCACATTTATCAAAAAGCCACACAAGACTGTTTACATATTCAATCTGTGCTTTCACTTTGAAAACATGTACTATAAAATTGAACACGGTCATCAAAATCCACAATAGTGTAAAACAGAAATGAGTTATGCAAATCATTAAAGCCAACAAGGACATAGTAACAACATAATCAGAGTATGTGTGTGTGTGTATGTGTGCCTGCCAACAAAAACAAACCAAACATTTTAATGACTTTTGGCCAGGGGTTTATGCAGGAAAGTTTTTTCTCTGTCCCTCCCCTCACTCGGAGCGATAATCCAGCTATCGCCACTCAAAAAGCTCCGAAATGGCTTATCGCGGCACTCTTGTTAAGCCAATTCAGCAGCAGTATATTAAACTGGGGCCGAGTTATCAAAGTTAATTGGCGCTGGCAATGCATCAAACGCCAATGTTGGGAAATGAATGTCGAGGCAAGGACAATCCAATAGCACTGTGTTGTAAATGAATTGGTTTATACCTAATGAATATGTCAAGTGTGCGGCTACAGAGCGGCATTACAGTCCAATAACAGCACAGGATGATTGACTTGTTACGGGGGCTGCAGGTGAAACTGATGTATGTGATACCAAGAGGAATTCCACACCAAAATAATACTTTCACACATACAGTGACACACTCCCGAATGTGTTTTAGTATGCTTGTGAGGACCCAAACTTTTACCTTCTGGTGCCCTATAGGACATATTAGCAGAACTCAATTATATTAAGCACACTCCAATTAATTTAGTTATTACCAAATATAAATGCTTTGATTTCCCTTTTTTATCAGTAGTTTAAGTTGGGTGTGAAAATAACTTTTTTAATCATGTTGGACTGCTGTCATTAGTGGATTTGCTGTAGCGACCTGTGCTGACAAACCTCCATAATCAGTGATGCCAAGTGGACAACTAAGAAAGAAATTACATGTTTGGCTCGTTTTGCAACAGAAATGCTGGCGGATAGATTTGACAAGAAAGAGAAAGATTTTTTTCTTGTGTAGATTACAGCACTAAAGTTCAATAGCAACATCCAGAAAGTGTCCCCTTTACTAAAGACCTAAGTGTGCTTCAAGTGAATTACATTGCACAAAATGTTCGAAGGCATCTTAAAACAGAAGTGTTCGTCCTTCTTCTAAATGACCACACTCAAAGACGAGGTGAAAATCATAAAAAGTCCTCCTTCCTGCATCTCTGATCTCTCTGTGTCATTTTTTTTTATGTCTTTGTAGCGTCTCAGTTATCGAGCATACTTTCAGACAGTCTCTCCTTGATGGCATTCATTGTTTAAGATTAAAAAAAAAAAGTCCTGAAAGAAGTTGTGTGAATTTAAAAATGGAGTAACCCTGCTTTATGTTCATATCTCCATACACTTGGCCAGTCAGTGGTTGAAGTGGGTATGATTGTCTGATTTTTCTGTTCTGAAGTTCGATCTAAAGGGTTTCAGAAGTTGATAAGGACTTACAGAGGTTTTGAGGATAATCAAAGAAACATTCAGTCCACAGTCTCCATATAGAGGCTATTTCTTTATTAGAAAGTTGTTCAAATGAAAACTCTTTACACTGTGATCCGTGGATTATCTATAACAACTGGGACACTTTCTGGAAAGACTTGACTAAATGCCATGTGAGCACCAAAAGCAAAACTACATTCACATGTACTGGATTCAAATGGCAGCACAAATCTCAGTGATTGATATCTCAAAAACGCAACACACGCAATAGTGAATCGTGAAGTTTGTCTTGACCTTTTTTTCTAATTTGAATAATTGACCCTTTAATATTCAACTTAAAGATAAAGCGCCATCTCACTCACTGGAACCTTATGCAAAATCTCATTATTTAAACCAATTACAATATCAAACATGAACCTCACTGCCGCAGATATGAGGAATGAAGGATCTTTCTTAATCCCGGTAGTCAAATAAAAGTTGAAGTTCAAAGCAACGCACACGCATCCGCACTATCTGCAAGCTTTCCCCTCTGCACCTGCTGCTTTGACGTATCAGCGAGTGAAATGGCGCCTTTGATGATGTGTACTCATTGGAGAAGGGAAGCCATTGACTTTTAAACAGGCACGAAATGTCAACCTGTATTTACTTTAACCCGGCACCAAGAGGAAAATACCCCTCTGTATATGTAACACAGTATATGTCTCCTACCCCCTCTTCCCTCATCTATTCCTATGTGCTAGCAAACAAACATTTGGTCCATTTGGCAGATTGGCAAGGGAGGTAATTGAGATTTGGAGATGTGTGTGTGTGCGTGAATGTGTTTGTGTGTGCATGTCTAACCAATGTGACTGTTATTGATTACACTTTTGAGAAGAAAATAAGAAGAGGCTGGGCAAATATAAAAAAATAAAACACCCACTCATACTCCCCCGCTACCATCTACCCCCAGATCAGATCATGGCGACGTGCTGTTAAATGAGCGTGCTTAAACGCTGGGTTTGGGTGAAAGCTCTCCAAGCCTTGCAGTGCCGACTACCAGCTTTATTGGATCGATGCTGGAGGCCTTGCTGGCCAACGCTTGAGTGAGCCGAGAAGAGATTGAGATGGAGGGAGGGAGGGAGGGAGCGAGGGAGGGAATGATGAAGGGCTAAAAGGATGAGAGAAAAGGAGGGAGAGTTATGCAGAAAGAAAACATGTTTGGAGACGTTGCAGGAGGCTTCCGATTTTTCTCTCCCCACCCCCTTCCTCTTCTCACCATCCTCTCTTCCATCTTTGTGCTGAAAGGTAACGAAGTGAAGTGGGCATCCTGAAGGCCAGATTAAGTGTAGAGGTACCGTGTAAACACTACAGGGGAAGATGAGGAGGAAGAGGATAGTGGAGATTCAAGGCTCCTGCCTGTGTAAAGAAATGCTCAAAAAATCTTCAATAGACACCTTTCTCTCTCTCTCTCTCTCTCTCGCTCTCTCTCTCTCTCTCTCTCTCTCTCTCTGTATATATTTATATATATATATACATATATGAAATTCCACATCCTCTATCTCTGTCTTTTGCTTGTTCATACTTTTATTTGTGCCAGTTCAACAACATCATTGTTTACCTCAAATGACAAGATCACAGCAGTAAATGATGTTCAAATCCAGTAAACAATGATTTATACAGTCATAATCAAATATCATTAATAATTTAGTTTAAAGATTTAAAGATTGGGCCAATCCAGGATATTTCCCTTTCAGACAAGGCATGCTAGGCGAGGAAGAAAATGGTATATACAAAGGAAAAACTCTCAAGGGACCACCACAGTCTGCAAGGCAAAGGTCATGTGACATTAGGCTACTACATACTTTAATTTAATCCATTTGTATACCTACTCTATAGGTATTGATTTAGAGTTCACATCACAGTTAACCCGATAGCACCTTTGAAACACTAGATGGATGGATCGTACATGATCAGCACTAATGCAGATTTAATTCAATTATATTCTCCACACAAATTTTCTTTACAGTCTTACATATGGTTCCTTATCACTTTGATTCAAATATAATCAATGCAAAAACAAGATCACAAGGATCGTTTCAATATAAATTGCTTTCCAGACTCTCTATTACAGTTCTACAACATTACACAAATCTATTATAACAGACTTCCCCCTCAGATTATTTAATGTGTGGGTCTGTCACCCAGTAAAAGACTAACTATCTTCATTAAATCCGGCTGGACAAGTATCAGATAATGAAAAGAGCACAGCTCAGTGCTACTGAAATGTCAGCACTCCTCCTGAACTCCTACACAAATAAATAAATTGTGACATTTTTAATAAAAAAAACAACATCCACTGCCACTGTGGCTCATAAGCAAGGGAAGAAGAAATCATGGTTATTTACTATCCTTGACTTTAAAGTAAAAGTAGCAATACTAAAAAAAAGCTGTTATACATAATGATTATTAATGATTTGTGGGAGAATGCTGACAACACAAATATTACTCATGAACATAATGTTACTCTTTTTTTTACTACTATTGTTTTCATTGCTTGTGAACTTGCTTATTATTTATTGTCCTTTTTCTATCCGCCTGCTGCTGTAATACTGTACATTTCCCCACAGTGGAACTAATAATATTATAAAAATACATTTTGTATGTAAAATCTTTATCTGCAACATAACTAGTAACAGCTGTCAAATGCAAAGTACAATATTGTCACATGCCATGCCAACATAGCCAGCAGTAAACAAACTAGCAAGCTACGTCACTAGCACTAATCACTAGCACTAGTTAGCATGTAGCTGTACAAACCACTTAAAAACAAATAGAATCTATTCTTCAGTTCAATTCAGTTTGAGTTATTTAGCTGTTTTAATAGCATAAAGCAGACTGACTTTACACAGTGCCAATATAGAAAATGGAGTCATTCACTAAAGGAAAATAACATCTAGCGAAAACAAATTAACTAGGTAGTATTGTTTTCCACACAGTGTTGTTGCCTGCTTCTCTTAACGTCATGCCATTCTGTTTCTGAAATTGCACACTGAATCTTCGAGTGACAACTTCTGGAAACTTTATGAACGCCGAGGGAGACGGGTGAAGTCGGCGTACGATGATGAAGGCTATTTTTCTATTTTTTCCCTATCAAACCGAGTCTTATGATCCCACTATGTGTCGTAAGGAGCGAGATTGAGCCTCGGTCTCCCCTGATGACCAAATTAACTCTCTTGCTCTGTCTCTCACCACGGTCTCTTTAAGGTCCTGTGGTGTCGCATATCTCTGCAGGAGGTATCAAATCATCTTTTAGCTGCTGGTGTTGTTGAGCCTGGTTTAGCTAATGAGCTGAGACACAGCAGCCTAATAATAATAATAACAGTCGGCACTCTACAATAGAGAGCTCATTAAAACATACAGAGAAATAGGCCACATGTTTTGATTAGGTTGTTGAGCTCCTGTGTGTGTTTTGGCTGTCGATTTGCATGTTTCTGGTGGTAGTGTGGGCTATTCGGAGGTAAGATGAGTCCCTGTAGGGAGAGGCATGTTTTTTCGAAGTGAGCGGATGCCGGGGAAAAGGGAAAAGAAGAAAAACGTTTTCAACCCCCATCTGCCTGTCCTCCATTCTTTCTATCCTCTTTTTTTTCCCCCCACTGTCCTCTTATTGCCCTTCATTTGCTCTATATCTCCTTTCCTGGCAGCGTTTTCCTTCCCTTCCTCCCATATTATACACACACACACACACACACACACACACACACACACACAAACACACTGACCTCTGGTGCAGTCCCAGCTGATTGCCAGTCCTTCCAGGCATTGTTTGACTTTTAACCCCGACCTCTGACCTTTTCTATGGGTTACAGAGAGCCAGGGCGCATCACCCACCGCCCTCCACCCCGACTATCACACTGGAACAGACTTAATGTCCATTAACCCGTAACGCTCCCCCCACCTACACACATACACACACACATACACACAAACACAGGGACGGATGGACTAAAGGACAGCCCCCACCCTTCATCTCCTCTCTCGCCTCCCTGCAAAACAAACACTCAGGGGCTACCATCAGCTCTCTTCCTTCCTTCCTTCCTTCCTTCCTGCAACCCCCCATCCTCTCCCACCCTCTGCACCTTTCATTTCTCCTGTAGCATTTAAAAACACACACAGACACAAATACAGAAAAGTGCAAACTCTCACACTCACAAGTCTGTTTCACCGAAATGGAACAAGCGAGAATCAAACGATTTCACACCTCGTGGACGGAGGGATGAAAGCAGCTCGAGGACTTTTATGCTGCGTTCCTCTTACTTTGTAATCATCATAGTGGGAAGTTGAGCAGCTCTGGTGCATAAATGGTTGGACACTTATGAGATACTGAAGCTGCAGATAGCCAATTTTCAATTCTGGATCATTTTAAAAGATTTAAAAGAGCAGCTTCCTGGCAGAATAAGTCTTGTCAGTGTAGAAAAGCTCCTGAAACCAATATTAATAACACTGTGGAATGTTGGGGGTAGAATTACTAGTAGTAACCTAAGTACCAGTCATTTTAATAATAATTATAAAGAACCACAATTAAATAAATGGTTAAAAATGTAAAAATAATAATATTCTTTATGATCAAATACAGACTAATGGCAGTGGTACTTTGTGTTTAGTGCTAATTAGCAAATGTTAACATGCTAACACACTCAACTATGATGGTGAACATGGTAAACATTAGCATCATCGCTGTGAGCATGTTAGCATGCTAATGTTTACATTTAGGCCTATCAGCCTTAGAGTTGCTAGCATGCTCTTGTTTTTAAATGAGATAATCTGCCAGTGCTGAAAGATCATTTGAACTTATTTCCAATAGAAAATCAACTTTTTTATGGAAATTATGGAAATGTTTATCACATGTTTTCCATGTGATGTTATGTGTTGGTGTTTTAAGTGTGGATCAATGAAGTATCTATCTATCTATCTATCTATCTATCTATCTATCTATCTATCTATCTATCTATCTATCTATCTATCTATCTATCTATCTATCTTGAAACATGAGTGAATAAGGAAGCAGACTGCATGAAAACACAGCAAATGACATTTGTTGATAGACTTTTTACAGGAAACATGTTCATATTATTTCATTGCACAGCCTGATTTTTCCACTTCTTTAAAAAAAGACTTTAAGTAAGATTTATTTGATAAGACATGTTAATAAAAGTTTATTGCACTATGATTATACCTGTGATCACGGATGAATTTCCATTATACAGATATCACAACACTGACAAAGAAAAATGTGGGAAGAACTGTTTCATTGTAACATAGTTCAGCTTTGTGATCTTTGCTTTGGGAAAGGTCTCTAAAGATAAATTGCTAAAAAACATGATTTTTTCTTCACATAGACAGATTCATTGCCAAATGATAATTTGTGACCCGAGTTCACATGGTTTCATTTTTGTGATTCAAATGTAGTCTGAAGGGTTCAAAATGTTATCTGAGAGGCTCTGAGCCCACCACAGAGCCCGAGGAGAAGATGTATCATATGATAATTTCACCAATTTAGATGAATTTTTACAGCTGAAACCTTTTGATCAGAGATCAGACTTTAAAAACACGGAGGTGCCTCAAAAAACAGCTTTAGTGATTTGAATCTGAGCTCGCACACTCTAAGTCGCACTGTATGACAGCTTTAACTAAACGCCTGGAATATAAATGTAAAAATATACAATGGCTCCAGTTGTGGCAATGCATCAAAGAGGAGATTTCAAGGTTCTGGGTTCAAGTCCAGAGCAAAACGGCTATGAAATCGGAGTGAAAAAATATCATGTTACAGAGCTCCCTGCAAAATTGATGACTTGTGGGACGTGAAGTGAGGGAAGTCAACGTGGACTTTTTTTTGCCATTTCCACTCAAGTATTCATACAGTGTCGCAGGGCAATATGTGCAACAGTGCTAAAAAAAAAAAAAAAAAAAAAAAAAAAAAAATAGCTCGACATTACACTGAGAAGCTTTCTCCTATATGGTGACAAGAAAGATGAAGGCAACCGAGCTGATACGCTGCTTTTATTCACAGTGTGGAGCTCATGGAGCAGATATGGACACACCATTCACAGTGAAACACACACTCGCACACACAGCCACAACCGCGCACACTCAGCGTCTGAGAGTCGTCGCACAAAGACACAGGTGGACACTTAAATCAGAGAAGAGATTGTGTGTGTGTGTGTGTGTGTGTGTGTGTGTGTGTGTGTTTTTGTGTATGAGAGATCTGCTCGCTTTGAATGCTTAAAGGCAATGTCACACCTGATCGGGCCTGCATCTAAGCGATAGCATTAATTAGCATATCTGTGAATATAAGTGTGAACAAACGCGTTGAGCCTTTATGCTGACCAGCTCACATTAAAGAACGACACGTGTGTGTGTTTATGGCTGCGTGCGCTGGCAGATTGTGGCGTGTGTTTGTGTTGTGCTGGCACAGACGAAAGACTGATAATCAAAGAGGGGTTTGATCAGCTGCATACAGCACGCGTGTGTGTGTGTGTGTGTGTGTGTTTGTGAGTGAGTGAATGGAGGAGATGAATGCAGAGGAGTGTGTGATCACGCTTTGCCGTTAGCATCCTTCAGAAACATCCAACACCACGTCAAACATTGTCTGTAAAGTGTTTGAAACCCCCCTTTTAAAAACTTCTACCATCAATATGTGAGACGCCTGTCAATTTTCATGCACCTGAGCACATTTTTCCCATATTTGCATACAATTAATGATTTGCTAAGCAGAGCCGGGGCATCAAGTGATTCAAATGCATCAAGTAAATGTCATTGACTTTCCTTTCACATGATGATTGAAATTCACTTCCCATCTTAATTACCTCAAATTGAAGCGGAACTGAGCGCAGCATTTGACTTTAAGCAACCTATTTCTACTTGATGAATATGTCCACACACACAAAAAAAAAAAGAAAAAAGAAAAATCTCCTATGGGAGCTCGCAGTGAAACATCTTAGCCTCCCTCACTGCTGCCTCCCACCAGCACCCTGCTCTTTCATGTCCCTCCCCAGAGAAATCTATGGGCCTTCAAATCTCCATCTTCCCTCCTTTCATCCCCGCTGTAGCTCCTGCTCGCTCGCCCTCACTCTCTCTACCCCCCTGGCCTCACTCGCACACCCCCACCTCCACCCCCCACCCGTCGCCTTGTCCATGTCATGGTCGGCTGGGCAGGCGTGGTCGGCTTATAATTCTTTGATCGGCGCTCTGATCTCTTCCATCATTGCCAGGGGCTCCAGCTGATTACAGATGAAATGGATCTGATTTGGACTCTGACTGTGGGCCAAACACCTGCTCAGACCTGAGGAAGTGATAGAAGAGGAGGTGCAGGCGAGATGAAACCGGAGAGGCTGACGTCCGGCTAATCGGATAGCGAGACCACCTGTGCTTCTGGTCTGTGGCCAAATGGCAGCACGTAATTGGAAAGGAGTCGCTCAGTAGTGACCCCCGCACAGTTATCACAAGGCTGCAGTTGTCTGAAGGCCCTACAGGTGTTTTAATGCCTTTCAGCTCATTGTTTTGGACTCAGACTGCTTAATGCCAACTGCATGAGGCGGATGTTTTCAGCAATAAAATCGTTGTACCACAGCATTGTATGCTACCTGCTAGGCACGAAACAACAGGCAGACAAAGTTTGCAATTAGTTGGGGAACATAGTGAGGTATAAGAGCCAGATATTTCCCTCAGGAGTTGTTAAAAATCAGAACAGAGCAAAGAGTTAAGTGGATATTGGACTTATATTCATCAGGGCGACAGAAACAAAACAACAAATGAATGCTAATGTTCCTCTGTGTCTGTTGTTATTCGCCATAACAACTTTAATTTGTCCATAATGTATTCACAGCCTTTTGCATTCCCTCAAAGTGGCACCCTTCCAAAAAAAAATCTATTAATTCAGGTCTAACAAACTTAGGAAGGATATCTGTCTGAATCTATGTATCAAGTCTATGAAGCCCTTTAGCTTCACTGGTTTTAGTCTGAGTAAAGACTTTTTAATGTTCATAGATGGCCTTAATCATAAGATCTCAACCTTGTCCCCTGGAGGTCCGTGGCTTTAATTCCAACCAATCACTGCAGCAATTAATTTCACTCAGCACCTCACCCATGTCTGTCTGATAGAAAGTGCTAATCAGTGAAATGAGCAGACATGGGGCTCCTTATAGATGCTCCAGAAAGTTTTCATCGTATTATTTATTAAGCTAATAGGGCTCAATCATATAATCAAACCTCTTTACCACGAAATATGTTCAGTAGAGCTTGACTGATACTTGATTTTTGAGGCTATGTTGTGTACAAATACATATCATAAGGAAATATTTTTCTTACTGTAAGGATCCTTTAAATAGGGTTATTAACTTTTCTGAGAGTTTAACAGTTGAAAAATGAATTTGTAAGTGGACAAACAATGTAGGGGTGACACTTTACCTACATTTCCTTTGACAAAAACACAATTTAATTAAGCATTTATAGAAAGTACACTTCTTTTTTTGTGCTGTTTGAAATTCACAATGTTTCTAATTTAATATATTCAAGTTCATATCCAGCGCTTCTGTAAATTTTCTGGTATACATATAATATTTGTGTTAAGACAGTATTTCAGCTTTTAAAGAGTGTAGTATAAAAGTGTAAAAATCCCATTCAAACCCTTGTTTCATGCATGGCCGATAGCTTTCTCCAGCAGACACCAAGCTACATAACAATAACCAGGTTCCTCTTAATCCTTTATCCTGACTGTGGAAACCAGGTTTCTCACTTTCATGACATTTACGAAATGTGATTACGGCAGAAAGCCAACAATAACCAGGCTACTTATGTGCAAGCAGACACGCTGTCTGTGTTTTCTACTCTCTCAATCGCTCCATCTGGCTCTCCCTCTCTTTTTTTCTCTGGTTGACCTTGTGCTGTCAGCGCGGCGTATGTTGTTCATGATGATCACACATGAGTGCAGTGAGAGGTGGTAAAACCCACGTGCACTCTGCCCTGCTTTGACCTGCCTGCCCTGAACGCAGGCCCAGGGGGATGCTGGGATAGCGCCATCAATGCGCATTATGAGTGCGCGTGCGCTAGTCCATGATCACCATGTAGTCACAGGTCGATCAGCCTCGCTCAAGGCAATGGAGCGGCTTATGAACCATGAGATAACACACACACACAACTCAATCAGGCTGCTCACGTATTCAGACTGCACTTGGACGCTTTTATGCAAATGCACTTATACTGTACACACACTTAGAATAATGAATGAAAAGATAATAATGCTTTATCACGTGTCACATACACAAACACACACTCATATGTTGCAACCTGCTCCTCACACACCAGCGCACTAATCGAATCACTGTAGCAAACACGCTCGCTTCCCCCCGCCAGCCACGTTCGCACAAAAAAAAAAAAAAAAAAAGCAGACAAACTTTCTCTGTTGTATTTCAAAGCTCATTAAAAAGTATTCACTGCTGTACGATTTAGCGCCATAATCAGCCCTGAATAATAGAAATGGTTGTATTGACACCTGCGGGCGACCGACGTACTGTCTCATTTCGGAAACAACAACCGCTGGGCGTGTGAATGCAAAGCACTACGGCGCACACACACACAAGCCCACGCACACACACACTATTTGCTTCTCGTTTTGGTTTCTTCTCTCTCTCTTCCTTCCAGTCCCAGTGTATTCTGGCTTGGGGAGACCGCCTACAATGCTCCTGGGGGGGTCTAATTGTCCTGTAGCACTTTTTCACTCTCCTTCCCACTCTCTCTCTCTCTCTCTCTCTCTCTCTCTCTCTCCTGCTCTGTTCTTTGAGCATTTTTCTTTCTATACGAGGAGTTCAGGAGTTCACACTGAGCCCAGAGCCCTGGATCCCAGTGAGGTGCCATGGGGCAGAAAGGTTATACCTAGCTGGACTCCTACAGGAACAGCCCACACACAATGTCAATGGCAACCAGGTGGGGATGGAGAGAGAGAGATGGACTGACAGAGATGAATAGAATGACAAAGCCGATAGGAGAAAACAGCTGAAAGGGAGATACAAGGCTGACTGTAGTGTAAATTTTGAGGGTTCGAAAGTGGTTTTGTGGGTTGAGGCTATTCCAGTAAAGTTTATTATTCAGGGACCTGAAATGCAGTTTTTAAAATACATTTGCTGTAGTTTTATTGTCACATGCTCCAATACACAAGTCAAAATTTACACTGGATGGACCATATAGACACTATCTGCATACATCAATGCTCAGTGTGAAATCTTGCTGCTGCACCACTTCTTGCTTTTGGCATATTTAATTCCACCTCTCCAGCCACCTATCATATTAGCATTTAGATGATAGATGAGAATTCAGAATGTTTCTCTTGATACATGTTCATGTTCGTTAGATGTTGTGTATCTAAGGTTCGTGAGCTCAGGGGACAGTCAGCAGGTTCAGATTTTGTTCCAGAGGAGCCACCAAACTAAAATGCGTATCATTGTTGAGGTGCTTTTTTAAAATGTGACTGAACTGCTGATCAGGACCATCATTCATGACTCGGTTCTTACTTTCGCAGTTTTGGTCATCAAGTATCGGTAATGATGATGCGATGCGGTGCTCATTAAGTTAATGGCTGAGATCTGGGAACAATGCCACATCACTGTAAATAAACCTGAGCAGTCAGACTGTCAGACAGGTTTGAAATAAAGATAAACCAGACATATTTGGAAGAGAAAACAAAAAATCAGATTTATTTCTGAACATTTTTAATCTTGTGACCACTTTAAACAAACCTAGTCTAACCAAGAACATCATTTATTAGGTTTTTCAAGTTCGAAAAGGTTAAATGATGAAAACTGTTAATGACAGATTGTTTAGATAACCTGGCAAAATCATAATCTTGTTATGTGTCATCACTTGTGTTTCTTATTGTGTCAAATGTAGAAACAATGGCAAACATATGGAGTTATTCCCAGAAATCATCCATCAAGTGTCAACAGTCTGAGTCCTTGTTGGTAAAAGAAAGAAATTGAGAAACTGTCTTCTTAGTTTCATAATAAAAGTGAGGCTTCAATCATCTCTCACTATCATATCACTTTCATACTCTGACTTTACTGTTTTACTTTTTATTCATAAGCCAATCAAATCAATGGAAGGCAAGCAGAAACCGTGAAGAAAAATACAGAGAGACACTTTCATTTGAATGAGTAAATACTGACAATGAAGGTGCCTTTGAGCAAGGCACTTAACTCAGCAAGAGTCAATGTGCCCAGCGACTAAGAGAAGGCTGCAGACAATGAAAGAGTTGAGTTTCTGCTACTGGGCAGATCCCAGCAGCCAAAATTAGCAGGCTGTGGTTGTACTGGTCAGCTCACAGGAATGAATGTGCATTACTGTAAAAAAAATGCAAAGCAAGAAAAAAACAAAGTATGTGCATACTCAGCAGAAGCAAATCTTTCCTTGGATGAATAAAATGAATGATGTATAAAAAAAAAATCTGCTAACAACAGCATTTGGATCAATTTCCAAAAATCAACGGTCATCGGTTAAAAAATTGCACCTGGCAGACATACGGCACTGATAGATATTTGTAGAAGAGAAGGGACAAGAGAATATGAGAAGTGAAAGGTGAGAGGAGCGTGAGAGGGCCTTGATGCTCTAACCCAGGGTCTATTAAAGCCTGATTGGATCCATTAGGAGGGAAAACGATACGCAAACTGCGAGCAGCGCTCCTCCAAGGCCGGCTCCACATTAACCACTGCCTGCTCTCTACTTTGTTGAACACACGGACTGATCGATAGCAAAAGATGAGGATGGAGAGGAGGGTAGGAGGTGGCGAGGTGAGGAGGAGAGAAAAGAGGTCCACTCTTTTCTCTCCTCCTCACCTTTACGGGAAGATAAGCCGGGATCGATGAAGAGACAAGAACTGCTGCTGGTGGGGGACGCAGGAATGCAAGATGCGGCAGGTTCACACTCGTTCACCTCATCAAACCTGACGGAGGGGAACCTGCGCGTTTGTGTGTGTGTATGTTGACTTGTGTGTATATGAGTGTGTGTCGCTATACTTATAAGTAGCAGCAGAGGCTTCTTGCATTTTAACTACAACAGTGGAACTATAAACTGAAAGATGTGATTACTGTATAGACCCCAAAACATTTGAGTAGGTGGTTCAAATTCTCAGTTGAACATTACATTTCCACACCACTAATTCCATCAAGACAACAACAAACATCATTTCACACTCTGTAGTCTTTTGCTCTCAGTTTTTAATTTTAAAGGTTTTAAATTTGACATTTTGGGAAATTCGCTTATTGGAGTTCTTGCCAAGTTTAAGGAAAAGATCAAGTCTCTTTCTCAAACTCATTCTCCAATAAATTCCAATCTCTTTTTCGCAGTTCTTTGTTCAAAGTTAAGCTACCTTCAATGAAACTCAACACTTCCTGCTGACGCTTCAAATTAAAAGCGTAGGAGACGGAGGGATTACGCCCTCCAATCCTCTGGAGGGCTTTTAATGTGAAGCAGTGTTGCAGAAAGCGTTGACAGTGACTTGACAGCAATCGAAAAAAGGAAAAAAAAAGCAAAAAGTGGAAGCAACGGCAAAAAGTAAGTGGATGAAAACAGAATTGTGTCAGAGAGCTTCAGAGAAACAGCATGCCAAAAACTATGCTGCTGTACCGATGGAATTAGTGGAAATGTAAGCATGGAGGAAATGCTGAGTTTGTATTACCAGCAAACAGCATCAACAGCAGAAACAAGAGTGAGTCAGAAAATCTAAAATGTATAAAATACATCTATTGAATTAAGGATAAAGGCCTGTATACAGAAGCCTGTTTCAAATAAAGGCTCACTTCTCTGCAACAGAAGCAAACAAATACCTCTGCAGCTGTTTGAGCATTCACAGCGGCAGCTCGTTTGGTATTGCGTGTATCTCAATGTGCAGCGGGAAGGCGTGCGTGAACACCGCAGCAGTCCTACTATTGTGATTGGGTGTTGGTACGAGGCGCAGCATATAAGCGCGGCACATTTATCTGTGCATACCTGACACCTGTCACGCTGCCTTGATGTACATTACCTCCACCTCCATCTTTCTTGCACCCCTCCCCCTCCCTCTCTCCCCCTCTCCACCCCCCCCCCAATCTCTCTGTGTCAAAAAGCTATTCATGATCTGCAACCAATATCCTCGCAGAGATAAACACAGACTGTGTGAGAGACACAGACAGAAAGAGAGAGAGAGAGAAAAAGAGAGAATTATTCGAGGGGACAAGGGATAAGTGTGCTGTGATGAGATAGAGAAACACACAAACACACATACACACACACACACACACACAGACACACTCTTGCAGGAAAAATATGGATTGAGGAATACAGAAATGGTGCCCGAGGCTATTTCTTCCTGTCTCTGTGTGTATTGTGTACTATGTGTGTTGCTCGTCCTCATCATTACGGTGTGTGAGTGTGTGTCTTTTAAGTACATCCCACTTGTGCCTATGTTTCGCTGGATTCTGTGATGGGAAGTTGAGGATACAAATGACTTTTTTTATGGGAAACAATTTACTAAAGCCTGCCGGAGCTCCCAGTCGCTCCATCAAGCACGCAACTGATTGTAAATGAGGGAGCCCTTCATCAAACAGGAGAGGGCCACATACTGATACACATATATAACACACATATAGTGACATCCACCATTCTATCTATGACAAGGACATAGGGTTGGTGTCAAAAGTGAAGAGGAGGGAAGTGTGGATTATAACCACAGCTTCTATGAGTGTAATCTAAGAGTTGGGGTCCTGACTTCATTGTTAAAAAATCTACAGTGTAATTATTAAAAATTGAAACGTTATTTAAATTGCACTGTTACCCTATAACCCTACTTCTAAATCACATCTAGTTTTCTGGAGACCTGATACGGTACCTGTCAGAAAATGATGTATCCGCACCGCCTCATCTTTTATTGCTGTTCACCTGTACTGTCCTTTAAAATTCTCAAATCAAATATAGATTAAATGTCATCGTAATTTAAAGCACGACGTCTACCAAAGAAGATAAGGGGCAGCCGCACATCGATTTTACACGTAAAAGGCCAGTCTACTTGTCATGGAGGAGTGCTAGACGCCCTGAACAGACAGTTCCATAATGATTTGGGAGGGACTGGTAGGAGTTTTACAAAGTCTTGAGAAAATGACCCTAAGGATGTCACTGGAGTTATCTCTGATTGACTCGAGATGTAAAATATGATATATAAAAAAATAAAATATGTATTTACCAGACAGGAAAAATATACAATATAGGCTATATTGAGTTTTTTGGAGCTTGACCCATACTAAAGCACTTAAATTCTGGATATCTTGGCCTCATCTGCTTCGATTTTGACCCTTCTTCTTTTAAATCTGTCTCTCATGAGTTCTACCAATAACCTTCAGCATCTCCCCTGACAAACAGCTTTAAAATCTGAAATCCAATATCCTAACCGGATTCAACTTTTTCTTTCTTTTTCCTTTTTGTTTTTGTTTTGTGTCTTTCTTATCTCATAGCTCATGCATCCTTCTGCTTTATCTCTTTGTCTCAGTCTAGAATAATTTCTTTCCGGGAGTACCTGAAAATGCCTGTAATTTCCATGTCCTGTTTTGACAAGTGCCACCCTCCCTCCCTCCCTCCCTCGTTCAATGTTTTCCTTTTCGTCCTCATATTCACTTTCTTATTTGTTTTGATTCTTTGTTCATTTTACATGCACCCCCATTCCTCTTCTTTTCTCTTTCCACTGTTTCTGATTCACTATGCCAGTTGTGCTGTTTGGAGAGGAAGGTTTTCAGAGGAGGCAGAAAAAGATGCTGCTGTGTTTTTCTTCTCCACCCTTTGTTCTGTTTTTACTTTCTTACTTGTTTTTCTTCTCCTCCCCCGTGCGTCTCTGTGCTTTCTTCTTAATCTCCCTTTCAGTTTTTTTTTTTTTTTTTGCTTCTCCCTTCTTCGTGAATGTTGAATAGAGATACTCCACTCAGATGAAGGTCACATTGGGCTAAAGGAGAAGACAACAAAAAAAGAGGGATGATGAGTGACGGGGGTGAAAGTTTGTGTATGTGTGTGTGTGTGTGTGTACAATATGTCCATGTGAGATATTGGCAAGACTGCATTAATCATTTTAATATCCCTTCTCAGACATGACCAGGCCATATAAGTACACAAATACAAACAGCTGTGCTAATCAGACGTCCACAAGGCTAAATATGTATCCACACACACTGCAAGCATGCTAATTATACACATACAAACATAATGAACAAAATACACAGAAACATTTGAGGCTTAATCACACTACAATACGCAAAATGAACTACACATGTTCGCTATCAAGCTACCCAGCAGGGAGCATGCTAGCACTAGTCAGCTACAACAAAGAGCTGAGGTGATAAAGGGGTACATTTTCATGACAACTGTAGTGTTTGTGTGCTAATAACTTTATTAAAATGAGAAGGTTTCAACCCCAGAGACACGCTTCATGTGTTTTTAGAAAGACAGAATAAATAAAACTAGTGAAACAGAAGCTAGCCTGAACAAGCTAGCAACCCCTCCAGCACTTTGTTCCCTGGATACAACCTTATTCAGCAAAAAAGGGGGGGGAAGCTTAGTAAGCAATTTCGTTAGCTTTAGTGCTAACGGGACATTAAGTTCACACAGTTTTTCCACATTTATGAAACACTTTATGCTGTGACACTGAAGGCTACAAACCCCGCCAGTACTTTCCTCCATTTTAGACTCTTTAGTTCTCTCCCTCAAAGATTAGCACAACTTTCCATGTCACAGCTTATACAAAATTGACAAATGATAGCAGTGATTAAAAGGAATTATCTGATTTTGACACAAAATTTGCCATTTTAATGACTTGACTGGACATTAATAGGCTACAAGATGAAACCCACTCACAAAGCCCACACATCTAGGGACATGAACACACCTGAAACCCTGAGGCCCGCTAACATTGGATCCCGGGCTTCAGATCACATAACTAACTGCCAAGTTCCAGTCAGTATGTGTGTGTGTGTGTGTGTGTGTGTGTGTGTGTGTGTGTGTGTGTGTGTGTGTGTGTGTGTGTGTGTGAGAGTGCATGGATGCATGTGTGTATTTGTGTGTGTGTGCAGAGGCTGGGATTCATGTCAACATCAATGGCTCACTAATCACAATGAGAGTGCCGAGGGCCAAACAGATACTGTCAGTAACATATGAGCTGGCTAGTGTTACACAGAGAGAGAGAGTATAAAGGATTCACCAAAACCTCTGACACCATTATAGTTCATTCACTGCTGTCAATAAGCTAAACTCTGGAAACTGAGCTACACTGTGTGCTCACTGCACTTTATCACTCGGAAAAAGCTGCAATGTTCATTAGACTTTATTGATTCATATGCAAGAACAAGACTCAAATTGTGCTTAGACCATTTGCATACCTCTCACAACAATGAACACTGGAAATCTTTGGAAAATGTTTAAATGTAATAAATCTCAATAAACTGAAGTTATTTCATAAAAAGAAAAACAAAACAAAAAACATTACATGAATCCCTGTGTAATATTTCCCATATGACATGCTTTTCAAAGGAAAGAGTACAACCCACAGACTGGTAAAATCCTCTTCTGATGCTTGCAAGAAAACAAAAAAGCAAGTTGCATAAAAATCTGAAACTCTATTTGACAGCAGGTCCTCCAAAATCAAGTTAGTTTAATTAAATGTGCTGAAAAGTGAATTTAGACTAAATCAGGAGCCTCACGGCTATGGGTAACTCACCATAAAAGTGTGTGTGTGTGGTGTGTGTTTCTTAACAGCTTCTGGTAGAGCGTTTAACCCTTCAGTAAGTTGCTCCACCTGGGACTGCACAGGCTTTAACAGCAGCAGAATAATTTTAAAGGCTGCTAGGAAAAAAAACCTTCAACATAAAATATACCATTGCTACTGAAGCCACTGGCTGGGTTACCTATAGGACTGGATGAACTGAAACCCACACACACACACACACACATACATGCACACCCACACACACACACAACTGTGTGACAGCACAGCAGCACTCTGGCCATCTCTGGTGGATTTTTCCTAAATAAGTAAGTCATCCAGACCTCAGCTTTCCACTGGCTTCATCCAGGAGAACACAGCAGCCAAAACCCTGCAAGGCTCCACACAAACACACACATACACACACACATAAATATGCATGTGTCCACGCACATCTAAATTAATGCACACCCATATACTCTGCAAGCACACACACAGGCAGATACATGCGAAGGATTCCAAAAAGGAGGAACAGGGTCAGAGAGGAGGGGGTTGTTAGAGGGGTCTGGATAAAAAGCAAGATTTCAAGAACACACACACACACACACACACACACACACACACACACACACAAACACCTCCAGCTGCTGGCTGCCTGTGTGTTTGACAGGCAGCACAGTGAGTAGCTGTGTGGAAGCCAGCCAGCCGCTTATGAATCAGCAATGACTAAAAGTTTAAACCTGCACTTTCTGAGCTAATCGCTTGCATGCTTATTGTGAATGTATGTGTGTGTGTGCAAGTGGGTGGGTGTGCTGTAAATGCATGTGTGTGAGCACGGCTGGGTGGTTTTTCTCTTGCATGAATGTGTGTTGATGTGCATACCCGCATGCTGCCACTAGATGAGCCTTGCCTATCAGGCCTGATTGTGGCAGCTCGGGCCTTTAATTGCTTTGCACCAAATTTGACATTGTCTAAGCTGACAGCACCCTGATGAGAGGGATAAAGTGGTGCGGCGACGTACCCTTCACTTCCTCCGATCGGCCTCCACAAGAGCACAACTCCGTTTGATCGCTGCACAAGACAACACGATGGGATGCTAATCACATGCAAAGACCCAAGCTTTGACCGTGTGCCAAAGTGTGTGGGTCTGCCTCGATTTGTGTTTTCTGTGTGCAAGTGCACATGCGTGTTCCAGTAATGGCAACTCTAATCAACGGCTCGATTGGAAGAGGCACGTGGCAATAAAGCCCAACAAAATGCCTGCCAGTCCCTATTAGAGCCGAGCACTCTCCGAAAACCTGCTTGATGACACACACATATCCGCACACACACTCCATCTTGGTGGACATCTGGCCACGGTCAGAGGTAGATCTGAGCAATGAATGCCAACTGCCAGCCCCTCCTTTCCGTCACCTCTCACCCAAACCACCGCCAACACCTGCACCCCTCTCTCAAAAACCAAAAAGACTGAGCTACATAGTCTGACTTTACAGACTTTGTCCTCCTGGGTGATTTAGTCATAAACTTTGACCCCTCTAAGTGCAGCCCATTACTCGTGGGGTTGTGATTTACAAGCTAAAATTAGAGCCGGACACCATTTACTCAGCCCATTATGAGCGCCAAGGCACGACAGAGTCAATTCCCACCGAGATCCCCCACGAGAGTCATCAATCCATACTCAAGTGAAGGATCGATTATTCAGTGTACCATAGAAATGACTGATATTCAGCTGACGGTGTAGCATTTGTCTTCTTCATGCTTTGCCCCTGTATGTGAAATATTGTGTCTGCACTGTGTTACTATTCCTGTTACAAGGTTTACAAGATGTATGGCTTTGAGGGTCTATATTGTCATTTTAAAAGTGATGGCTAATGTCATTCTAGACCCTTAATATTTGGGATTTGATCATGTTGGAATATGACCACCACTTTTACAAGTAGTTCCAAATGGCTTCATTAATGTTAATTTAAAAATGACTACAACTTT
This sequence comes from Scomber japonicus, assembly GCF_027409825.1. Classification (NCBI taxonomy): domain Eukaryota; kingdom Metazoa; phylum Chordata; class Actinopteri; order Scombriformes; family Scombridae; genus Scomber; species Scomber japonicus. The sequence goes on along the minus strand of NC_070586.1, from coordinate 31,872,435 downwards.
ATAGGTAAGCCATTAGTATAAGGAACTTTTGGGCTGTCAGCTTGACTGATTGGACCACATCTGGACCAAAATCCATTTATTGATAACTTATTTAACATTTATTATTATTATTAGGATTATATTGTATTGGATTATCGCCAATTGACACAAAGTGGAAACCCAAAATGTATGGCTTATGAATAAGTAAATATAAGGCTTTAGTAAATGATTTATTAGCACCATTAAAGGCATAAGTTACATCTTAGTAGCCCTTTTAAAATATATGTTATTAATGAATTCAAATGATACTTTTTATGACATCTTGTTTTTCTGGGCCACTAAAACTCTTATTGACTAAAAGGAGGTGCTTATTAGCCCTTGAAAGCATTTTTCTGTGACATCTACTTCATCACAAAAAAAGGAGAGCGGTTGCTGTGATAGAAGGTGAACTTTCAGCTATTTTCATGAGTGCCCTAACATTACCAGTACCAAAGGAAAATACATGCTTTGCCAGCTCCAAACTTTGTAACTGCAGCCCACAGCACAGATGCTATCAAAGCCTCTGGCACCGCAGTCGGTCAGAACACATCGACCAAGCTTCTGGCAGTACGAGCGAGTGGTTTGAAGCCCTATTGTCTCTGCACCATGACCAAAGAAAAAAAAAAAAAAAAAAAAAAACCCTCTGCATTTGTTGCTGCTGACAGATAAAGTGATTGTGATTTTGATTTTTTCAGTGAAGTGGGACCTTTCCACTATCATCCACTCATTTCCTGAGTGAAGTGCAGAGCCTGCGTCGGCGCTTTTGGCAACTGATATTGGTTTGAGCTGAGGGAGCTGTGATTATTATTCTCACTGTGCCAGAGCTCTCCAGAGGAGCCACGGTGGATACGAAATACAGAGCAGCACCTGGTGTGTGAACTAAACTGGGGTAGATACATATACAAACAGCAGAGTAAAGGAAAATGCTTACATTTGATGATATATCTGCTGTATATGCACACGTGCTTCATATAGCTGGCACGCACTCCAAGAGGTTAAAGGGTTTATTCTGTTTTGAAAGTTAAGAGGTGAAATCCCACCATGAGGGCACAGAGTCCATTCAACTGAATTAGTATCTTAGTTTATAATACTACAAGCACTTAAGTATATGTTTTGAGGTGTATGAGAAGGAGAAAGCCCTGTTAAATGAGGACAGTGTGTGCCTAGGTTGGGAGGTCTCTGTGTGTATACGTGTGTGTGTGTGTGTGTGTGCGCGCTGTATGAGACATCTGTTTATATAAGTGGGAGGATGTGATAGTAAAGAACTGGCTTGGGCCCTGGCCTTTTCATAACAAAGCCCAAGGCAATGAGGAGATTCATCCCAATATTTGTCTCATAAAGGAATAGAGTCAAACAAATCCCTCCTGCAGAGGCCATCTCGAAAGAAAACCTGCAACATTCCAGCTCCTTTCACTGAACCACTTTTACTATCTGCTTTTCTCATCACACACAATTTGTGGTTCTCTCACTCACATGTTTTCCAACAATGAAGTGAAATGTAAGACAATGGTGTAAAAGCTGAGAAAAGTACTGAAATAAAAGCAACAAAGCAAGCCAACAGACTATGATGCTAAGTGTATGTCACTTCACTATGACTGGTAGCTTGTTTTAACAACTGTAACTTTTGCAGCTGCACTTTATGTGATGTGACGATATTAGATTGTGAAAGATTAAAATGTCTCCATGATCTGCCCCTACAGAGAGATCAATTCAGTCTGCTAGCAGGAGGCTAACAGGTAACAGCACAAACCATGGCGAGCGCCTCCAACTACATCTCCTATCTGCTGGTGAAATCTACAGCAGTTTAAATGTCCTGCTAGGAAGCTCAACTGCTGCACATCATGTTAAACTGACAGCCGGGCTGCAGGAAATCACCACCGTTTAGCGGCTAGCTCCCCTGCTAACCGGTAGCACTGACTTCTGTCATGTCAGCTCTGTAATATTGTGTTGGTGCCTTTTTTTTGTAACGACGTACATCCTGCTAATTATCCCAAATGACACACTAGCACTTCTGCACTGTGTCAACTGTTTGCTTTTCAGCTGTGAAATGAGTTTGGTTGCACTGTTAGTTTGGTTTTCACACAGCAATATCCATTTTAAACAAGCCCAAACAGACTGGAACTACTTTTGAATGCAGCTTTGCACACCTGCTCTTGTGAAATTGTTTTTGTTTAATGTAATTTAATGGGTGTATGTTTTTATGTTGTTTGTGAGGTCCTAACCAAAGACACATTTCTATCATTGTGAGTTTTTTGAATGGTGAGTGCTGTTCAGTACCTTGCAAAATAGTTTTAAAAACCAACATGACAAAGACTTTTAATATAATGATGCCATATCGCCCACCTCTAGCTGCACTACTCATTGTTCTTCTTCTAAAATTCAGTTCAATGACTGTGTAATGTGAAAGGTGTCATTCATGCTTTTCCCCTTTTCAGCTTCTTTTAGCTTATTGTTTTGGTTCTACTGCTACATCTTACTGTTTTGGTTCAGTCTACTGTACACCATCTACCCAGCTGGAAGTGATAATATGCATATTTTTATCAGCTTCCCCCAAGTGGCAAAAAATCAATCAATTCTCCTTTAAAGTGTAGTCTCTAAAGTAAAGCCTGAGATACTGCTTCTTTATCGTTAACTGTAGCTGTAGATAAGAGTACAGTTTAGTAAGGGTATAACATTTTGCATTTTGTAATGAAAAATGGAGATTCAACCACTTTTATCTACTGATGGATAAAGAGTAAATGTGTATTTTGCTAGAAATATTTTCAAATGTTGGTTGTAATTTCATTTTTGTATATCAGGTAATTTAAGTCTTTTATATCATCGTTTTTCCATAGACTTTTATCTTCCATTACCTGTTGATGCCACATCTGAAAATGTGCATTCTGTGCTTTGGCTTTTAGTCGACATCTGTGTTTTACGACCTTCACGCAAGATACAGTAAGCACATATTTATTTTCAGACATGAATGGGCATCTGTGAGGAAAAAAAAGGCATCCACATATTCTTGGAAATCTTGTTTCCAGGCATTGGTCCTGACATTACATGTGACTAAACTGCCCATAGAAGACAAACTGCTATTGCTCAGTGGCTTGCTGAAGTAGAACCTGAACCATTACTGGGAAGTAAGGAGCATTTCAGGTCTTGCAAGGCCACTAAAGAACAATGGTGGCCACTAGTGAATATGATTACCCAGGTAAACACACAGCCGTTCTTTGTATACTCTGTCATTTTATAGACTCATTCAAGATCAAAGCCAGTGTGATTTTTCTTCTTCTTCTCCTCCTGTGGAATAACCAGAGGCAGGGATATCCTGTTTCATTAGCTTTCCTCTCACTGCTGCTATTGTCGTCTGTCCAACAAAATATAACCGGCTGAGGGACGGAGCCGCAGCTGAAATAGCAAATAGCCAGGCGAACCAACGTGGGTGCAAGATTATTGACAGAGCGGAAGGTTTAGAGTAATATATGTGAGCGTGGATCAATTCATGTGTCCACTCCTGAGTGTGTGTGAGTGTATGTGTGTTTGAACGTGCACCGCATGCAAATTCCCACTGGGTGTTGTGTTTGTGAAGCCTAATTTGTGCACATGTACATACTTGCATCTGCCCCTGCACATGTGAGTGTGAGTTTATGTGTGTATGTGTGTGTGTGTAAGTGACTGTAACGGTGTGAGCTGTGTGCATTATCTCATTTTGTGGCTCTCCCAGGCTGCAGGAGGACCTGTCCCTAATGGCCTCTGTGTTCATTGTGGCGGGGCAGACAGAGGGCAAAATGAGGGCTGCCCTCCCCCTCCATGGTAACTGCTGGGCCCCTGGAGGTCCATTGCTTAGTTGGCTGTCCCACTCAGGGTCCAGCTCGAGCCCTCTGGGACGCCTGCAGAGGGGAACTAGACAGCTAAACAAATGAGATCACCTCCTACTACTGACAACGTCTACCTCACCCAGGCTGACTTCACATGCACCTTGGCTAACTTTACTTTCCTGATTCAGTGATTTAAAGGTCAGTGTGAGAAACAAATGTGAATGTAACAGAATCAGATGAGACCAGCAAACAAACACTTTACAGTTTTCATGGAGAGTATTAATAATTAAAAAGCACTGACTCATCCAGCCTCGTTTTTTTTAAAGAAATAGCTAGACATTTTTGAGAAATAGGCTTAAAGTAGGTTGAGAAGATTGACAACACTCTCATATTTTTCTGTTAAATATGAAGCTACAGTCAGCAGCTAGTTTGCTTAGCTTAGCACAAAGACAGGATGTAGCTTAATCTAATGGACAGACATTAGAGTGGCATCAATCTTCTCATCTATCTTGAGGCAAAATGTCGAATTATTCCTTTAAGCAGATTTTTTTGACTCCTGTGAGCCTCACAAAAACAATTTCATTGACCTCCTGAGGTGGAAGCAGAAAGCTCTGAATTTGATAAATCCTAATCTCAAAATCTCATTACCCGAAAGAGAAGAAGGTATGACTTTTTGTACTTTTATGAGCGAGCTGCCCCTTTAACCATTAACCAAGTCATACCAAGTCAATTTATGGGGAGTGACGGAGACGGACAGCCAGCGAAACAGACGACAGACAGCGATGCCCTGCTCTTTGAAGGAAATTACTCATCTTTCTATTCTTGCGGGGACATCTGTTCTCCCTAACATACACAGCAGGTGACTGACGTCTGCACACACGCACGCAGTGGACTCAACCTGTTTAGCCCCACATAATGAAGCACATAATCACATCCTCAGACGCTGAGACATAAAGGAGTTCTATCAAGAAGGATTATCCCTGTTACACCCACCCCCACACACACGCACACATACACACACAGATGAGCTTCCATGCACGCAAAGACAGCAAAGATGCATTACGAGTCCCAAAATCAAGAACACAACAACCTCAGACTGTTGCCACTAAAATGACAAATGAGGACGATAGAAGACAGCAACACACGCCGAAATTTATGTGTGAATATATAAAAACAGTCTTCTTCTCAAAACAACAATTATTTGACTAGATCAGGGAGTCACAAAGCGAGAAAGAAGAAAGCAAGGAAGAAAGAAACACCCTGTGAGCAGCTCTGGCTGAGGTCATCTTTATTAATAAACCCTCTGACAACAAACACACTCACATCAAGGCTTTCGCCCTCCACACTCCCTCCCTTCCTTTGCTCCTTGAGAAATGGCAATTGCCAGACAGACACAGTGGGGGTGTGGGGTGTGGTGTCTGTACCCACACATACAACCATACACACACACACACACATATACAGTGCAGCATGGCCTAGAGACAGCGTGTCAGTGATCTGTCAGAGGGTAACAGTGCGGAGCAGGTGTGTGTGAGTGTGTGTTTTGGGGAGAAGTAAAAAAGAGGATGGCCAGACAGACAGGAAGTTTGCTCTGCACATACACACACACTCTCACACACACACATACACACTAAGAAACATGCCCCGGCTCATTTGTTCCTACTGACAGGAGAGGAGAGGGATGGTTTTCTACAAGACATGCCTAAGGGGGGGAGGACAGGTGTGTGTGTTGAGTGTCTGTGTGTGAGAGAAAGAGCATCGGAGGGAAGAGAAGCAGAGGAAGAGAGCTCAAATTTGCATCAGATCTTAAGGAATCTACATTGACTAACTGTATATGTGTTTCCTTTGCAGACAGTGAGAGTGTGCATGTGATGTTTGCTGTGGTGGAAGGTGAATGTACTTTTGCCCAGAGGGACACACTTATGATGCGACATTAGAGCGTGACCTGGTATCACTGCAGACAGCCATGTAACACGCTCAAGTGGCTTTATGCAATCTGAACTCACACTTGATCATTCATCGCAACACAGCAGGTGGATTTTCTCATGTTTGCAAGCAGGTGTTCACACGGAAAACAGCAGCCCATTAAAACAATTAAAGGGGCTGTGATGACATATGATTGAGGACGGACTGAGTAATTCACCTGTTTGTTTCAAGTCTTATCAGTAGCAAAACACTGCAGAGGTTTATAGTAATATAGGACACAATTTGACCGCTATGGAAAGACAGCCAATATCAAAATAACTGTAGAATAACACCATTTATGTTACAAATTAATCTACCATAACTGTGAGCCTGCACATATATGATAGACTAATGCAGTATTGGCAAAGGATGCTACTTTGCTTTGTAGGAAAGGTTGAGCCATCCATCCATTCATCCATCCATCTATCTTGTTATGCTCATCCACATCCAAGAACGCTGCAAGAGCTTCCTCATTCATTTGAATGACACTGTTCTGCATTGGCATCCCTGCTGTGTTGCGCTCCAGCAAAAAAAAAAAAAGAAAAAGAAAGCATGGCCATCTGGCAAAAAAGATGCACCTGGCTCTACTTTTGCTGGAACCCAATGCAAAGTCATCTGGCAAGGCCTTGCATTGGCCTGTCACATACCTACCAGGGTACATCCCTGGTAGATTACTTTGTTTTTCTAGTAAGATACAATTATTGCTGCCTTGCAAACTTTCCAGAGCAATCAGTTTTTGTCTTTTAATATCATATACCGCTGTGTAGTATTTTCTTGATGAGGTTTAAAAGCCGAATTGAATTGCAACCGAGCAAGATCGCCCGGACATCCTTCTCCCTAGCCACGTCCTCCAGCTCTTTCTGCATAATTCTTCAAGATGGAATACATAATCCCTCCCATGTGTTCTGGTTCTGGCTAGAGTCTTAGCTCAGTTGTACGTGCCTGGAAAACCCCAAGAAGGAGGCATCTCGGGGGCATATTAGTGCCCAAACCACCTCAATTGGATTTTTCAGTTGATCCAAGCCTTATATCCTGTGCCTTAAGATTGATTTATACTTTTAAGACGGCATTTCTGCGACTGGCAGGGTCAACGTGATGTAAATGTTGTCGTCTGCCCGTGTTGAAAAGGTTCCATGAGGACAGTCTATATACAGCCTAACATTTATGACCATGTACATACCCACAAACATTTTAAACACACCCCACACCCAAATATATATAAATAGAACCATGCATATTCGTTTAAGTGTCTGGCCCTTACAGGTGAGTCCAGTTATAAAGGAAGGAACATAGATCGACCAGTACATCAAAAGCTTGCCCTTCATGCCAAGATCCATCTTTATCACACTGTGGTTTAGCCAGGCTTAATTTCTTTGCCGGAGCCCTTTGCACCTAGACCCCTACTGTGCCAATGCAGTGGCCTCATGCAGTGTTAATGCCGGTCTGAAAACAGTCAGAGTCAGATTCTGTTAAATGAAATCTTTGGCTAATATGATACTGTTTTGCTTGGATGTCGTGTAGCTAATGTTTGGGCTTTGGTAAGTGGCACTCTTCCTTTTATAGCCGCAGTGGCTGTCACGATTATGCTAAACAAGATGTATCTTCTAGTTATCCCAAATAGACTGCTCTGCTGCCAAATGCAAGACACATCACTTCCCATGATGCTACTTGTTCCAGAGAATTCTTCATGGGAATGACTTACGTAACACAGAGCGTGTTTACATCAGCAAACGCAGAGTATAACAAATAAAAGCTTTATGAAGTGAATACATGTTTAATCACTAGTGTGTCATATCGGTTTGCAGTTACGAGAGGTAAAGGATACAGAAGATCACTTTAATGAATCCCACTGCGAAAACAAACTTTCCCCTGTTACATGTTGTAAGTTCCAGTCAATATTACATGATGTACATTCTGTGACAGGACAAATTATAAGTCATGCCAGTTCTTCAAGGGAGCTCAGGATCAGAACATGTGACACAGTTGAACCTCGGCGGATCGTCTTGCTCACTAAATGCAGAACAGCTGGCAAATTTCACCATTCGCTCTGGTTAGGCTGCATTTAACATTTGGTTAAAAAGCAATTTCTTTTTCCACCTCGACGAAGCCGTTTTATAGTATGTGTGCTTCTTTTGGACGCCGCCGAGTGAGTGAAGAGATGGCAGAGACAGCAAGGGTACAAGCGCAAACGTTGCCATCTGGGTTTGAGAAGACTGTGCTGTTAGTATGAGTTGTGCAGCACAGACCTCCGAAGCCCTGAAATATCCCAAAAAATCACTATTTCTACAGCGTGGACCCACTTTCTGGTGCAGCTAAAAAGAACTGAAGAGCCTTTATGATCTTGAGGGAGACTATAATTATTATTAAATCTAATACTTGCATGTATATTATAGATGTAAATAGAAGTGAGGAGATGTCAGGCATTCATAGTCAGCTCACTGTTCTGCAACACACTAGATTGTAAACAACTGGAGGCTCAGACACTGTGACCAACAAGGATTATATCACCTCGTCATGAGATCACACCGGGCCTGTAGCCAATTGCTTGATGTGCTTTAAACTGTCAAGACCGGCTGAGACGAGATGAAACTCTCCACTCTAACTCTCGGCCCGCTTACATTTTATCAATTTCCAATGAGAGCATAACTAGGAATCAATGGCGTAATAATGGACGGTGAGAAACCGTGTTAAAATGTAATGCTATCTGTTAAATGCACCTTTGGTTGCTGGCTGTTCAATGCGAGTAGAATGCTTGCCTGCCTTGTAATTAGTAAGGATACATTTTGTCTTTGGAGTAGGAGGAGTGGGAAATTTGAAATTGGATTTGGATTTTTAAAAAAGTTGATATCTTTAGAGTGAAGCTGTCCGCACGTTTTGAAATCTGACTGTTATAATGAATGTGTTCTCTGCACAGCTTGTTGGAAAGCTCTCTGAAGCTGCTATTACGCTGTCATGTGACATCCAATAAAAACCATACAAATGAAATTCTTTAAGGTGGGTTAGCAGCTGCTTAAAGCAAGTTGCACTGCAGGGTTTTACAGACCAGACAGCCCTGAAGTTGCTTAGAAAATTCCTTACATCACCTACATTGCAATGGTACATGGAGACTCAATAAAAATGAGTTTGATGTTATTCTAACCAAAACATTAAAGATCAGCTTTGAGAACCTGTAATTTATTCATACAAACTGTCACATGCGTACAGCTTTTTTCAATTTTCCTTCAACCATCACAAATTGCAGACTGTTTTAAATAACATCAACATCAACAAACCTGCCTCCAAATAAATGCAAAGCTCAGTGGTGGCTGACACATGCTGTCAACCCTTGAATCAAAAACTCAGCAGTCACTTTCGAGATGGAAAAATGTCTTCGGTCTGGTAAATAAAAGCCACATCTGCACATTACCAAAACCAGTGGTGGGCTGACTGTTTAGACAGACTGGCAGCGTGCAAATACAAATTGGGATGTTTAAAAAGGATGTGTCAAATTCAACACACATCTATTATTTGTTCTGATTGAATTATATGAAAATTAGGATGCATACTGAGACATTCAAAGAGAAACATGTCCCCAAATCCTCTCATTTCTAAAGCAAAAGTCCCGGAGGTGCATAATTGGAGAGGTAAACCCTTTAAAAACGCACCACGGCACCATGTTTAACAGTTATTTCAAAAAGACTTCTGATTAAAAAGCATATTCAGAAGTCCACAAAGGCGTCAGAGAGAGTGAAGGAGCTCTTCTCTGGCCCTTTAAGTCAAGGTTAGAGGAAAGAACTAGGCCATTTTGTTGCCGCAATGGAAAAACAAAAGTGGCAGGGTGTCTGGGTGGCAAACAGGGGGGAGGGGGGCGGGGGTGACAGCGGTACAAAGAAATCAAATAAATACTGACAATAAATGAAGTGCAGAGGAGGCCTGTGGTCACTGAGCAGAAGTCAGAGAGCCGCTGACGACGACAGTCGCGCACTCTGCCTGTATCTTTTTTTATCTGCAACATTTTGCCGCTTTACTATTCTTGTCTGCACCAGTCTATCTCACTTCTTCTGACTCTCTTTCATCATCACAGGCACTTCTCTGGCTTCCATACACTCTATATGAATTGTCTCTATACTCTTTCATTTATTTCAGCTTCCATTTCCTCACTTCTATCTTTAAAACTTTGACTTTCTCATTTTTTTGGGGTCGGATGAACTGTCTCTCAACCTTCTTGCGTTTCACATGTTGAGTCTATTTAGCTGCCTGACACTTATCTCTGACTCAATTCAGTCACTTATCTTTAAAAGGAATAGTTTGACATTTTTGGAAATAAACTAATTAGCTGTCTTGCTGAGAGTTAGATAAGAAGATTGATGCCACTCTTATACAGTATCTGTATGATAAATATGATGCTATGGGACAGTTAGCTTGCCTTAGCATAAAAGACTAGAAACAAGGAGGAAAAGCTAGCCTATTTCTCTTCAGTGGTAACAAAATTTGTCCTCTAAGCACCTCTAAAGTTCACAAATGAACACAATATATCTTCTTTGTTTAAACCAGCATTTCCCAAAATGTCAAATGTGTCCGGATGTATTTAGCCTAGCTAAGCATAAAGATTGGAATCAAGGGGAAACAGCGAGCTTGTCTCTGTCTGGTAAGAACAAACTATGCAATAAAACCGCCAATGCTCACACTGAACACTGTATCTTTATTCATCCACCCAGCTTTTTTATAGTGTGCTACCAGATATGTTGGTGAACACAGACAGAAGTTAGAGCTTCTTAAGCTTCTGTACTGTGACATATTTCCCATATGAAACAGTGTACAGAGGGATTTAAATCAAATCCTTCACATTTGATTGGACCGCTAAAAACTGGGCAGGGTTTATAGAGTTAAGCACAAAGCTACAGAGAGACACAGAGCTACAGAGGACTTTTGGCTCCACACACACACCTCCCTCACCTGTTGTTAGATCGAGAAGAGGATGAGGGAGAGATGAATGAATTGGACCTCAGCTAAATCTCTCACCATATTACCCCGTTAGCTACTACAACCCACAAACAGTGAAGTGCAGTTTTATGTGACTTTTATATGATTTATATGCAGCTTGCTACTCGCCCAAAGTCACATTTGATTGGATGAACTTTTGTAAACGCCCCTGAGTGCAGGATGAGTCATCAAATATTTGAAAACCGTTTTACGGGAAGAGAAAAGACAGGGATTTCCATGTAAAACACTCTAATACTGATACGTGGCATATACAAAAAAGATAAATAAACATTTATGGGACACAGGATTAAAACGTATTTCACTGGAATATAAAAAAATACATATCAAAGTGTCTTTTTTATATTTATAATGCTATAAACATTAAACAAACTAGTTAAAACATGTGACTGCTAATGCACAGTTTTGTAAACACACACAAAGATACACACACACACACACACACATAGAGGCAGTGACAGATATACACACTGATGTCTTCATACTTTGGTAACAACATTCTGGTGATCCTTCTAAGGTGTTCGAGTGTTTGTGTGAAAGTGTGTAGTGAGTGTGTGTGGTGAGTGCTACAACCCATGTGAGAAGTAACACACATAAATCACAACAACATGTACATGATGGCTTCATACTAATTACAGATTGCCTGCGTGTGTGCGTGAAGTGTGACGCAGTATGTACGACAGTCCGAGAATATGTGAGAACAGTTTGTATGAATCTGCCGGAATGCTACAGCGCATGTGTTTGTTGATTTTACAAAGCCCCCCCCCCCACCCCACCAACGAGCACACACACACACACACATGCTATCTCTCTTTCCCAAACCACTGGTGCCTTTGTGAGTCATTCTTGTCAGTGTGTGTCAGAGTGTGTGCGTGCATGTGTGCACATCTTAATCTCTCAGCTTAGACAAACCCAGCAGAGATTCTAGTAAATGTTGTTAATAAAGTCTAGCAGGAGCTCTGTCTGTCATATAACTGTGGTAACACACAAACACACACACACACACACACGGATACGCACACACACACGCTAAAATACACAAATACATGTATAGACTTCATAATTCTCATAAAGTCTAAAAATCATACAAAGCACTTACACAAAGGCACACCCCAACACACACAAAGTCAAGGACACACACTGGTGCAGGTACAAATAACACACAAACAAACATTCACAAAGAGACGAAGATGCACACAGGTTTACACACACTCGCATGAGACACAGACACAAAGAAACAGCCACACAGACTCAGAGAAACAAAGGCAAAGGCACACACACAGACACAAAGAAACACATACACGCACACTGCGACAGACGGCGTGGGCCTGACAGCATGCAGCACATCCACAACCACAGAGACACAATCCTCATATGCTATGAGTGCTGAGGCAACACACTGCGATGGCGAACGCAGCTCTAGAGAGGACGGTTTTGTGCGCTACAATAATGCGGGAGGCGTCCAACGACACAGCATCACTGTGGAACAAAGCGAGCGTCCACCGCAGCGACGGAAAGAGAAATCGCACACATCTGAACACACAGCACGGCTCAAAGCTCAGCCGGTCACACAAAAGACACAAGTTGATGATTATGAATGAGTGCGATCACATGCACAGAGTGGGTAGGAGTCTTCTTCCTGAAGCCTCATCCACTTTCATCCAACTCAGCATGCATCAGGTCATATTGTAACAAGTATTATTACAATATTTTGATGATGAGCATTTATTTCTACCTTACTTATACTCATCTAAACTTAGCCCAAAGCCCATTTTTGTCCAAAAGTAACAAAATCTGCTTAACAGCACTTCTAAAATCTCTTTTATCAATACATTATTTGAAGTTATAGTTGAAGAAGTGTAAGTGTAATGTGCCAATACATTTTTGGATTCTCTTGTCTGGCAACCTCACGGTGCTGACAAGACTTCAGGAAGTTGCTGCCCCCATAAAACCACAAACAGACGTTTTTAAACTTCAGATCTATATTTAGCATTTATTCCTCTTCTCTATTAAAGAGCCACAAAAGAGCAGATCCACCACACATAGAGACACACACTCAGCAAAACACTCGACCCCACCCCTCTGCTACCCAGCAAAGCGTCAGGGGAGCGGAAAGAGAATGACACACTCCACCACAACCTGCCCCACCACCTCCACCCCTTACACACCCATAGCCACACACACACACACACACACACACAGCAGCAGCAAACTTAATTTCAAAATCAATTAATTAAAAAGCACGGCGCTCTCCCACAGGGAGTCAAAGACAAATTTGAGACATTTAATCCTGGTACACAAATCAGAGCTGTTCAGAGGGCAGATATGAGAGGACAGGATGGATGGAGGTACGGAGGGATGGAGGATGGACGGTCAATGAATTTTAAAAAGGGAAGCCGTGTTAACTCAGTCGTTTCAATTTGACATGACTTTGCCTATTTTAGCTCTAAACCCTACTTTTTCCCCCTCCTTCTATCGAGATGGAAAGAAGAAAAGAAAAAAGCATGATCAGCAGAGACGGAAAGAGAGAGAGTGTGTGTGTGTTTGTGTGTGCGCGTGTGTGTTTATGGGTTCATCAGCATCCCTCTCTCTCCCCCTCCCTGTCTCTTTCCATTAGTTTTGAGGCGTTTTTTAAGGAGACGTGCTATTGACTTTTTGATGCGTACAGGCAGAAGGCGATTCATTGTGTGTGTGTGTGTGTGTGTGTATCTGTGTGTGTGCCTGTGTGTGTTCTTTGTGGCTGGTCTAACCTCGGGCGAAAAAATCATAATAAAGAGTTTGCCTTTCTCTCTTCCCCGGTGTTCCTAAAAAAGACTTTGCCTTATAAGTACAAAAAAAAAATGACACTGCGAGATAAAATGCACCATATGCCACGACTCTGTGTGTGTGAGTGTGAGAGAAGATAGAGGGAATGTGTGAGCATAAGTGTTTGTTAATATGAGCAATATGTGTTTGTGTGTGTGTGTGTGTGTGTGTGAGTACAAGCAATGAGTGAATGTGTTAGTACAGGTGAGATAGTGTGTGTTCGAGAGAGTGTGTGAAAGCATGAGGAGAGGAAGAAGCATAGAAGTAGATGAAGTAGTCTCGGCTCATTGAAAACCATGTAGCTTTAAATTACTTTTCATTTTTTCAGATACATTTATGGATTAAAGGTTAGCTTTACTTTTTTTCAAATTAATCGCAATACAATATTTACATGCCATCCTCTTACTCCTCAAAAATATATTCCACAATACAGCGAAAGCTATTACGGTTAGTCATGGTTAGCTTGTTGATTTGGCTAATTGATGAACCAAAGGATTAAAACATAGCTTTATATTTTTTCCCATTTATCTTAATACATTATTTACATGTCATATGTACATTGAAAGTGTTGGTCATTCTAATCAACCCCCTGTTCCTCCTCACAAATATATTCCACAATACAGCTAGTGCTAATATAGCTTGTTGATTTGGCTAACTGGTAAATTTAAAGATTAAAGGTTAGCTTGACATTTTTCAAATTATTCTTAATACAATATTTACATGTCATATGTACATTGAAAGTTTAAGTCACTGTAAAAATCCTCCTCTTACTCCTCAAAAATATATTTCACAAAGCTAATGTTAAAGCTAATATAGCTTGTTTATTTGGCTAACTGAGGCTGAGTTGAGTACTGGACAATTTGCTCTGCCTTGACTTCGAAAGTTGTTTGCTAATTTCGTGAATTTGTAAGCTATGCTCCTGATTTGGCTGAGCTAAATATGCTAAAGCCTCATGTTAGCTTCAGCTGAACTTGAGTGCATTTTTAGACGTGAAACTTATTTTCTAATCCTATAAATACTTTTAAAAAATCATAAAACTTAGTGAAAACAAATTGCCACAAAGATTTAAAATATAGTTGTCAGGTTTTTTTTGTCAAGGAAAAGTAAACGTTTTATTTACTCACTGTAACAATATTCCATATCAAGTGAGAGTTTTGCAACATAATGATGCTTAAGTAAGAATGAAACTATGTGTATGTTCTCGGTGCATTAATGTTTAGGCAGTACATTAATGTTGTACTGTAGCTTGGTGGATATAAATTTACCTGCTTACATGCTGGAATTTTTTTTTATTTTAAATAATTTATGTCATATAGCCTATAAGCTGAACATGTGTTTTGTATGTAAGATCTTAACTTGTCTAGTGACTACTAATTATAGCTGACAGTACAATATTTCCCACGTTTCCCATGTTATAAACGGTCACGCTAACCTAATTTCCACCACTCGAAAGCAAGAATATGTGTTTGTACATGTGTGAAAGAATTATGCAGTGTATGCATGAATGTGTGTGCATGTGTAAAAGGCTATATATGGAGAGGTTTATTACAAAAGGGAGCACAGCAGTAGGGGACTAAAGCAAGAAGAGCAAGAAGAATAAGAGCTAGTACCAAAAAATAAAAAGATGAGAGACTGAACGAGAGAGAGAGAGAGAGAGAAGAAGGTGAAAGCCAGGTTGGAAATTGATGGTGTAATTGTTGACTGCTGGACTCTGCTCTTATCTTGGTTTCTCAGAGTTGTTGTCTGGGCACGCTGGCTTCTTTTCTCTAGCTTTCCAATCTCTGTCTCTCTCTGGGAGTGGACCAAACCTGGCAACCTGTATACTTTCCACACTTCTTTTTTTCCAGCTCAACAGCCCTTGTATTCTTCTTAATCTTTATTTTTCTCCTCTTTTATCTCTTCTCTGTCATATCATTGTGGCTGCATCCTATTGAGCATCCCATCCCATGTCATGTCTTTCTCTTTTTTCTCTCTCCAACCTTCTCTCCAGACAGTCAGACATCACGCAGAGAGCAGTGGTCTGGAAAAGAGCAGCAGGAGAGGGAGGTGTGTGTGTGTGTGTGTGTGTGTGTGGGGTGCGCAGCCAGCCGGGGTCAAAGGTCAGTCTGCAGCAGGATAGGGGGCGGATGAGGGGGCAAACACACATGCTGTCTCTCTCTTTCACCCCCACTACCCAGCACATAAGCCAGACCCACACCTCAACAACAGTCCTATTATAGCTGCAGCTGGTAATACAGCTGCGCTCAAATGAGATTCTAGTGCTGGACTTGAGGTGAGGCCAGTAAGGTGCTAGCCAGAGCTAGCTCTTACAATCATGGACCTTACTAAGGTAGCAGTGAGGTTTCAATAGAAAGTGTAGAGGTAATTTACAAAGCAAAGACCTCGAGGGGTTAGAGGAGCAGATGTAGAGAAAGTAAATCAGTAAAGCTGAATTGATGTAAGAGGTTAATGAACATCCTAGTGTAGATGCCTATAGCTTAGTATCATATTTCACCACAATTGCACAAGACCAATGTACTGTCTGTGATCAGGCTTGTGTTGTGGTTCAATGTGTTTTCTTTTCCTCATGGTATTGAGCAACATCGTGTTATGTGCATACCTGAGTGATTTATATCCAGGTAACTTCTGTTTTGTGTTGTCTCATTACTGAATCAGAGGTTTCTGGAATCGCTATGTTTACATTCTTAAATTCTCAGTGAGTCATAGAGATGATTGCGGCAAGCGAAATATTCACAGTAAAGATGTTTTTCTTAGATATACTGTAAGTTACCGAGAAGGAGAAAGCCACTGAGCCTTTAGCTTCCTTGATATCGTCTTTCACGATCCACATTCTCCACTAGTGTTATAAACTTGTGGGAGAAAACACTGCAGCACATGTGTAGGCTCCATAGTGATGCTATAACCCCTTAATGCACACCTATAAATCCAGCTTAAGGCTCCCAAAATTGTTGCGGTACCCCTGAGCAAAGATCTTAACTTTTTACCATCTATACCACCCGTGAGAGGCTGGCACTTTGTAATACCTGCACTGACTGCTAGTGCTATGATACCTTATGTAAAGGTGTAATATTTGTATATCAATAAAGCTTTTTTCGTTGATGTCATTCACAAAAAGAACACTTTGCCTCTAAAATAGACAAGGTACAATAGCTGAAACCTACAATGTAATAAAACCTTGAAATCTCATAGTTAAAATACAAATTATAGTGAACATGAACAATTTAGGCAGACCAACTGCAGACAATCACAATCAGTGTTAAAAGGTTAACCCCCAACTACTCCAGTAGATCTGCTCAGTGGCTCTGGTTCTGGTTCAAGGCTCTGGTTGTACTAAGCAGCTCCCAGTGTGAAGGTAAGGCTGCAGGTGGGAGTGTATGTGAGAGGACTGAGCTACAAGGCATCATTAGAGTGACATTACAGCACCCGATATATAGATTCTGTCCACATCAGGATCTTATATCCAGCATTGTGACACTCTGACATCTTTATTTACATTCAGATTTCACTATATGTGGTATTTTTGCTGTCTGCAGGATCTCATTACATCTATCGTGGGCACTAAGCGAAGCTGACGGGTAGGTGGGGAGGTGGCATCGTCAACAAAAACAAACAGCAGGTCTGCAGTATATGTAGGCACGATTCTGTGCAGCCTGTATTTACTTTTAATTTAAGCCAAAAAAAGGGTTATGTTTAGCAAACCTTTCATAAGACGCAACAGAAGCAGTGACAGGTTACCTCACTGTGGTGGCGTTAGCATCTGCTGTGAACACTGTATCAGTTCCTGCTTCACTATAGATAAAGAAAAGGAGCGGTGACTCATGCGTTTAGATCCTGCTGGAGTCGTCATACTGGGATCCATGAGGCAAGGGGGCAAGACACCACAGTCCTCATCACACTTTCAATCATTTCCTACAAGTCACACTGCCTCTTTACAGAGGCATCTCCAATTAATGAAAAGAAGTACGCTTCAGCTCGGGAGACGTTTAAGCAGCATTTCACACATTGTCTTCACACTTGCCAAAAAATCCCCATGATACTAGAGAGGAGTACTTGCTCAGTGGTAAGAGCCACATGAGTGTGTGATTGATTTTTCTATAGTGAAGAAAAAGCATTGACTTCCCAGTAAGAAGTGACAGGCTGAGCTTCCATTGGGAATTGCAACGCTAAGTTAACCTTGAATTTCCAGTTAGAGGTGCTACACTAGTTAAACATTTTCTATTTCATTTAGGAGGTGCTAATGACTAACTTTGATTTTTCTACACACCAAGATAACACTAGAAAAGTAGCAGGAAATAAGGAAGGGTAGTTCTCACTTTCCTAAAGCTAAGCTACTCCCACACACTAGCTCAATGAAGCTCTCAGAGAGCGGCCATGTAGGGGCCCTCCTGCAGCTGATAAGCCTGCATGGGCCCCTCTGTAGTGCCTACCCTGGAGGAAGGCCATTAGCCTGGTGCAGCTCCTTCCTGGATAAGCTGCAGCTTACTAGCCAGCGAGCCGCAGGGCAACTTTTTATTGTCCTTTCAAAACTTTATGTGTGAGTGTGGGGCGATAGCATGGGAGGGGCAGTGTGTGCTGGAAAGTGTCTAGAATACAGTATGTGTGTGTGCGTGTGTGTGTGCTCAAGCTGCGCGCTCCCGGCACTTCCTGCCCACTAACGGCCAGTCCCACGGTAGGGAGGGTGAGCTCTATCGGACCAGAACAATGCCAAAAAAAGGCTGTCATAAAAACAAACTACCATGCTCTGGTTAGCACGGGGAAGAGGAGGGTAGGGGCCTACTTTTCACTGCACACCCCCACCCCCTCCAGCTGCCCAGTTCAACTACGTCATTATTCACACACACATTAACGCATACAATCTCAGGACTTTTTACTGTTATCTGTTGCTGGTCGCCTGTGCCGGTTTGCATACAAGGAAATGATGCATGAAAACAGCAAGAAGCAAGAGCTGAATATGCATAGACATATAATCTAAACACACACACACATACACACACAAAGCAATGTTGCTGCTGACAGTAAACAATAGGAACCTCGCATTCACACAGGGTCCAAACAGCTTCGACGTGTCACCAAAACCAGAGCAACAAAAAGAGAAACAATTTAAACAAAACGCAGAGCGGACAACTGAGCCAGAAAACATCTGCTGAGTCAGAACAAACAAAACAGCCAGCAGCCAACGAACATATGCCTCAGGGGACCTCAGAAAACATACTAAATACCACGGTGTCCCGAAACCCAGTTGGCTCGCTGACAAGGTTTTTGGACGGGCATATTACTGTCTATCCCCAATCCAAGCTTTACAAATTTCAGACATAGCCAAGGATGGATGGACCCAGGAAGCAGCATGAAACAGGGAAGATGAGTCCAGCTGCTATCTGAAGAGGAAATTATTGGACAAGAGTCAAATATAATGAAGACTCCTCTCCCTCTGTCAATCTTTGACTCAGTAGGTGGGGACAGATTGAAAAAACAGACTACATGGCCGAAGATACTGTACATGGATGTACTCTGCTGTAGATTCTATGCTATTTTAATGATCCAGCAGGAATAAATGACATTGTACAGTGACAAAATATTAAAAGAATTGTTTAGGAATAGAAGACAGATTCCTCTCTCATGTCTATACAGTGTGCAGCAAGTATAGAGCCACCAATTCTCACACATTGACTGCGAGACTCATGCAATTGACACTTTTCACACGCTCTCATGCCACACATCCATTTTCACACAGAGCGACAAACAAAATTCATAAGTGATAATGTCGTGGTGCGAAAAGAGGACACTGACAGCGCACAAGACAGACAAGACAGAGCAGCACAGACCATCAGCAAATCTATTATATTGTAAAGTATTCCCACGCGTGTTGCTCAGAGTAATCTCTTGTTGTCACCATGAGTTTGCCAGAGCAGACTCCTGGAAGTCAGCTAATTTCAGCTTCATATTCTTTTAATCAACTATAAGAATGAAAACAGAAAGACTTTAACTGGCACTTTTAGAGTTGCTCACAGTTTCAGGTTCAATGTCAAACCTACTGTGTGTTTGAAATGATGTTGTCATCACTTTTTATGACATTGTTCTGTAACCCTGATCTAACTTCGGTAAACAAAAAAAAATCCATTTAACCTTTCTAACTTTATACGTCCTATTTTACATATAAACTTGAATGGAAACCCAGCTATGAATACATAGACAGATGTGTATACTGAGAGCACAGCAATACAGAGAGAAAGAGATAGAGATGCACATAAAGAGAGAGAGAGAGAGAGAGAGAGAGAGAGAGAGAGACAGAGAAAACATAGAGCGAGGCAGGCGGGCAGCAGATGGCCAATAGTGGTCAGCTGGTCACGAACAAGCAGGTCAGGGCTCTCCTCCACCTCCATCCTACAACTCATATATAATGTAGAGGACCTGAGCCAACCGGAGCAGCCCCACCAAGCTTTGCTTAAAGACCTTGATTCCTATCTGACTGAGTCACATAAAGGCTAGATAGGGAGCTTGTTGTGTCGAAAAAAGCACAAACCTTCACGTCATGGCATGAAGCTATGAAATACTCTCCATTTGTTCCATCATTTGTTTCAGACAACAGTAGATTTGGGGCGATGCCTCTCACCAAAGCTCTCACATTTTTTAAAATGACATTGATCAGCCTGACAGGGGATTGGGTGGGGGTGGTGGGGCAGAAATTACAGGTCAGAATGAAAAGCCTTGGTAAACTTCCACATCGCAAGAGTGAAAAGATTTAGTACATGGAACTAGACTGGCTCTACAGATTTGCCTCCAGGAACATCACTGTGCACCATATTGGATTTTCCACCAGTCTGACTTTCCTGGAAAACACTTTCCCTCCCTCCGGCATTATTTATTTATTGATTGCCCCAAAGGAGGGGGGTAGGGGGGCTGCATCATTCATAGTAGATGACAAATAATTATTGCTGCTTGGTGTTCTATATTCTGAGTGTATTGTATTTTTTGGCAAAAATGTTATTTTTTTGACAATGCCTCCAATAAAACTAAGACATTTAATTTAACTGAATTGATCCAACAGAAAGAGAGAAAGATCCATAATGGCTGCTCCCGGAGCATTCAGGGTACTACTATTAGAGCCACCAAAAGGATTATACTGCTTTCCTCTATCCTAGCATAGTTTTCATTCACAATAGGCTGAATATGCACTTGTCTGTTCAATTAAAGTTGAGCTATATAAGTGGTAAGTGCTTACACTTTGGCAATGCAAAAATGACCTCATTATGCTACTCAAATGGAACCAAAATGAGTGAGGGAGAGAGGAAAGGGGGAAGAAATATGCGTGAGTAAGTGGGCGAGAGAGATAGAGGAAAAGAGAGAAAGAGAGGGAGAGAGCGCTCAAAGGCGACGGTAAGTTGCAGAGGAGCAAAAGCCTCTCGTTTCGGAACAACTGCAATCACAGCCGCTGCCAAAAAACCCTCTGGATCCATCCTCACGGCCTGACGGAAAACTTCTCAACAGGCGTTAAAGCTGCTGAGAGGGGGCTTGGAGGTTGTGTAGTGTGGTGTGTGTGTGTGTGTGTGTGTGTGTGTGTGTGTGTGTGTGTGCTTGTTTTATATATTAATAGTGCTTTCTGCAGCTTTATAACATCAGTAAATTGTAGCCATATCAGATTCGGTTTCCATGGTGGCTGAGAGCTCCGCAAATGAAGCAATTCACCATTTGGACAAGACGTATGATACATTTAGTGGAAATGTTGCGCGTAAATACAACATGAGCAACCTGGAGAGCGCATTTACGATAGCACATATGCAACATAAAGAAAAAAACATAGCGAATAAAACAACATCACTGTCTCCCAATTCCATCCAATATGGTGCGTGTGAGCAGGTTTTTAGTATGTGGTGTGCTCATACTGGAAAAGGTGACAGAATTAAGTGCATTATGCATATTAAAACACGCTGTGGATGATGCAATGCACAAAGGAAACGGAGGTGCTGTTCACAGCTGCATTCTTTAAATAAATTGCAGGTGGTGCAAAGAGATGCTATAATGAAGTATTAAATCTTTAAAAAGAACATTTCGCTTTCTCTTTGTGGATTTTAATTGGATGCTATAGATGTTTCAAATGATTCCAGCATCACTTTTGAATCAAACCTTTCTTTGTGTAAAAAATTTTTTTTGGTATTCTTACTGCAAAACAGTACATGACGATTGATGTATACTAACTGAACTATGAACTGAATCACTTATTCTCTTTGGAAATACACAAAAACCCTACCTACATAATGCAGAACTCATCACATTGAACTACTTCTGTTTAGAAATCACCCTTTCTATCAGTTCTGTTAAGAGAATGGATTACAACTAACCTTTTATGGCTTAATTTCTCTATTCTCAACAAGTTTACAGAACTAATCACTGAATCACTTTTTGTCTTTGGAAATACACAAAACCCCCACATAATGCAGAACTCATCACACTTCTGTTAAGAGAATGGATTACAACTAACCTTTTATGGCTTAATTCGTCTATTCTCAGCAACTTTATGCAAACTGCTCACTGAATCACTTATTCTCTGGACATACACTAAAACACCCAGACATTTCAGAATTCATCACATTGAACTACTTGTGTTTAGAAATCAACCTTTCTATCACTTCTGTTAAGAGCACAGATAACAACAAACCTTTTATGGCTTAGTTCCTCTATTCTCAACAAGTTTATGGAACTGATCACTGAATCACTTATTCTCTTTGGAAATACACAAAAACCCTACATAATGCAGAACTCATAACATTGAACTACTTCCCAGCAAGTTCATGCATATGCTCATATTTTATTATATAGTTATGTTCAGAAGTTATAATTGTGTTGCCTATTGTTTATTGATAAGTAAACACATATTTGCTTCATTAACTAATGACCTAATTGTGAAACGCCATAAGTTTTCTGCTTTGTGGTAAACAGTACATCAATTTACATTTCACCTGTGTATGGTCAGTGATCTCTGAGCAGTAGTGGACTAAGCCAGCGGAGCCCTAACTAATACTTTATCTACAGTGTTACAAAGAATTGAAGGTTGACATGGATGAAGCATGACTATAATCTCAAATCATGTCAAGTTTATTGGTGAGCAGTACTGCACAGCCAATTCCAGAAAACAATAATCATAAATAGTACATTTTTTAGAGGTATACATCACCTTTCTCTTCTTGCTGTAACCATCTGGACAAAAAAGATCAATTGTATCTGTATCTGTACAATCTACACTTGGCAGTTGGAATGAAAACTCCACTGTCATACACATTGATGTATTACAGTTCTGTTTTAACATCTCAAAGTTGAAACTTTGAAACTTCTACTCTGTTGTAACTCTCCATCTCCGTCTTGTTTACGGCTGGCAACATTTCAGCCTCTTTTTTTTTTTTTTTTTTTTACTTGTGTTTTCCATTTCTTTATGTCGAACATGTGCTTTTCTTATCTCTCGGTGCTTTGAGCCATCTTGGCCACCCTATATTTCCTCCTGGATTGATATACAGCACAAAGCCAGACTGCTTTATAGCGCAAAACAGGACGAG
This sequence comes from Scomber japonicus, assembly GCF_027409825.1. NCBI lineage: Eukaryota > Metazoa > Chordata > Actinopteri > Scombriformes > Scombridae > Scomber > Scomber japonicus. The sequence goes on along the minus strand of NC_070586.1, from coordinate 31,849,322 downwards.
ATTGCTGTGTTCTAGAAGAGCTTGAACATCTTCAAAATAGGAGACAGTTCAATGGGTGAAAGATCAGTGAAACCAAAACGAAAAAGGATTTCTGTTACTTTTATCCCTTTCTCCAGAAAGCCAACGAGAAATAGAGACATAACACATGAAGTGGAAGGATAAACAACACATAGGGGGAGGCAGCAGTTCATGTTTTTGGTGTTAATCTCAAGAAATAGTTTTACAGTGACAATGGCAAAAAATCCATTTAAGTGACAAAGTATAGAAATCCTTGGCGTTTGTGAGTGTGTGTGAAGGTGAATTAGTGATAGACTGTCATCGTGTCATTTTTAGTCCACAGCTGTGCACATTGCAGCGTCCCTCAGCATAGACACACACACTCACTCACTGTAATGCCTCGATTTCTCAAGCAGTCCTTGATAATGAAGCGATACCAATAATAATGCAAGCACATATTAACCGAAAGCATGAAAACATAAGGTTTATATCACAGTGACCCTGCACCCTGCCACAGTCCATTTACCCTGATGTTCTTGTAAACAAGTCTCTTCCCTTCCTTCTTTTTCTAAACATCAGCCTGTCCAGCCCAGCCCTGCCTCCCGCTGTTTCCCTCCAGCACACACTCAAATGTCCACACACACACACACACACACACACACACACACACACACATGCTAGACCCATCTGCCTCTGCACTCCAGACCTTGCATCTGGCCTACCGTGAACCATATCTCTGTTCAACACAAACATACACAGTGTGAAGCATCAAAAAAAGGGGGGAAAAAAAGAAGAGTCGGGGTGATTCTGTTTATGCGACATCAGGACACAGAGGGCATGACTGGTGATGTGAACTTCTCCCTTCAGCTTGGCGGGGAGAGCAATGACACACAGACCAGTTTGAAACTAACGCAAAAACTAAAGCAAATCTGCCTCTAAGAGAGATTTTTATACAGGAGAGAAAAAAGCAGAAGATGTATAAAATCAGTGGGATTGAAAAGCCGGTTGTTGTGAAAATGATGCCTCAGTGGGAAGCTAGTGCATCAATTGTTGTTAGCAAAGGATATAACAACAAAAAAAAGAAGCCTCTCCCACCATCTAAAACACATTATCGTTAGCGAATTTTGATCCGTGCGCTCTCACAGCACCACATGAAGCACGAGTACAGACTGAATACTCTCTGTGTGTGTCCCTGTACATGAAGCTTTGGAGTTACATAATCAGAAATCATCCCATTATCACAAGAGTTTACCGTGCATTCAGCTGCTCCCCATGTGGGATACCGTATCTGTTGCATTGACGTGATGCATGTGACACCGAGATGACAATTAAACACACACGCGCGCGCACACACACACACACAAAAACACACACACGTAAACAGAGCGAACCAGACAGGAGACATCTGGTGCAGTGACCATGTAACGGCTATGATGCAATGTTGGCTCTTTGGTGTCAAAACACACAATTTCTGTGTGTTTTACATATGTGCACTCATGCAAAAGCACATACACTGACACAGATAGTTAAATGTCCAGCAGCCGGGCCATGTGCGTGCAGTATATATAAACACACCCATGCTGAGTAACTCATCAAAGTTTTTAAGAAGTCCACCTTGGACTCCAAAACAATGATATGAACATATGAACATTAAAAAGCTGCTTAGTGAACCATGTGGTCAAAATATATGTGTGTAGAAGCATGCCTGTTTACATGTGTGTATATATAAAGCATGTGATCCTTTGTCTTGCGTGACTGTGTCGTTTTTTTGGGCGTGTGTGTGTGTGTGTGTGTGTGTGTGTGTGTGTGTGTGTGCTGAGGAGCAGGAGAAGTGTGTGAGGAAAGATGGGAAGGAGGCTGGCTGTCAGGATGTGAAGTCCATTGTGTGTCCGACAATGAAGAGATCGAGTCGGCAGGAGCCCTGTGGCTCTCTCAATGGAAGCATTAACATCTGGGGCCACAGGGCTGTGGTGTGTGTGTGTGTGTATGTATGTGTGTGTGTGTCTTTGTTGCAACTGTCCTGGATAAAACTGGATTTTAAAGGTTTTTGCCCCAATATTTGGAATAATTCAGATGTCAGAAACATGTTATTCAACAACCAATTTTCTTTTCCTCCTTTTCAAAAATAGGACATATCTCCTTGTAACCTGCTTCAGTCAAACATAATCTACTCTGTGTGTTCCTCTCAAGGATTATGTCTATTTTTAAAGGTCTGTGAACTTGATTTTTGCAAAATAAAAGGTGAATAAAGTGAATTTGGGTAGGATTATCCTCCGCTACATCCCCTCTGCACCGCAAATGTCAGCTCGCGGCTCAATGCTAATGCTGAATACTACCAGTATATTACTTTCATCAATCTTTGGCAAATGATATGCTGACATACACACACGCACAATGCCACCAGCCTTATGAAAAAAGGAAATCCTGTGATGAACTTTATGAAGAAATTACACAAATATCACAAAGCGCTAAGTGGATCCTTGAGCACAATCAAACTCAAATAAAGTCATCCTCCACCCACTCCATCCGCCCCCCCCACATGGCAATAACACCACTTTACTAACTTCTCCCACAACACTTTTCAAGGCCTTGTCGGTTCATACCCCACCACCCCTCTCCCCACCCCCCTCCCCAATCTGTACTGTCTGTCAGTTAACTGGCAGTGGCACCATACAGCTTGTAAAAGAAAAAGAAAAAAGAAAAGGGAAAAACAGGCAACCCCCCCACCCCCCTCTCCTCCTTCTCCACCTCCTATCCCATTAAACCACCACCTTTTTAAACAACCCTTGCTCACTGTCCAGAGTGTCCACCTCCTCCTCAGTAATTACAACAATCACTCAACTGGAGCTAATACTTCATTAAAGCCACTAAAAAAAGAAGAAAATAAAATCAGAAGGGGACAGCACTCTAAAGTAATATCTCAAGTCAGTGGATTATTGTCACCATGAGAGCTTAATTTTTTGACTTTCAGCTGAGCATGCAGGAAATGAAAGCAGCTATTCAAGAGGCTCATTGCTTTTATGGCCGGCACTGGACTTGGATGGAGGCTGTCACATATATATAAATATATATGAATGACCTATGACTGATATATATATATGACAAGAAGCTTTTTAAAAAATCATACATTTTCAAGCAGGTTGTCATGGAAATGCCTCTAAAATCATACATATATTTACTGTAACTCTTTGAAATAGCTTGAAATTAGCCAGAGCATGTTTATAATCTATAAACTCCCAGTGCAAGCAGATAAAAATAGAAGTCAGGGATATTAAATTGATTCCACATGAGATAAGAAACACAAGCAAAGCAAGGTCTTTAAAAGTTCACACACACACACACACACACACACACACACACACACACACACACACACACACACACACACACACACACACACACTCCAGACTTAGAATTATTACAGCCAATTATGATCATATGAAGTGATTTCAGCTCCCTGGGAAATAACTCAAGCATTTTGCAGCACGAGGAGGATACAACGAGTATGATACAGCACACATTTAGACATTTAGACAATATAGCTCCATTTCTGGGTTAATTTTAAAGCAGCAACACACTGGAGATACACACACTACAGTGAAACCCCGGAGTTGATCCCCGTCCAACAGCTCCTGACCGCAGTGCGCTGTGTTTACACTGCGCGAAATGGAGATAAAGTTGCACTGCATCCAGCCCCAAACGGACAACCTCCCAACACATAGAAATGATGTGTGTGTATATGTGTGTGTGTGGGGAAAAAAAACATCACGTCGTATTTCCAAACGTCCCGATTCCCAAAAATAAAAAGAATTCCCAAGGAAAGAAAAACCGATGGGGGCTTCGTGGCAACAGTTGGAGATCCGGAGAGTCGGGATTTACCTCTGCTTCCTCTGTCTACTTTTAATCCAGACACCACACAAACACTGCAGCCTCCATGGCGATAAATAACGGCTCCAAACTTACCTTATTATTACGCTGATGGTGCTGATGATTACAGGCAAAGCATCCTGCGCTTTCCTCTCCCGTCTTTCTCTGACGACAGATCCAGGATCCTTTTTCCTCTCTCTCTCTCTCTCTCTCTCTCTCCCTCTCTCTCTCTTCTTCTCTCTCCCTCTCTCGCTTCTTCTCCGTTATCTGATTTGTTTGTGTATTTTGAGTTATAAATTATTCCACATCCTCACACAATTTCACACGGATTCGTCCCAGGTGTCTCCTTCTCTTTCTTCTCCTCCTCTCTTGTTTCTTCTGTTATTTTTTTTTTTTAAAAAAAGGTTTGGACCATAAGGAAAAATCAAGCCATATGATCCTGTCATTCAGTTTCTACACAGAGGAACTGGCTCTCCGCACAACTCCCTCCCAAGGCTTTGTAACACGAAACCAGAGGAGGAGGAGGAGGAGGAGGAGGAGGAGGAGGAGAAACGAAGAGAGGAAAAAAAAAGAAAAAAAGGGAAAGAAAAGAAAAGAAAGCGTCAATTTAATCCACTATCTGGGACGAGTTTAGATAGATCTACACGCCTCTATGTCTCACTGCGCAGAAGTTCCAGCAGTCTGGAGCTAAACAGACGGATCGGAGTGGTCGTGGCGCTGCGTCTCTGTGCCAATCTCCACTGGAAATGGTGTGTGTGTGTGTGTATGTATGTGTGTGGTGCGTGGCGCTGCAGCGTGTGTGCGCCCCCAGCCTATACTCCTGCAGTACGCATCACAGCAGGGACCAGAGAGGATTTCAAAAAAGGCACACAAACAGTTCCCCGCCCATTACCCTCACTGAACAAGGGCCCCTGACACAGACGAGGGCCCCCGCCCCCCCTTCAGCAGCCATTAACCAACTTGATTAAGACCGTTTCATTGTGTGTAAAGTAAAGGTCTGTTTTGGCAAAGTGGTTCCCAACCTGGGGTCTGACCTGAGACACCCAGAGGTCCTTTTTAACGGGGGTCCCCACAGTCAAATGAACATTTGGTCTGGGTCTGGCAGGTTAAAGAGCCCCTTTGTTAGGCTTGAGGGTCTGGTTCACCTCCACTTCCTGTCCTGCGGAAGTGCCGGTGAGCAAGGCACCGTCTCCAACACATAGCATTACCATCATTAGCTTTAATTAAATGTTAAAGTGAATTGAGCTGAAGTAAACAAAGTGAAAAGATCAATATGATGGTTTAATAATTAATAATATGTGGATTTAAGCATCTCCTCAACATAACAGCATTGTTTAATCATCAAATCTACCGAAGAAATAACATTTTACCAGCTTTGGTCAAATCTACCTCAGTTTGTTTCTCTCATGAAGCACCATTACATCCCATTTTCAGAGCTCAGCATCTCATTTCCACCTCAAAAATAAACACCTGGCAATGTTTGATCAACCCAGAAGGTCTTTTATTAATACTGACGGCTGTTATGAAGGTATTTCCAGAATCCTTGAAGACTCGGCTAACTATCCAGATGAAACAAATAGTCAGTTGAATGTGAGATAGAAATGATTGTAGTTGTGTTTTGTTGAGGGTAGCTGGAAATTACACACATCCTTGCTCCTCGAGCAGACCATTATCGCTTTATTATGAATGAAAACATGAAATATCAAACACCCATGTTCACACATAGAACTGATATTTAAATGTTTAATTTTGGCTGTACAAATTGAGCAAATTGGTATGTTTTAGACTGATTCTAATTACACAGAATAAACAGCAGCGTTATTAGACGTTGCTGTTATTAGACTTTTTTTTTGCAGTGTCTGTTTATTGATTGTGCTTAGAATAGGTGCTGCTGCTGATTTGCTGCTATATTCTTGAACGTGCCGTCAGTAAGAAGCTAAATATATGATACGGGATAAATAAATCATTCTGAGCAGAGAGCATAAAAACATATATAACACACAAGGCATGGGATTATGCTCCACAGATTAAATCTACAGATTAAAGGGCAAATATTAGAAAAATAATCTGCATGGTTTGGCCTGGAGAATGTTTTTGTCTCGGTGTAAGTATTGATGTAAGCTACAAACACCATGGGGCCTTTTAACCCCCAACACAAATCAATAAACTCTGACTGACGTAGGGCGTGTTCCCAAAAGGCTGCATATCTGCTGTAATTTCTATCTGCTGGAATACATTCAGCACTTTGACTGCTGTTTACTGCTGTGTGTCTAGCACCTCTCGGCTGATGCTAAATTGCCTGCACCAGCTGAATTTACATGCTGTCTGATAGGAATGCTATGAGGGATAGTTGCCCAAATCCTCACGCAGACAGATTAACAAATAAACAAGGCTGGAATTATAATGCTCATAATCTTGCATATACATCAGGTTGTAGACGCTCTGGCACAGATTTGTATGGTTTGAGAGTTAATGAGTTTGGATTTAGGACACTAATTTGGAGTCAGACTCTCATTGCGCAGTGTGTTAAAAACAGCTCGGTGATGAAAAGGAGAAGTAGCACGGCCTCAGGCCACATCAAGGGAGAAATGTGGGTTTCATGCTAGAAAGTGGCGCTCAGTATGGTGAATATGGTCTTCGAGGAATTTAAATAAAGAGAGAGTAGCATTTTTGAAGAAGCACTCATGAGCAGAGCTTGACCTCCGATCTATATTTTCAGTGTCTATCCCACTGAATAACTCTTGAAAATGAAAAAGATTAAAATTAATTTGGAGGGATTATTTGCACCCAAGGTTGTATAAAATAGACTTCAGATGTATTATGTGAAGAAGCAGTCATGTGTAAAGTTCCATGCCTGACCTCAAGTTCAATTTGTTATTGATGTACTGTGCTGCCTATTCAGCAGCCGACGTGGAGGAAATATGAGTTTCAGCGTGCCCGACAACTTTATATGGTGTTCTTACTTGTTCTTTTTGAAAGTTGACTCAATTTCCTATATGCTGAGCCAGTTTCACAGCCTCCAGGCCTGTAAAAGCCATTCGGATCATACTTTAGAAATCCATGGTGCTGATCTTGACAATAGTGCAGCCTCTCTGCTATGCTTGAAATGTATAAATTTGTCCAAAATACAGCTCCAGCTTCTGTTTCTTGTTGATATACGACCAGTGCCTTCATTCTTTGGCGGCTTTTAGCTGGATGGTCAAAAGTATCTGTTTGAGCTATCACAAAAGTGCATTGAGAGTCAGGCTGTCTCTCTGTCTCTCCTTATTTTTAATCTTTAAAAAAAATGTTTTGCATTTCATGCTAAACTGCTCCGGAGTTTCATTCACACCTCCACTCCTATGAGTGCTTTTTTCTTTCCCCCTTTTTTTTGTTCGAACACCTGCATTGGGCGTGAAGGAGCACTCAATTTGTCAGCATTTTGTTTATCAGTCAATGTAGAGCCGTCAACAGACTGAAAGCGAAAACTTTCTCGCATACAGCCACGCTAGGGCTTTGAGCATGAGGCCTTGAGAGTCTGGAGGCATAAATTATAGGCTAATGGCTGACAGAGCGGCAAAGAAAGATAGCGTCTGATAGCGAGTCAGCAGCTTGGCACTCTCGCCTACTGTGTTTTTCAGAGCATCTGATAAACAATAACAAGGATACGCAAGTAATTACAGCATTCCAGAAGGATGTTCTCCTTTTTTTTGCAGAAATTAATTTGAGAGGATAAAAAGATGCAGATTTGCATTTTCTTTTCAGGAGAGCTTCAATAGATCACCGGATGATTAGAAAGTCTTTAAATAAATCACAGGTTTCTTCTTTAGGCGCATTAGACTGCAGTGACTTAACCCTCCTTATAGATGACTGAACATCTATTGACTGCCTCGCCGGCAGACCGCAGTATGTTGGACTGCACGGTTGTGTGTTGGGCTCCGCAGGGGACCATCCTCGCTCGATTCTTGTTCATCTTCCACACATCGGGCTCTGGCCACAATACAGGAAACTGTCATTTGTGCCATCAGTAGCCCAATCAGCTCAGTGCAAACAGAAGTGAGGAGCTGCTGGAACAGTGAACATCCAGGGAGTAAACACAGCTGGTTGTTCAATCTTATAAATACCTCAAATGAAAACTGGACCGGACTTGACTAAGGAGATTGAAGTAAAGCCAGCTATCTGGACTTCATAGAAGAGGTGGGTCAGATGAGGACAATGGCTAAACTCCCGGCCATCATCAACAACACCTCCAAGCTCCAACAACAATCCCTGAATGCCACCAAAGGTCTTTTGTCACTGCTGCTGTTATATTATTCAATCACTAATGTTCTCAGTGGACTAAAACAACTACTGGACTAAATTTCAATCACACTGCCAACTGAAAACCTTTTGCACTTCTGTCTTCTGGTTTTTCTGCTAGCATGGCTATTGGCAGAAGGCACTTTACCTACTACTGCAATCTCCTCACTTCTGGTGTGTTCCAGTTGTACTCAGAAGTTGGAATTTCTGAGTTCCAACTGGAATGCACCAGATTTCCAACTCAGAAAGTCGGACGAACCTCACCAGCCCCGACCTCAAAATCCAAGATGGCCTCCCTGTGCATCAACAGAGTGAAAGTTGTAGTAATATCCTGTTTATTAGCAGTTTTGTCTCATTTGTGTCTCATTAAATCAGTTGTACACACAGCACTGTCCAACTTCTATCTGTGGACATGGTGCTACGGTGTTTGTATGAGCAAAATACAGCAAAATGCGTTTTTATCAACTGGTATTGTTATGAGTGGCTAACCTAGCTAGAACAGTTTTTCTGACTTCTAAACTGGAATGAGTGTGGTGTCATTCTCAGCTCCGACTTCCTACTTCTGAGGTAAATGAAACGCAGCATTCATACGTGACTTTACTTTTTGACTATTAGCTCACAATATCCTAGCAACTACTAAAGTTACAATGTGTGTTGCTGTATGTAGTTTTTAGTTCCTGTTACTTGAGTTTTTCCTTGTTTCAGTAGCATAAAACATAATATACAGACATTACATTGACAGTGTGCAAGCAGACATCAACCTGGTGCAGAATGCGGCTTAATCCACCCTGTTAGCTTTTGGGATGGTTTGTATGAGGCTGGCTCAGGAAAGGCAGCTCTTCATATAGTAAACGTAGGAGGGATTAACTCTAGTGATTCACAATTCAGGTCAATCTTCCCTGGCAACAACAGAGAAAGAGATTTTGCTGGTATTGATGGGAACTAAACCCTAAAGAGAGGCTGCTAAAGGCAGGACAGGAAAAAAAATCCCTCCTTTCATGTATCCACAACTGGTGCACTCAAAATGCATCATCATTGTTTTCGCTCCACTTCTGGACCTGTCCCAGAACCTGCTGGTACCAATGTTGAATGAGTGGCGAGCAGCAATAGGAACATTATTGAGTGCATGTCTGGCAAATGTAGAAAGCAGGCCAGGCGGCCAGAAAGTGGGGTAAAGTCTCATTACGAGGCAGAGCACAGGTCACCTCCCATGAGCCTCTGCTCTCTTCACATCGCTCTTCTCAGCTTCTCAGCACAATGAGACTTCAGGTTTACTTTGGCTGAGATCTATACTGGGAGACTGTTAGAGTTGTGAAACAGTTATTCTGAGTAATTACATCATTTACCTCGTGTTACTTTTCATTGTCAGTTGGAGCTTTTAATAGCTCCGAGACAGTCACAGCTTTTCTTAATCATCACAGACGGATGTTAAAATGTGTTAATGTGCTGTAGACTGTTGTCATCTTGTTGTCATCCTATAGATGCTAGGCTACATGTCTTAGATCCTGTTACATCTTCATTAAATACTTACTTTTTCACTTACATAGATATGTATCATATTCTCCTCTTGGTGAGAAGTATTTATCACCATGACCATTGCAAGAAAGATTATATTAGTCAACTTTACAATACAGACACAAAATAAGATGGCAGAGCATGTCTGAATGGAGCAAATCTAACAAACAACTAACAGCAGGAATCTGAATCTGCTTGTGCAACAAGAGACGGACCGATATATCAGTCAGCTGATATTGACCTATCACAGATACATTGATATTTGCTTATATGTTGTCCGACTCGCCCATACTTTTTTGCATATTTGATCCTTTATCTTAATTCAAGTTTAATACATCATTTTTTTTGTTACATGTGTTTTGTTATTATGTAGTTAGTTATTGTTGTTTATAGTTATTAAATTCACAGTGAAGTGCACTGATGTCATTTCATATAATACTTTATTGTCAAATGGTAAAATATTGTGTCTTCATTACATATCATACAAGTGTTTTTAAGGGATCATTGCAAAACAAAAGTATGTTTATGTATTTATTCATTATATATAAAATTAGTGGTTGATATAGCGATATGGGTTAGGGTTAGGGTCCCAAAAATCTAGTATCAGTCGGGCCCTAGTCAACACCCTAATAAGTTAAATTGTTTGTCTGTCTAACACTATATAGGGGCAGGTGGGGCGGGTGGATGGGAATTTGATTTCAGTTTGTTTTCATTTGTTTTTATATATATATAAATATATATATACACTGTACATATACTGTACACTTTTTCTGGAGTGGTGCTGCTTTGTCTGTAAATACACAAATTAAATTAAATAAATCCTCCATATGACAGACATTAAGGCCAATTAAAATAGACAGAACTGACCTTATAACAAAATTAGGATAGTAGAGCATTGGTAAGATCGTAAAGGAGACTGAAATGAAAAGTAATGAATGGTTTCAACACCCAGCAGTGGCAGTTTGATTCTAAACGGCGGAGAACCGAAGTTGTCATAATCAATCTAAAGGTCTTTTCGCAACGTTAGCTTTTTGACAGAAAACCGCTTTCAGCCGCTGCTGATCTGTCACATTTCATCTCATTGCAATTTCATGGGTAAACATTTGTGGAACGAAGTGGAGAAATCTCCTGTCTTCATCTGAAATGAATGGCCCAAATGTTTCATTGCCTCTGCAATCGCCTGGTGGTTAATATCTATTGAGATGAGTGTATTAAAGCATGTCCCATATGATGAGTAGCTCTCTCCTTCCCCTGACGGAAGAAGGAAATTACAGTTCAACAGAACATCATTTCATTCAACTTGTATATTCATTAAAACCAGATAGGAAGCGACAAGCAGCTTTTTATTCAGGGCGTTTTTAGAATGGCAAAAATGAGTTTCTATTCATTATCACTTCATAAACATCTTCATCTTTTTTGGTCTGACCCGGAGTTGAAATAGTAGCGTTTAATTAGAAACGAAAGAAACCTGGCCCGCTTTCATTAAAACAAGGTAGTTCAGTTTAGGAGTGCTTTCTCCTCCACTAGAAAGGAGCTTAATTTTCTTAAAAGTTGGGGTGAGGGTTGGAGGATAGATCAGCTTGATGACAGAGATAAACCGCGGGTCCAGCCCTAAGTTTCTTTCAGTTAATTTCACAAAGTCACCAAGCTATAAATCAGTGTCGGATCTCTGTTTAATTTGGATATCTTCATAGATTACTTCACTGCTCCTCTTTCTCTCTTGATGGGATAACACAGGCTAATTTACAGCCTTATGTAAAGAGGAATAGTTTCAGGGGGTTATTAAATTCCACTGGAAACTGTAAAAGTGGGATTTCTCTAGTCCCTTAGTGAGAGTGTGCCGCTTGTCAGCGCAGAGGGAAAAACTGCTGAGGGAGGCAGGGTTGGGGCCCCTGGGACCCCTGTATCTCTCTTCTCCTCTCCATCTTCTACGCCCCTGGCCCCTTACTGGCTTATTATAATAAACAGCAGCGAGCCCCCTCACTTGCCCTCAGCTCCATCACTCTCTTTGCTATAAAGTCTGCCTGATGAATCTTCTTCAGCTACGCATATGCAAACACGCTGGCAAACACGAGAGAAATTATACATGGGCAGCTTAACTCCTACACTGTTCTGTTCTTTTAGAGAAAGATACATGGGAATGGGCTCTGGTTATGGCTGCATTTTGATACTCATTTGGCAAGCCAAAAGTTCGTCCAGCGTCTAAACAATCCTCCGTTTAACAAAATAGAGCCTTTTTTTTTTCAAAGGCCATTTTCTGCCTGAGGCTTGTTAGTGGTTGGCTATGAATGCACATCATTCGCATCCACTTGTTTGCACTGAGAATGATGCCGCGAATGTTGAATACGGCGAGCTCTTCCAAGTCCAGCTTAGAGAATGAATTGTGAATGTGCATTTTTTACCCGTGGCTTCATTCCACACCGAGTTCATGATCAGATTTAACAACACCAAGAGTGTACTGCCATGCCAACAGCTCTGTCAGGCTGTATTTATGCATAAGATGCATATATTTATCAGTTGAACTATTTACCACATTCACCATCTCAGTTAAGGGTGTTAGTAGTATTGGCTATTTGGCGATGAATACAACTAAGGCTGAATTTCAGTAGTTTTTAGGGTATTTGGTCAAAAAACAAATTAAAATTTGGACCTGATGGCATTACATATAAAGTAAGAGGATGACCAAAATTATCAGTTCATACTCAGGGGAGCATGAATAAAACAAATATCATGCCAATCCATCAAACGGTTAAATAGATCATTCAAGTCACACAAAACAAGAATGTGACACCAAAGTTGTTAGGATGCTTCACCTGAACATCATTTTGTCCAATCCATATATAGATAGAGCGATATTTCCTTGGATAAGTGAAAATATAAACCTGCTAGAGGAACTAGATGAAAAGTCCTTTGGATTCATCCTTTGGGGAAAATGAATGTCTTTAATATTCAATGGCAATCAATCCAGCTTTTTGAAAATTTCCAGTAAAGAACAAAGCTGGTGAACCAACAGCCCAACTTTGGCACCTCTAGAGCTTTGCTGCTAATTTTGTGCTTTGATGGTTTAGATAAAATACAACATGTGCCTAACATGCAGATGGCATTGAGTTATTTCCTGATCATCGAGGATAATGGCTTGGTAAAGGCATCCGAGTGCAAGCAACAGGGCACAGAGGATTACAGTCCTGCCGCATTGCTCGAAACAAGCTTATTTTTTTGTGTTTTTTTCCACCACAGTGCCATCTAATGCAATCAGCCTTCAATCAGTGTTCAACGGTGAAAATCTAATCACACTGGTTTGAGGTTTCAGAAAGCCATCTGCTTTAATCCAATTCTTGACAAATATCCCTGTCACAGCGCTCCCTATGCCGCCGTAACAACTACCCATTTCGGCGGGCTAATCTTACAGGTTCATCTTGTTAGGGATGAGACAGACGAAGGGTTGACGGTGTTTGAAATCTGGAGACAGCCGGTAATACCTCCCACACCCTCGCCCATCCCACCCGGGGCATTTTCCACTGCTGTGACCCTGGATGGCCCCTCGAACGCCTGGACAATGACAGACAGACACTCAGCTTCTCTCTGCTTGCCAAAGCCCTCTGCCTTACACCACATCTTGCATTCTCTGGAGCCGGGGTGTAGGAATGCCTCTCCGAGGCATCTTTGCAATCCTAAAGGGCAATTCGCTCAGCCGTGAAAAACAGTCGAAATACTTACTCTTGCCATAAATGCCCATAAGCTAGGCAATCTTTCATGCTTTATAATGTTGTCTCCAGCAACACGGCAACACTGAAGGCCTCTGATAGGGAAAACAAAAGACAAATGACTGACTGTGGCCTTTTCCAATCTATCAATTTCTTCTAGGGCTCTTTGTCCTTCAAGTAGAATGCATGGGCCTGGCTGTGCGCAGCTGTGATTGTATCGCCCTGAAAATGCCTCGGACAGTCTTTGAACTTGCTCAGACACATTTATTTTCTATGACCTTTAGTCGAAACCACCTTGACTGAGATGTTTCCAGGGTCCAACCTGACATATCTGTTTCCCCCTGTTGCAAATTGAGCTTGTCAAGCTCTGGGAAAACTCTATCAAACACTCCTGTATTAGCCAAACTGAGCTGTTTACAGGCAGATGTGGCATTTTAATGGAGCTCCATAGGATCGTTTAGTGATATTTAGCATTTCCTGGCACTCCGTAGAGCCACCGGACTGTCTCCATCCTGCTGGGTAAGTGAGTAGACTGTGGGCATTGGTTAGAGACTTAAGACCCATTGTTAGAGGAGCAGTTTAAATACCAGCATGTTGTTAATACCCCCACACGCTGATTCACACATACTGCCTCCTCACATGCACACGGAAGCACACATGCACGTCAACACACCTACCTTTGTGCTCTATCTCCCAGAAATCACCACTGTTGTTTCCAATGGGTTCTCTGTCTGTCTCTGTGTGTGTGTGTGTGTGTGTGGGGAGCAGGCGGTACAGTATAGAACAGGGCAGTCCTTTCTGGTAAGAGGGGTGAATTGTGCCGTACAGCCACTTAACCCTCACTCCCCCAGTGCCACCCTCCCATGGCAATCCCAATAAAACCTGGATTATTTTTATAAAACGATGTATGGCTACTGATTTTACAAGCTCCCCCCTCAGCTCCTGGGTGAGAGAGGGTGGAGCAAAGGGAGGAAAAAGGGAAGGAAAGGCCGGGTCAAAACCGCTCGGTGCCTCCAAAAGGGCAGCATATCCAAAAAATCGTCAATGAAGGCCTTTTCTGCTGGGAGGAAAAATAAACACTCAGGACTGATCCTTTTTCTTTTGCTTGTGCTTGTGTCTGGTTTTTTCACAGAAGGCACTACTGTAGCTACAGTATCACACTCGAACCTGGTGGCTTTTCACCGCGTGTTCTGCCCACCAACATCCTCTAAATCTTGTGGAAAGTCAGCTTAAACGTTTTATGGTTAAAGTGGACTTTATAGATGACAGGAGATGGAAAGAACATTTTGGAATTTCAAGAAACTCGCACAAACAACACAGTATTACAACTTCAGAGATAACACCATACAGTAGTTGCAAATAAGAAATGAAAGGGAAAAATGCTTTTATTGAATCCTTTATCCAAAAACTTTCTCTGACATGTCTTCATATTTGTTCTCCACTTTATGGTAGAAGAGTCCACTTTCTCTGCCTGAAAGCATTTCCAAGTATTTGATTTTGTGAGCATATTACATGAACACTGTTTGCCAACTCTGATCATTCACAGGAGAAGCAGTTGATTTATTACAGATTTTTAGCTTTCAGAGAACAAGCAACTGCCATTTAGGAATATGGAGCAATGCGCCAGTTATTGTTACTTACAATTACTTGGATCAGTTTCAAAAGCTATATATTGTTTAGCTTATTACTGCCTTGGAAGTGTATTATTTTTTAAAGCATGACTGTATTACCTTGCTGTTATATAATTGCAACCTCTTATCCTTGAAAATTGGGACTGAACTTAATTTCCCTCCTCCCCGCTCCTCGATAAAATCAAAGTTGAGCGAATATTTCCTCCAGGCGAAGCCAACTTTTGTGCCATTTCTCATCTCGGCTCAGCGCAATATGCAGGAGGAAGATGACTAATTCTATGAAAATTAACCAGGGCAACTGAAGGGTGTGGAGGGGAAGGGGGTGCGTGAGTGGGATGTATTTCCTGGATTATTCAACTTTAATCTTCTAATTAAAAATGGCGATAACAAAAAAGTAACAACTTATTTTTTGGGATTTGGTAACTGTAATGTGGCATTACTTCAAATTGAAAGTTGCCTCACTGCTTTGTTGGGTAGTTCAGTTGAAAAAAAAAAAAAAAGGCAGGGACGGGTTCGGGGTGGAGGCAGGGGGGCTGCAGGAGCTGCTGCATCAGCATGTGTGCAGTAATGTGATAGCAAGGCCTGGCCGCACAAAGAAAACACAACCAGCTCTCTAACAACCCTCCCAGTAAGACCCTGAGAGGAGTGAGTGGAGTGGTTGGGGGGGGGGCTGGGCAGCAACGCTTTAGTAATTATGCTGCCTTCAAATGCTGGTGGAAATATTGTAATTTTAGGTTGAGCGCATATGAGAAAACCAACAAAATTGTAAATGAGTGCGAAAATGCAGAGATGTGACCTTTAGATGGAATAAAGCAGACGCTGTGCCAACACCTGCTGGCAAATATGAGGTAGCTTTTAATTTAGTGCCATATGTTCCTACTTTTCATTTCAGTTGTCACTTTTTTCATTATATCATCAATTGTACTTTTGATAGCCTATATGTTATCTCGCTGAAACACAATGTTCTATTATGCTGTTTGATTTATACACACAAGCCTCAGGCAAACATATTTTGGCTACAGTTCCTCTACAGTTTCTTTTTTACTTACTTTCTTTCTTCCTTTCTTTTTTCCTTTTTCTTTTTGGTTAACCAAAACTTGATTGCTGTTATAGTGTGAGTCTTATTTATGACTGGAAGGAAAGGTTTATATGAGGCACTTGAAGGTAGATTTACCCTGCTTATAAAACCAGTCCTGTGCCACTTTCAAGTCAGTTGCATAAGTATGAATTGGTTAGTAGGTGGCTTGGCATTAGTAAAGTTTTACGTTGCTTTTATTTGCATGGCATAAGTGGTGCCAGATATTTTTCTGTGTGGGTCAAGCTCAAGGCTTAATTATTCATTGGTGGAGTTGTAGAATTCATGAATAAACAAGGCTTGGAAGGGGGCATGTGGCTTTTTAAAAATCACTTAAAAAAGTTATTTCAGTTTCAACATATGCCACCAAAAACACTTCTGATGATTTAAAAGCAGGCTAGCTCTCACTAACAAGTCCATATAGCATTGCATTTCTGTGTAGAGTGCCACAGTCTTTCCTCTGGCTGCTAACAGCAGTAACAAGAGGGAGAAGGACTGAGTGTAACATGTCACAGGTGATCTCCTCTGTACCTCTTCATGTCTGCCTCCCTTTTCTCCTCTTGATGAGGTGGGTTGATGATGAAATGATGCATTTTTATCACACGTCTAATGTTCCAAAGCAAACTAAATAACAGTTTATTGATTTCTGTGCACAGAAGGTTGCTATGGTAATTTTGGACTGGATCAGAAATACTTCATGTTACAGCTTATGACTTTCTATAAGAGAAATATAAACAAGAGATATCATAGAAAATAGAAAATAAGAAATATATCAAATTAGTGCATATACTACAGTATGAAAGGAATGGGAGAAGCAGCAGCTGAATAAATTAACTTTATTTTTTCATTGGGCTATGCATGATCATTTCACAGTTTATAATTCTTCCAGCTTTTTATATTGCACACTCATAATGAAAAACAACAGTGAGATGGGTTATGGAAGAAAAACATGTGCTTAAGCTCTTATTTTACTGTGGAACTGTAATTATGAAGCATAAAGCACAACCACATTTGCTCATATTGAAACAGCGATGCATTTTTATCTGTGTTGATTAAATTAATTACTTCTAATTTCTGTTGTTGTCATGATTTCCATGCTTGCCATCTTTGCACATTACTGGCTTCACAGTAAATTCCACCCTCCTTTGCTAATTGCACTCTAGCATTTTTATATTCAATCTGTTTAATGTCTTCTAATCGTACTATTTTATCCTTTTTTCATCCAGTCCAATTGCAGCATTTCTGTTGAAGGTGGCATTGAGTTGCAGCTTGAGCTCTGTGGGTATGTGGGGGTGGGGAGGGTGGTCAGGCCAGGACAGATGTGTTTAAGCTGGCAGGGAAAGTAAAACAGAGGAGGAGGAGGAGGAGGAGGAGGGGTGGAGAAACTTCCCCCAAGGCTCTGCTGCTTTCATCGAAACACTTCCTCGTTCTGAACTTAAATCCCCCCCTTCTGTCACTCCCTAGGGTGGTATCCCCTCACTAGGATCGGTTACACCACGTGACAGGAGGGCATTGTGCTGGTGTTTTAGAAAGCAGACTGCTCTTGTAACTCAGCATGTAGAGACCTGGATAACGCAGCACATATGGGACAAATCGGGTCTATGACTGTGTGACATAACGGCTCCATGTGACTTTTCTCCCCACTCTCTTATATACACATTTTCATACTGTGTGTACACATATACACACACACACACACGTGTTCGGACACACATATCTCTGCACACACTCTGGTGGGATCAGGTGGTGATGAGAACAGAGCATGCGACTCTCCACTGGCGACCTGGATATAAACAACACGCACGCACGGACACACACACACACACACACACACACACACACACATACACACACACAGTGGGCGCTTTGTGAACAGTTCAAATTCTGTCCAAATGCTATAATAAACACGTAGCACTGACACACATACACACACACCCCTATGTTGTGTTTTCTATTTGCCCTGATCCAGTTGGATAGAAAAGGAAGAAAAAAAAGAAAGAAAAAAAAAAACCTTTTGAAACCTGAAACTCTTCTCCATCAGCAGCCCCTGTGCTTGCTCCCCTCTACCAGGCCAGGAGCAGAGCAGCAGCAGCAGCAGGAGAACACGGGCCTCTGTTGTCTCAGCCGGAGCCCTTTGGATACATTTAAAGTCCTTCTCCCAGCAGACAGAGCAGCATAGAGCCCCTGTTGTACTGAGGAGCATGTGAACGCACTGCTGACTTGAGCGTGGCGAGCAATGTGACTTGTTACTGTAACAAGGTTGGTCTGCGCTGACAAGAGTTGTGCTCGTGTGTGCGTGAGTGTTTGCATATCTGAACATATTCATTATGTATGTCTCTGCATAGGCAAAAACAAAAAGAACAGAAATAAGATGCATTTATATACAGATCAGATGAAATGATTCACACCACTTTACTAAGAAAAGTGTCCTTTTTATCATTTCTCTGTCTCCAGTATAACAGCACCATAAACTATAGTCTCAAATAATTATACAGTCATGTCAATTCTTCTCTGAAACAACCTGAACAATATAGGATATAAAAGTACTTTTGCACTCACTCTATATTATGATGCATCCTTGTTTTATACATTTCCTTTAAAAAATAGAAACATTTTACAAAAACAATTTTCTCCCAAATTGATTTACAATTTTTTTTCAATACAGGAACAAACACTGCAAAACAACATCATCTAAGCTGTAGCCTCATGTTGTTGTTTTAAATTCTTGTTTACATCAATGATATCTGTAAAAATAGGCTCCTACTTTCAATTATGATCAGATGAGCGGCTCTATGGAGAGATGGTGATGTCAGTGTCTAGGTGTAGTTCAGAGTGAAACATCAGCAGGTTGAATATGAATTTGAATCTTAGTTACTTTCATGATCTTCTGACAGGATAACTGTACATCTAACTACAAATGAACTGATGAGCCATTCCTACATAAATACACATATGTGTGTGTGTGTGTATGTATATATATATATATATATATATATTTTACACACTTTTTTGTGTCCATGTAGTTTGGTGGTTTTCTATGTATGCACGTGTCTAACAGTGATTGTCTATTGGGCTCAGAGTGCTGTCAAAACGCAGGTGACTGGCACACAGTACTGCTGCTTACATGGGTCAGTGATGTTTGTTTGTGTCCGTGTGGTTTAGTCAAATTTGAAAATAAATGTATGAATAACTTGCCCACATTATTGTTTTGTGGTCCCAGCATAAAATGTCTGCTTTTAATCCATTTGAGAGAATATATTAGAGGATTATTGCAAAAATGTCTAAGTGGTGTAACCATAAAAACTTTTTACCAAATAATTAAACTTGCTTAAAAATGCTACTAGTTTGGCATGATCTTACAATACAACTTTTTTATATCAAATAAAGGTAATAGAATACAATTGTTATAAATATTTAATCTGGGGGATCATGTCAATCAGAAACCATTTACATTTGACATTGTAAGATAAGGTAACGTTATTTGTACCCGTAGGTAGATCCGGTTCACAGTTTAAGTGATTTTGGCTTCATCCACACAAAACAAACAGTTTATGTAATTATTTGTGCACTTAAATACACTGTAGGTGGATAATATCTTAAATATTCATCATTCTTTTGTGGTTACACTATTTGACATTTTCAGGAGCATTCAGTCCTACTTTTAGTAAAAATGGTGCAAATCTCATCTTCAAATGATTTAAAACCAAAAAAATACAAAATGTACATTTTAACAAACCTGATGCTGCTTTTAAGACAATTTTAAAAGATATGTTTGAATTGCTCACCTTGCCAAACCTTATGTGTCACTGACCCATATGTACCAGTCAAAAGTGTGGCCCATTCAGTTCAATTCACTTGAATCAGAAAGTGTGACCAAACTTCTGACAGGTACTGTACACACACACACACACACACACACACACACACACACACACACACACACACACACACACACACACACACACACACACACACACACACACACACACACTCACACACACTCACAGACAGTCTCTCCATTATGTTCTATTGCTGAATAGGAGTTCCAAAATGTGCCTCGTGCCTCACGTTTTCCTTGTACAATTAGGTGAGCTCAGATCCACGCTTAAAATAATGAAAAATTATCTGCACAAAGTCTTTTACATAACACTGCATTCAATCATTTAATAAAAACAGTATTCACTTATATGAAACAGCTTTAACGTGGCACATTTTTATCTCAGGGCTGCCTGAATGTTAAATTGAAAGTGGAGAAGAAAAAAAAACTTTCAATATAGTTAGAATAACCTTCAATGTCATGTAGTTTTGTCTTCCATGTGAGTACGCCGAGTTTACAGAACTCATCGTGCTGTCAATCTCAAAGATAACTCTATGTGAGGAGCTTTTAAAGTCTGACACTGTGGGCCCCCACTGAGACAAAATTGAGACAGCTGTGCCCCTCAACAACCCCCCCATCTGTCTCAACCCCCGGGCTAATTCAAAATTTTAATAATTGATTTTTTCGTCTGTATGTCCGCTGGTTTTCAACACAGGAGAGTGTCCGTGTTCTAGGAAAATTACATTTGAGCATTAGTAATATTAATATGAATGCATATACTGATTGCAGTGTGGAAAAGGTTCATATTGGAAATACAGTTCTCTCAATGCTTTGGGCTCTCTCACTCCTTAAATGTACACACAGTGCCTCTAGCATACTATGTCATGCACTTTATTGTCTTTGTTCCTATCCTGTACATGACCGTGCATTGCTTTACACGCCATTTCCATATGTGCGTGCATCTACGTGTCTCCCTCGGTGTAAAATTTGTTTACATCTTCAATATGTTTTGTTGCATGATGAACATTTGTCACATCTGGAGGTCCTCGGTGGCTCTCCGGAGCTGCGGGGATCTGCTTAATGCGCGGCAGCTACTGGCATCCCACTCATCTGCTGTGGAGTGAGCGGGCATAAACAGGAACCCCTGGGAGCCGGTAATATGTTAAACGATCTAACTCCAGTCCTGCTCAACCTTATCCAGCCATGCCATGTGAGAGATGAACGTGATGTGTGTGTGTGTATGTGCGGGTATTATGAGCACTGCTTTGAGATGAAAGACAGTAAGCCAAGAGAGAAAATGATGGAAAAAGAGAGAGAATGCAAATTACCAACATAGGACTGGATGAAATCGACTGGAATTTGGTGTGCTGGGCGAGGCAGAGCTGCCTTTGTTCAGTTCAAAGACGGTGTATCAATCACTGCTGGCTGTAATGCAACCACACACACACATATATATATATTATATATATATACATACATACATATCTTTATATACACATATATATATATATATATATGGTGTGATCATGTATATATACACAAAGATAAAAGTGGAAGTGTGTTTCAAGTAACGCAGGATCAGAGAGTAAGTGATGGCTGCCGGTGAGAAAGCGCCAGGCTGAGACTTATCAGCTTGTCCTCCACCTGTTCAACTACACCGGAGGGAGTGGAGCGAGATAGAAAGAGCACAGGAGATATAGAGAGAATGAGGGAATAGGGGATGAAAAAAAAGAAAAGAAAAATATACACACACATATGTGGAGGGAGAAAAGAAAAATCTCAGCACTAGAGAGTGAAATGGAGAAAGAGGAAGAGAGCCACGGGGAAAGAGTGGCAAAGAACAGATAATGGCTGCAGAGAGAGATGTGGAGAGAGAGAGAGATGGAGAGTGAATGAGGAGAGCTATCTTAGCAAAGGGGAAGAAGGCAAAGAAAGCTCATGAAGCAAAGAAAGAGAAAAGGGTCGAATGAACAAGAAAGATTGCAACAGTGGAAGAGATAGACAGCGAGAGGAAGGTGGGCGGCAGAGAGACAGAGAAGTGGATGTCTCAGGCCATTTCCTGTGATGATAGCCAGAGGCTTATTTTTCACCTCCCTCCAATCACCCCACCCAAATCCACCACACTCCCATCTAACCGCTCCTCTGCCACCCACCCGCTCCCAGCCATTCGAATACACACACACACACTAACACACATTCACACACACTGGCATACAATTTGATTGCGGCACGTTAACCTCTGTCTGGCTACTGTAAAACTCACAGCGGCACGACAATAATGAAGTCCGGGAGCAACACATGTTTCTCAGCCCATTCAGCCTTGTTCAACAAGTGACTGCTTGAAAATAATTACATCTCATTTTATTCATTGTCAGTGAATTACCTGCTTGAGTGGCCGTGCACAATGGCACCCCAAGATGTGGATACATGGGCGGGGCCGGGGCCGTCGGATGGGGAGTGTGAATGTGTGTGTGTGTGTGTGTGTGTGTGTTACCATGTTAAAATGTATGTTCGTGTGAATGGCTGCATTGAAATTTTACTTGTCTGAGTGGTGTCACCGTGTGGGTATGTCATTGTATCATTGTATAACGATTCTGTGGATATATGATTGCCAGCACACATGCACATAGACAAGCACACATGCGCCTCCGTGTTATAATCACACTTCATTGTTTTAGTTTTTGTAGTTTTAAAAGATATCTGGATTTTTTTAATGGCTGAATTGAAAATTGGTGCTTTGAAAATATGTTTTATTGCTGAGAATAAAAGATGAATGATCCCACTTTCATGTTTTTTTTTTTTAGCAAAATAAAAAGCTACAGCCAGAAGACAATTAGCTTAGCTTATCACAAAGACTGGAAGTGGTGGGAAACCTGCCTGGCTCTGTCCAAAGGAAACAAAGTCCACCTCCGAGCTTCTCTAACACAAAGCAGCATGTGGGTCAGTGACAAATAAGGGTTGGCAAGTTGAGCATTTCAAAACATTTTAAAAAATAGTCTCAAAGGCAGCATCTGGTTTGGAAAAATGTTTTGTATTTTTGTTGGCTTTATATCATATGAAATGACATTTGCACCATTTTTTTAACCAAAAGTAAAACTGAATGTTCCTGAAAATGTCAAATGGTGTAACCACAAAAGAATATTAAATATTTGATCCACCTACAGTGTATTTATACAAATAATTAGTTCATAAAAAAAAAAATCTGATTTACATGACTCCCCAGATCAAATTCAATATTTTTAACAACTGTATTCCATAACCTTTATTTAAAATAAAAAGTTATAATGTAAGATCATGATAAACTAGTTGATATGATGTTTTATTGAGATTTTGAGGGTTTTTAAACAAGTTGAATTATTTGGTACAAAGTTTTTATGGATGGATTAAAATGGATTAAAAGCACACGTTATGCTGGTTCCCCAAAAAAGAATGTGTGCAAGTGTGTCCAATACACAATCACTGTCAGGCATGTGCATAGATAGACCTTAAAGGGGATTTGAGTACCTGCCATTTGGCCTTATAGAGTGAAAGTGTTTTTTTTCTGGGGTGCTTTTTTAAATTAAAGTTAAACAATTCCTGTATGCACACAACCATCTGACATGTCATGTTAGTGTAGACAGCTGTATTGAGTAAAATAAAACTATTCTGTCAGACTCTTTGGAGAAGACACACCATAAAGATCACTAATTTAGATACCATACAGTGTCTTGTTTGTTGACTCTGTACAAAAACGGACATTTTGAAGATTAAGCACTTGATCTTTTTGACAACATTTATTCAAGATACTGTTAATCCACTTTTCAGACCCTTTTTTCGTCTATATGACATTATACCATATATTCATTATGTTTATCAGTCATACACTCAGTCAATCTCCTGTCAAGCTCTTGGTAGGGGGTTGAAATGATTTTCTCTGGCACTTAGCATGCTTCATCCTGTATTGCTGAGCTCCTTATTGTGACACTATGTAATCATTGGCTGCCACAGGAAAACGCACCCTATTAACTGACCAGAAGATACTGCTAGGCTACCCTTGTAACATTAAAGCACCATAATGCAGCACTGATGTAACAGATTGACTCTGTAAGCACTGTCACTTTTTGACAAATACAGTCATTGAATATAATGCAACTGCCACTTTTTGAAATGTAATTTCAAAATGATTGAGTAATAAAAAACTGATCTTATTATTTGGACCAAGCCAGTATTTCTTGGCTAGGAGTGGTAACTTCCTGCTGGTGCCGTACAGTTAAAGCTAGCCATTTCCCTCAGCTTCCAGTCTCAATGCTAAGCTAATTGAACTGGCTGCTGGCCGTGACTTCATGCTAAACAGAGCAGTATTGATCTTCTCCTGTAATTCTCAGCAATTAAGTGAATAAACCTACTTATTACTAAACCCCAAAAGGTTGCACTGTTCCAATAAAAGGAGGAGATTTGCTTGAACTATTTTTCACCTGTATTTTTTTATTTTCCATCACACCATGAATTTGTTGTGAATTCCTGCAGCAGAAGAAGACTAATCACTGCAGTTTAGGTGCTTTTGTGATGTTGACAGCTCAGGAAAAGCCTAATAGAATAGGAAAATGTTGCAATGCAAATGAGATGCCCCACTTATCAGATTTCAACTTGTACACACTGATACATTCATGGATTTCTTTTGAAAATAAAATTTGAAAATAATTAGCCCACACATAAGACTCCTTTCCATTGAATCTTTGTGTGTGGGTGTGTGTGTGTGTGTGTGTGTGTGTGCATTTGTATGCATGGGTACACAATACAAGTACTCCATTACATCCCTTCCTTTGTGTGTTTGTGTGTGTGTGTACTATATGAAATATTTGTGTGAGTGGTGGGCTGTTTGTCCAGACTAGTGAGCAGACGACCGACTAAGGGGAGAAGATGTAGCTGTAAATATTTAATGTCATCCATTGCGCTATCGTCGCCCTGCATTAGACTTGAGGCAGAAATGAACACCTGACTGTTATGACCGGGCAGCGTCAGATAGCATTTGGCCGGCAGGCAGAAACTGGGAGAAAGAAAAAGAGAGGGAGAATAAATACTAGAAAATTGCTCTGTCCCTCTCTCTCTCTCTCTCTCTGGATTTATTTTGTTTGTGTGAGAAAGAGTGCAGAAGCATAATGGTTCAATAAAGTGTGCAATAAAATGCCAGGAAGAAGTGTGAGCTGTAACTTGAGCTGTGGCAGAGTTGCTGCATCTTATCTGCAGCTAAAACTTGCTAATTTCTGACTGGATACTTTAGATTTTTTGGATAAAAATGAGCAAAGTCTGATAACTGGTGAGATATGGATGAATATTAAAAACATATTAATAACACAGGTTGAAAAAACGATCCTGAAAATAGAATATTTTGGGTGAGACTGTCTGACAGCTAGCTTATTTTCTTATTAGCATTTGTAGCTCTATAATTTAGCATTTCTTTTTGTAACATTTCTGGGGTTTTCTCTTGATATTCAAAGACAAATGAACATCTAGTATAGCTAGAAGGTGAAACCTGTGTGATTTTAACAAACTTTAACAACTATTAATACTTTAGCAAAAAAGCTACTCCTTCCATGAAAATGTACCACAAACAGCAGCGTTTCTATTTATGTAATCAGAACTTGGTGTCACCAACACTCTGAAGTCATTTTTCAATTTTTAACTGTATCTGCCGTCTAAAAACATCTACATTGTTTCGTCCTCTCCATCCTGTTGTTATTAGAGAGCTAGCCGCCACTTTACTAGCTACACTCTGCAGAGCTAGTGACGGTTGAGGATACTGATGCCATATTGTTTTTCAAAAATGTACCATCCTTACCTCCTTTTAGTAATTTGCTACATTACTAATGTCAATTTGTTTTTAATGAGGATTGTCACTTCTGGAAGTTCATTTCATTAGTTGTTTGTTCAAATACTTTGAAGTCAACCTATGTTTAATTTGACACAGACCTATAGTGGTCATGTGCATATTGACTGTCTTCTCTTGGCATAAGCAATGGCATAAGTAGAGCAACATTGTTTTAGTCAAAAATGCCTCAGGTGGAGATTAAAGGTGGGTTGCTCTACTTTACAAAGTGTCTGAATTTGACACCCGAAACTGTCTTGGGGGTCACTTTGCAGTTGGAGTTTTAGTTATTTAAAATAGTTTAAAATGAAGAAAATGGCAGAAAAAGGCTTGGTTTTTACTAAGATACAGCAGAATTCATATCTTACCAAACCCTTGTAATGGTGATACATTTGTGGTTTTGCATTGCCTCTGTTTATGTGGGTGTGTGGTTCCATGTGTGCACTAAGATCAAAATCATTACCGGAAAAACAATTATTTCTAAAGCCTATCAATTTCATTTTATAAAGAGATATACAGACTAAGCTTCTAAGCTATTAAAGCTGCTGTCATTTTTCTTTTTCTAATTGTGTGATGTTGGTCAGCGGTGGTACTAAGTGGTGTCTTTACAGCTGACTTTGGAACAGCTCTCGTCACTTTTTCCCCTTGGGAGAAGCCTGGCTGTGTCATTCTCGATCTCTCCAGAACTCTGCTGCATCGATATGAACCCTGCTGGCTGCTTTCCCCTCCCTTGGCTGCAGTGGTGAGGCATTTGGAAAAGATGTTTCTATACTTGGGTTCCTACCAGTATCAATAGCAACATTATTGCTCCTTCTCCGCCTTCCATTTCTTGCCTCATCTCTCCATATGCCTTGCTTTCAGTTTTTTTTCTGTAAATTGATATTGCTGATGTGATGTGAATGTCATGAATTTTCTCCTTTGCCTTTGGGTTTTCTTGCCTGACCTAGCAGTTTTTTTCTGTGTCCTATATCAAGTTGTCAGCCTTGGCTGTCCACCATCGAGGATGCTTGCCCTCACTTGCCCATCTGTCTCTGTCTTTCTTACTCTATTAATCCTGCCTTCTCTCTTCCTTCTCATCAGTTTTGAACATTCTGGTATTAATCTACAGTCAACAGTGAGCAGCCAACAAAATAAGTGCTTGTAAACCTTATTTTACTGGCCAGTCTTTGTCTGCTTTTCACTTTTTATTAACAGCAATGAAATTATATGAAATCACTCAAATAAAACAACCAAAATAACACAGTTAGGGAAAAATATCACTCTCTATAATGAGTAGTGAACTCTTTCCATGTTTCTATCATATTTAAGATTTCAAACATTTGACCTACAAATCCTTATTGTTTCTATTCTGAATTGGTAACAAAACAATACTTTCATTGCAATTTAACCGTTTATACTTAATATCCAATTAAAAAAACTATTAATGCTCTGTTAACCTCCTGTCATGAGTAATTTTTAACACGGCAGGGTGAATAGGTTTTATTAAATTAAAGCCCAAAGCTGTTTTGACCTTCCACTATGAATAGACAATACAATGAAGGTTTTCTAATATTTCCAAAGTGCTTTGGATTTCATTATTTTTGAGGACTCTTGCGTCCAGAGAACAGTCCAGTGACTGCACACAATGCCTGGCTCACTGCTCCTTTCTTCTCTCTCATTCTCTTATTTCCCTCCTTGCTCTGCCTCTTCATTCTACCATTAGGTCAGTCACATTATTGACATTTCTGCCAAAGCGCTGCACAAATGCAGTTTCAAACACCAGTAATCCACAATCCACCCCCCGTCCCTCTCTCTCTCTCTCTCTCTCTCTCTCTCTCCCTCCTCCTCTCTCTCTCTCTCTCTCCGTCTCTGTCTCCCTCCTCCTCTCTCTCTTTTTCTTTCTTTTTTCATTTCAGACAATGGCTGGCGAGGACAGACAATGTACAGCTGTCATCTTCCATCCCTCCCCTCCTCCCTTGACTCCACCTCCAGTAACATCTGTTGTGTCCACTCAGGCTTTGGGCATGGTGGTGAGGGGGTGGGTTTCGAGGTCAAACCAATCTCTATGCAGATTGTAATGACTTCCTGTGTCCATCCACCCCCCCCCCCACCACGTCATCTTCTTCCTCCTCTTTCTTTCTCAGTGGAGCTCCCAGGGCACTGCTGGGAAGGATGTCTGAATGTTGAATAGGTCTCTGTTACCAACAAATTGTGTTCCAGCAAGATTCCCAACACCCTTATCACAGTGGAGGAGCCTGCAACCAACTCATGCAAACAAATTACATACACACATCACACATCAGTGGCATAAACAGAACATGAATGCATGCACAAGTTGCTACTTATGTGTACATCCCTGTTTAGAGACACCAGTGCAGCAGACAGTGAGCCATAAGGCTTGGACTAATCACATGAAGTGTAACTAAGTACACAGAGTTTCAGTTACTGCCACATGGTCAAGACCAGCAATTTAAGCCACTTTAACCATGAAGTAATCATCACTACCAAACCAACTGAGTTTCCAGCTCCTCAAAGATCTCTTGGGATTTTCACGGGATGTTTGCAGCTCCAACATACCGCCAAAAACTCAACAAAATCCCACTGGAACATTTTCAAATACATGGCTGAAAGAATTTGGGCAGCTCTTATAGCGGTGAGGAGTAGAGAACGTGTAGTATCATGTTAAATTCTGGCAGACTATGTCAAACATAGATTTAGGATAATGGGAATGGGACAGATGAACAACCGAAACAAATTAGTGCACTAGATTGGTAATTGCACATTCAGCGGTGCCACAGTGCATTGGTCCACCAACACTGATAAAATCTAACCAACTCCAGATATTCAGACATCAAAGTCGGATATGTAATGATCTCAATTACTTGGTTACTCTAGTGTGTCCAAAGTTCTTGGTCAAAATAATTTGTAGGTTTGATTTTGACTGAGCTATTTTAAGCTCCACTTGTTGTAGGCCTACAGCTCTGTGGGCAGTAATTTCTGTTTGTTGTTTGGTCGGTTACTTGGTCCATGATCAGGGTTGGGAAGGTTACTTTGGAAATGTAATGGGTTACAGATTACTAGTTACTGTTTTTAAATGTAATGTAACTATTTCAATTACCTAATCAAAGTAATGTAACTTATTACATTATTCTTTTATTACTTTTCTAATTTTGTTAATGTTTTCAACTGTTGGGGTAAGTGTAGCCATTAAGCCCACCAAAATCTAAGTTGTGTTTTTCATGGATACTGACATGATCTCTAAGATAGATAATTTCTCATAAAGCAACTTTATCTCTCATTTGAAAATGCATTCATCAGTTCATGTAGATATTGGAATATAACATAAATATATTTCTTAAATATCTTTGGTCTTTCCTCAACTATTAGGTGGACTGCCATGAAACTTAGTACAGGGTCCACACAGGATGAATCCTGACTTTGGTGATCCTGTGATTTTTTAAATATATCAACAACTATTGAATGTATTGCCATTCAATTTTGACATTTATGTCACCCTCAGGGTAAATTGTGATAACTTAATTTGATGTTTACAAAGGTGAAGAACATGCCATTTAGCCTAACTGCTATCATTGAATAAAAGCAGAACAAAGGAAAAGATCGACCAGCATATATTGAATGAACCTGCTTGGCCGACTGACTCCAGTCAATCTTTAAATTAGGAATTAAGGTGAATAAAAGTAGGATTGTACTGTCGCTGAACTGCCAAACTGATTTGCGAGTCAATGTTTGCTAACTTTGCCAGCCCGTCTGTAGTGTTGACTTGTGAATAAAAGGATACCACAGTCTCAACAAGTGCCGTTTACTTTGTAGGCCAATAGTAAATAACAAAACGTAGTTTCAGTAACAACATTGTACTGTATACTATGTAGTAGCCATCTTGGATTTCTCTAACTCTGCGTATAACAGTGCCACCTAGTGGTATAAAGTAACAAACACTATATATGAGGAACACAACTCGCTAATCGGACAGGATTTGGCTGTGGAGATGGGAAGAATCAGAGTTGGCTCCTTTTACTGTAACTGGGCTTTCAACAGGGCTTCCAACTCTGACTCACTGACCGTAACACTCACACAATTAAGAACTTTAATGTGCTCTCACGCCATGCATGAAAAGAGGACACCGACAGCGCACGGCCAGCCAAGACAGAGCACCATGCAGCAGTGAGTTATAAAGAACATCAGGGTGAAAGAAATATACACAAATCTATTATATTGTAATTTACTCCCATGCATGCTGTTCAGAGTAATCTCAGTCAGCGGCTCCTCTGGTAGCAGCACAGCGTCTCACCCGCTCCATTCATGCTGTAAATATGAAATAGCAATTCTTCTAATAATCATTCCAGTCCTGATTCACACAATTATAGTGTTCTTGACGCACTCTTTGTTTTCATAGCGTCATCAATCTAACTAATCTAGACTAGTGCAGGTGGCTGTTTCTTGACTAAATGCAAGAGGTTAGGTATTGTAGAAACACAGGAAATGATCAAATGCCTCATTCCTCTTTGCTTTTCTATCTTTGCCCTTTCTCTCTGAGCTCTACCTTTTTTCTGTCGCTGTTCACTATCTATATGACCATCTTAAACTAAACACAACTTTGTTTTGCTCACAGACTGCAGAATTTCCAGGCAATGCTGTTGTTGATGCTGGAGGCTATGTGTGCTGGACCAAGCGGGTGTCACGATAGGCACGGATCTCACCATGAGGTCAAAAGGCATGTGGGGGAGGAGGGGAATTTATGTCTTCAGATGTGAATGGATGTGGCTGTTTTTGCTGTGATTTAGTGTAATATTTTTGGATGTGACTTGACACCCCAGGCCAGTCAGCAGATGAATCACTGGAAACTGTCCCGCCTGTCCTGAGGCTCAGTCCAGGCCTGGTTTCAGCTGTAATGTGTCTGATGCTAATTAGCAGATGCTAGCATGCTTACACATTAAACCAGCATTTTTAGGTGACAATTTAAACACGCTAAACACACTTGCATTTTTCATTATATTAGCTTGCTGACGTTCACATTTCACTCAAATCAGTGGTGTGCTAAAATACAGCCTCATAGAGCTAGTAACATCGCTGGAGACTATGTTGTTTCTACTATACGTTTGGCAAACTATCTTGAAACATAATGAAAAAATATTAAAAATACACAAAATTCAAAACTCCACATAAATAACCTCAATCAAATGTTCTTTACGAAACCTATTTCATGGTGTAGAACTTTACTGAAAGAGAGCAACTTCTAAGGCTCGAGAGTCTGAGGTCATCAAAATGCCTATGTTGACCTAGCTGATGATGATGGTTTTTAGTGATGCATACTCTAATTTTACTGTTGGCACTTGATGTATTTATCTATCCGTTGATGTATTATATCACGTCTGTGTGTCTATGTCTGGGTCTTTTTCCCTGGCTGCAAGACAAATTTCCCCTTGGGGACAATAAAATTTGAAGTTGAGGTTGGTCACAACCGCACAACTAGTCTATTCTTACTAACAAAAATTTGCAAACATTTCAATAGACCCAAGGTAAAATAAGATCTGTTCATGTGAATGTTGCATGAATGAGTCCCCACACACATACACATCCTGTACTGTATAGTTACATCCAAGATCAACACCTTCTCAATCTGCTCCCGAGGCATTTCCTCAGTCAGAGAGGGGGTGTTTTTGCTCAAACTGCCATCTAATTAAGATAGAAATGAGTGAGCCACAGGGTTCTGGCTCGACTTTGAACATCATCATCTCTCTTGCAGATACCCTTGGTCGCCTCTTATCCTCTAGGAGCCTTGTATTTGGTTGTAGCGATGTATGATCCCTTCCATTTGTCTGTCTGGCTAATCAGCCTGGCCATTCACGTGGAGATGGCAGCTATCCACCAAGGCGACCGAGGAAGGGCGACCCGCTCATTACCATGACTCTTTCTTAATCAATCCCTCCTTCTCTTTCTTTTATTTTACAATTATTTGCTTTCGTATGGCGGTGCCTTTCTTCTTTGGGTTCTTTTTCTTCATTTTCATTCTTACTCTGGCTCCATTTCTCTGTCTGGCTGAAAAACCACAGAGGACCTGCCAGTTCTTGAAGCCATTCAGCTGCATCTTATGAGTCTGCCTCCGAGTCCCAGCTTGGTGGGGGTGAAGCGGAGGACACCATGTTACATTTAAGTTAACAGGCAGAGCTGCGGGACAAATCGCCATGGACCTTTTCTATTGAGCGGCCGCGATTGCTTAAGCAGAACTTGAACAATGAATGACTGGTGACAACATGGAAATGATACCACTGCGTTTACTGGTTAGCCAGCTGTGAGGGTTGACTGTAAGTGGTGTTACTGTCTCACGTCTGCCACAGCAGCAAGCGCCTATTAGTACGCCATAAAATATGCTGCTGCTGCTGCTGCTAATGGTGGGTGGAAGATGATGTGCATGTGAAGACTATGGAGTTAGATGTGACTTTATGATGTCAATCACTGGTCCAATGAGTTAAAGGTCAGACACGTCCAAAGACATACACATATGCAGACACACATACATTTATGGAGCTTTGTAAGCACATACCACACTGCTACATTGTGTGTGTTGTGTGTCACTGGCTATGTGGCCCTGGCAGAGGCTTAAACTGGGCACGGTTGTCTGGTGCTGCCTGAGGACTGTAGGCTGTCAGCCATGACTATCAGCGAAAGCCAGTTTGTCTGCCTGCGTGAACAACTGTACAGTACATGTATGTGTAAATGCAAGAGAATAATTATGTATGAAAGATATCGACTTCTTACAAAGAGGCATTACTGTAACTAATCTGACTTTTATCAGTCGCTATTGGTGACAAAACTACTGAGGCAGGCAACAATAATAATCACATTTTCCACAATAAAAACAAAACAGCAGGATAATTAGAGCTGAACAGAAACACAAACATCAGGTGATGAGGAAATATATCTCACTGGAAATTATAGTGCTCATTTTTTGAAATGATAACTCATTTTCCCAAAACTGTCACCCCCTCCTCCAAAAAAGCTTGAAGTGCTCTGGTGTAATTGCAGAATATCAGTAAAAACCCATCAATTAAAAATATCACTTAATTACATTTCATACACAACAACTGGACAATTGAGAAATACAGTATCTAATAGACAGAACAACAGAACAAGCAGAGTATTTAATGACTTTATAGCATGAAATTAGTATCAGCTGAATTTACAGTACAGCACAGAGCTTAGGGGAACAATGTGGGTAGAAGGCTTAAAGTCATGTTTCACATACTCCAATCATTTATGATATCAAGACTGAATTAAGCCCTTTGCAGGCACTTCCTTGGAAGAACTAGTGTTAATTGAAGAAGCAACTCAACCCCATCAAATTTATATTGTTGCTGGTAGCCTTGTAACTCTTAGCTGCTTGAAGGAGATGTGTTCATTTCATCAGCGTCTTTATTCAAATGGCATTGAGCTGAATCAAAGCCCAATTTTTCAGGTTATGACTTCAAATGGGTTTTACACGTTTTCAAATATCGCACAAAGCATCCTATAGGACAATTATATCATTCAGTAAAGCCATCAAACCATCATTTCTGTCACTTGTGATGTTGGCCTAGTAGTCTAATTTACCCACTTTTTTGGAAAAGGCCTATCTTTAGAAGTATTCATAGATATTGTACAGCAATCAGAACAATATATTTCAAAGGACCAGTTTGACATTTTGTGAATTACAATTACCACTATATTTGATACTATTGTCATGTCTCCAGAGCCAGGAAGTCATAGCTTAGCTTAGCATAAAGGCTTGAATTTTTCAGCCGTCAATCTCACATACATCTGACCGATACCTTCATTTTATGTGTGTAAAAGGTTCATAGCACTGGCAAAACGCAGGTGAACAAGACACAGTACAGTTCCTAACACATCCTGTGTTGACACTGATGAAAGGTTGATGCTGCTCTACTAACATGCTGCTTTCACCGCAATACCTGTGCAGACGTGATGTAAACTGCAACACTGCAGCTTTACAGTATACAAACGTTCAGAATGAAAAGTAGTTGTTTTACAGGAAGTTACAAACCTAATTCTTACCCAGAAGATAGAAAGATGGACTCTCAATGTAAAAAACTAAATTATTAAAGACCCATAACTCCTTAAAAGTCTCACAAGCCTGAAAATTGTAATAAGATTACTTATGAGTAAAACAATAATTCACAATTCTCAATACTGTATATGTCATATTTTACTTTACCTGCCTGGCTGCCATACTCTGTTTGCATTTGTCAAAAAGGAGGCAGTTGTACATCAGGAACAGGATTTTACAATGCAAGCTGCCACAACGTTCCTCATTTGTCCCCATCATACTGATTATGTACAATAGGCTGACAATCAATCTCTGCCTGTTTAGCATCAGTCAAGGCATTCTCACTACTCTCTGATTCATAACTAAACTCTGGAAAAATAAGTAACGAGTCTTTGCTTCTGCTTCTCAAAAAGAAAACAAAACAAAACCAGAAAGCCCTTACATTATTAATTTGTCTTTTTTTCTGGCTAGAGAACCAAACATTTTTTGACGCATTCACGTCAGCTGTTTCCATAGTTTCTATTGAAAAATGATTCTGCAAGAAAACTTAGGGCGTTTCAAACCTGTGTTGTTTAGTCTGCTTGAATCATTTGTTTTCCTCCTTGGTTAGATTCACTTGGGCAGATCTGAACACAGCAATCGTATTTGGGTGCGGACCAAAACAACTCCAGAGACCCTTTGAAGGAGTCTTTGTCTGATACAGAACAAATAGTGTACCAATTCGTTTGTGGTGGGAACATGATCCAAGCTCGATTTGACCCAACTACTAGACGTTGGCTCCCATAGTCTTTGTATACTGGGATGCCGATGAGTGAAATCAACAGTAGCTAACAGCGAACTGGAGAATGAATGGAGCTCTGACTGGCGGACTAGCGCAACAAAGTAGCCTTGACATTTGGGCAAATACTGTAGACCTTCAGCTCCTTTCTTACTTGTGCTTGTTCCTGCTCTGGAGAAAACTAACCAATGAGAGGAGAGAATGTTCTCATGTGGCTTTTGATGATGAATTTTGGTTTGCTCAGATTTTATGTGTGAAAGGAAACTGAAGGGGAAAATGTCAGTAAACAAAATATAGGTTTAATAATGCGTTGACAGGTACGTAGCTTACTGATATGTAAATGTATTATGTAATGTCTGTTTGTGTGTGTGTGTGTGTGTGTGTGTGTGTGTGTGTGTGTGTGTGTGTGTAGACACAGCAGCGTTTCACAATGGGAAGGCAGGTAGCAGCAACACAGAAGAAGAGGACACTCATAATTGTTTACTCCACAGGAAACAAGACTAGGTCAAAACACAAAAGGGCTTTTAATTTGAAACAATAGATGAAGGAATTGTGCCAGATTGAAGCTAATTTGACATAGGACCTTTCTCAAAACGAAAGTATACGCCAAGATTAGA
The DNA here is from genome assembly GCF_027409825.1 of Scomber japonicus. NCBI lineage: Eukaryota > Metazoa > Chordata > Actinopteri > Scombriformes > Scombridae > Scomber > Scomber japonicus. The sequence continues at coordinate 31,814,157 of NC_070586.1, read as the reverse complement.
CTTGCATACTTGCTAGTGTGGACTTAAGTTGGACTCAAGAGTATACACTTCTGAGGACGGGGGGACGCAAAACAATCATTCTGTTACTGGAAAAGCAGCGTACTTGCTGACAGCAGCAGTTCAGTTTCAACTATCTGACTGTGCTGTAACAAAATAATCATCTCAAAGCTCCACTAACACTTTTTTTCTTCACAAAAAATAACCCCATTGACAGAGGGATGCAGTAAATGATGTTATTCAGTCTTTAATGTAGCTATAATAAAAATCTTAACTAAAATGCTATTAGAAGAACCTATGATGGTCATGAAACTCATTAAAAACATGAAAAACCCTCTCTAGAGCCATTATTTGATTTGTCCATTCTGGGCTACTGTAGAAACATGGTGGTGCAAAATGGTGGGCTCCATGGAAGAGGACCTGCTCCTTATGTAGATGTAAAGGGTTCATTCTAAGATAACGAAAACACAACAATTCTTATTTTCAGGTCCTTATAAACTAACCAAAACTATAAATGGTTACTTTCTCACCTCAAAAAATATTAAAACTTCATAAAGTGACATATTAAGAGTCCTGAAGCAAAAATTACAACAGCTTAATCTCTGTCGAAATGCATTCTGGCACACTTAATTTTGCCCTCCTTCCACTGCCTTTTCTCTGAAGATGACAAGAGCATATTTCCTTTATTATAGACATTATCTGAATAAACTGACCACTCGCTGAGAATCTAAATGTTAAATGGATACACATTAACAGTACTACAGTGAAAATTACAACTTAGAGCTTTACTCTGCCAGTTGGAGTGAAGTGCATTCGGGGACACTTATCTTTGGCTGCCTTCGGCCGACAAATGGTGTGACTTCACTCAATCACTCAATCACTCAGTGACAGACATTCACATTAATAGACCTGGCCCATACCGTTGCAGTCCAGCCAAAAAAAGAGGACTGAGAAGTTTCGAGGGCGGATAAGCAGCCACTACCTTATTTCCTCTCTGTGAAAGTGTGTTTGCCTCTCTGAAAGTTGTAAAAGTCTTTCTTAACCGGGCATGACTTTGTAATATCAGGAGAGGTGAAAGAAAGAAGAAGACAAGGAAAGTGATGAGGAGAGCAGGCAATAAAAAAGGACAGGAGATGAGAGCAGACAAGACATAAACAAGGTGACGAAAGACAACTTGACAGGCAAAAAGAAATGATGGGAAGGGGGAGAAAACAATGGGAGAAGGGACTAAAGGAGAGATGGGGAGAGCAGTGAACTACTGTATCAGTGCTATACGTCCCCCTACAAGCAGTTAAAGTGTAAAGGGGGATTAGAGAACGCAGAAAACTAGGTTGGAGGATGAGTACTGAATTAGAACAGGACCCCTGAGAAGGAGGAGAGAGGAGACAGGCGAAGGAGGGAGGGGGAGGAGGACGAGAAAAGGGGAGACGTGGAGCAGGACAGAAATAGAAGACAGGATGAGACACCACGCAGATGGGCGGAAGAGGAAAGACAGAAATAGAGGGGGGGGGGGGCAAAAACGGATGGAGGGAGGAGGAGGCAGTGGTATTAGTGATGAGGAGGGTGAAGAAGAGAGAGAGAGAGAGCGTGAGAGAGAGATAAGTAGCTAACCATCACAGGGCACATGCAGATGTGAAGTGAGTTATAGCCCTGAGACATGGATTTACACAGCGCCCACTGTGAGTATGTGTGTTAAGTCATACACACTCACTCCACATTTTAGGGCAAGAAGCCGGTGCCTACACAAGTAAACCATTAAAGTCTAGGGGGTAAGGTTTTGTTAAAGGGGCACTCCACTGTTTTTATGTTATAGTATATATGAAGTTCCTTTTACGACACAGAATAAATTTAAAGTTGTAAAATGTCTTCGTGGGTTCTGCAGTCATGTTTCCAAAGCGTGAAAAAAACTAAACAAAACACTTTTTAAGAAGTGGGTATTTAACAGGAGGAAGGGGGCAGGGGGGTCTAATGAAAGAGACTATTAAGTTGAATTATGGGAAATGAGGTATCCACCCTCACTAATGACTCAAAGTTTGGATATGTTTTTATATTTTATTAATAAGAAGAATAAGAATAAGAATGATAATAATAACTTTATTTGTGAATAATAATAAAAATATAAATGCAGCTCAAAATGCTTTACAACAGCTTTTTGTCGAATATATAAGCTTTTAGTATATTATTTTAACTCATGTAAAGTGTCAGTACCCCCAGTGTGAGTATTATTATTATTATTACCATTCTTCTTCTTCTTCTTCTTCTTCTTCTTCTTCTTCTCCTTGTTGTTGTTGTTGCTCTTCTTCTTCTTCTTATATATCTCTGCCTTTCCACTTAAAAACAAATCCCCATTGATAAACCTGTTATTCTACTGTATATTTAAACTAAACAAAATATTCATAAACACCAGACTATATCTCTTTATATGCATTCATATACAGTATAATTATATATTTTTAAAAATTGAAATGTGTACATACTGTATAGGAAGTCGAAACTTCAATCCAATACCCGTCCAATAACTGTCCAAAACTCGATTCAGCTACAATAAAGTTGTCTCAAAGTTTTCATTTTTTAATTGAAATGATCTTCCAAAGTTAAAATGTTCAAAACACTACAGAGACATCAGTGCTGCTGGTAAATTGCCAAAGAGGTCAAAAGAGATCGGAGCATTCTCTCTGAGCAGACTGGGGATGTTGACCTCGCAGCAGCTTGCAGAACTCCTTCTGAGCTGACTGACCGACTAATGGCTCCTCACATTTTTGAAAGTGAAAGTGAGTTTTCAAGTATGCAGTATTTTTTGATAAATCAGTCACAGATTTTAAATCCTCGTGGTTCGTTTCTCGCCTGAAAAGGAAATGTCAAAGTGTAATTTAGTCATAAAAGAAAAATTGAAACAATCTGGAGTTTGGCACACATCCTCCATCATTGCTCTGCTTAATGTGAAATGGGTGCTGGGATACTTGTCAACCCCAAGTTCATATAAAAGTCAGCTCCACAAGCATCCTCAGTAAAATTAAGAAAGGGGGGGGGGGGGGGGGGGGGGGCGACAGAACAGAACAGTACTTGGCTGGATGTAGACTTTGACTTGGAACAGTACTTGGTTTGTGACTGATGAAGTTTCACAAGGCCGAGTTCTAACACATGTACCGACAAGAACACAGATTGAGAAAGGCCTTCAGATGCTGCAGAAACTCCCTCAACTAATCAAACATCTTCATTGGACTCAGCTGCTGCTAACATCAGTTGCTAGCTGCAGCCTGAATCACACTAAGGCTACAGGTGGCACTCTGTCTGTGGTAATATCCGTCATGGTCACACACTATTGTATCTTTTAACATGACATTACATTTGCCTTCACTTTTGGAAACAAGTCTCATACATTATGTTCTAGCCTTAGGTAATTGTTTTTGTCAATGTAATTATTCCATGGACAATTAATGACGTGAGCCTCTTTTGAGTTGGGTTTCTTTACACCTCCTTACAAGAGATATATATTTTTTATCCTAGAAATCTATAACCAGTCATTTTATATGTAAGATAAAAGCCACAAGCGCTGGGTTCAGGCCAATGTTAGGGTCATGGTGAGTGCTTGTAATCTCTAGTAAGGTTACAGTAAGTCTCCAGAGGAATAAATGCAAGTCAATGCAGTGTCCTCCCAAGTGACATAAACACGCCTGTGTGTGTGTGTGTGTGTGTGTGTGTGTGTGTGTGTGTGTGTGTGATAAAGAAGGAGAGAGATGAGAAAATAAAGACAGGAAGAATAGAGGTATACAAAGGTAGTCAGGTTACAGTGTGTGCAAGTCTACAGCTGTGTGTGTGTGTGTGTGAGGGAGAGAGAGAGACACAGAGAGAGAGAGAGAGAGAGAGCGAGAGAGAGAGAGAGAGTATATGGGCTTTTTTGTGCACACAGACAGTGAGTGGCCTTTTTTTTTTGCAGAAAGCACAGCACTCTCAGCTTTTAAAGCCATTAACTGTCGGTGAATGACGAGGTCAAAGTGGAGTAGTTTGTTGCAGAACATAAAAATGCAGACAAAAAAAATGAACAGTACGTATGATTTTGAGTGGAAGTGGAACTTCACATCTACACTGCCCCCCACAGTCCCAATAAAAACACAAGACAACAAAACACAAATCACAAACTGGTGGTTGGTGGCACTCAGTTGTTACTGGGGGTTTTCCAGTGGGATCTGAAGTGTCTGCATGCTGTAGAAAGAGCTCAAAGTTAATTTCCACTGAAGTAGAAATGAATCAATTCAGAGGCACAAAAAGAAAACAGCTAAAGGTTTGATTTTTGGATGAAAGAACCCAGCAACCTTGAAAACAGAAGTAGGATGCTTGTCCCCTCCCACGCAAATGTTTCATGCATGATAAACACATTTTTTAAACTCAATAACAATATTGATGTTTGAAATTTTGAAAAATATGATAAACTAAAAAAACCCTACAGTATATTTAAAAAAACTTATTAATAAGAAGAACAGTAGTTCAACATTTTCTAAATGACCTAGAACATAATGTATTTCTATACTGCAAGTTTTTGTTCCTTTCTTGTTGCCAGCAGCTATTCAGATACTGATATATCTGTGATAAGCTTAGTTATGAGCCAATGTCGTAGTCAGGCTGTAAACATTTTTACTGTATGTTTTTGGAGAGTTGACATTAGAGACTGACAATAAATCAAAAGCAGTTGATGCTCTTCTTTTATAGCACGCAATGTCACATACGCTATATGCATCCATATGCTATGATGCATATTGACATGCATCATGCCCTATATCTATGGTGAGCTGCTGTGCATGTCACTCACAGCTGTTCTTGTTTTAGCAACATACAGTATGCTAATTTGTAATGGTCTGCCACTTTAAATGTCATGGTATGTTGCTGCTAATAGATTGTTAGTATATTGATGTTTAGTAGCACATTAGCATTGCCATTCCAGTATACTATTCTAGTGCACTGACAGGTCCTCCTTTACATGACATGGTGTTATAAATGATAGTCAATTCCATAACCACAACATTATATTGAAAGGCAACTCTCCCTGATGTAATAAACACTAATACTTGTCTGGGAGGTGAACCAGAAGTGCTAGTCATTGCTTCTATGTATATGACAGTGAAAATCATCATCTGACATTAGGGAGTGGTATATGCCAGTAAAACAGGGGTGAGATACCATTTATGATCGCCATATGCCAGTGGCACATGGGACAGTACAGTGTGGCATGGCTAGTCATTTATAACATGCACACAGATAAGCGATGGCATATGCCAGTAAAAATCTGTAAGTGCCAGTGGGAAGTGGTAGGTGACAGTGGTACTGTTTCTTATTGCTGTAAGCCAGTATAATGGCAGCGTACCAAAAACAGTGACACAGCACTTACAATCAGCACATGATAGTGACACCACATCAGCTGCGTTTTGGTCACCTGAATTAATTTATGATCAATTAATGATGTAATAGTAATGTATTTTTACAGCTATTCAACATCAGTTTCTGTTTTTTCAACATCTGCCCACAAATCAATATTTAGCTAAATTGCTGCTCACTGAAACCTTTTATGATGCTGGAATTTCATATTTCCCTTCTAACTCCACTATTATCCAGACTTTCATCCTACTATACGTGTAGACAGATCTTGATTACTGACTCGACATAAATCGACTGGACAAACTCTTATCAAATTAAAGTGTGCATGTGGATCGATCAGGGCTTGTCTGAGGTAAAGCAGCTGAGAAGCTCTTTTTAAGAGAGCAACATCCTGCCGGTGCCAGCAAGAGGATGGCTGGATTTATAGCGTCTGCCTTTCCCTCTGCTATTACTATGCAGGTGGAAGTCCTGCGCCTCCTTTTCTAGTGCCTTTGTGGTAGTGTGATAAAATCAAATCTTGATGGAAACTCAAAATATTTCTGCAGTATACTTGGGAGCATGTAATGTGTCTGTGGTGCTTGTTAGTGAGCTCATACTGTAATGACCTTGCTCTAGTTTATGGTGTTTTATAGAATACCACTCTCACTATATATTGTATTTCTCTACAAAGAAACTTCTATATATATTGGGTTATTCTTCTTTCTTTTTTCTCTTATAAATGAGACGTTTCAAAGAAAAATATATCAAGGTGAAACACACAGAAACATAGCTGAGTTGGATTATACTGCAGTCGGAAAACTCCAGGAAACCACTGAGAGATAAAGAAACACACACAGACACGAAGAAATCACAATCCATTCCCCATTCCAAAACAAACTGGCAACATGACAACAAAGGAGCAAAAGGAAATAAATAATGAGAATGCGGCTGGATTTACTTGATAAAATGCCAAAATGTACAATCACTGCAAAACAACTCTCTGCCACCTACTGAGAGCTGGAGAGGAACAGAAGACAGTGCAGCCCTTTTTACATTTTTTTTAAAAATGTATTTGTGCATATTTTATTTATTTACTTCATTTATTCAGATGTATTCTTATATTGTGCATTGTTCCAGCTCTGATTATTGTCCTTACCCTCTCACTTGTGTGCTTTTGGTAATCTCAACTTTTTGTTGAGCCCTCGCCAAATTGATTCTACTAAATGGATCTAATTAAACCGATTATGGAAGTCAAATGAACTGAATTCAATTTAACTGAGAAATGGAGGAAGAGCGAAGCGCGGAGATAATCATGAAATGCAGAAATAGAAACATAAGGGGAGAAAAAAAGAGCTCCGTAATGAATGTTACCCTGGGTGTTTAGGGCGCCAGCAGCACTGTTTTGTTCCTTGTGTCGGGAAGCTGAGTCATGATGTCACCCTCAACAGACGAGCCACTGTGTGAAAATGACCCTGCCCCGCATTTAGCACATGAACACACAACCACTTCTAAGGCTTTTACCATCCATCACCAGGCAACTTATAGTCATAATCATGATCGACGGTTATACTTAAGGGGTTTTCCCCTGAGAATTGAGGGGTGTGTGTTGTGTATGGGCGATGCCATCTCTCTCATTGTTCAGCATATCTCATATTTCATATCTGTTTTTCATTGGAATCCTTTTGCAGACAACCGTATCAGATATTACTTCTAAAAAAAATACTGAGCAGGCAGGGCTATGGTGTCTTTTCAGCACAACAAGAAGATATACATCTCTGTTGAATGCATTTCTGTTCTCGTGGATCATGCGGTTGAAAAAGATGGAAAAGTCACAGCGGTCGACACACGACAAAAGTAATGAGTCAGATGAATGTCAACGCTGCGAGTAAGTGGCCTTTGGTTGCCCTGACCTGCTAAGCCTGCAGAAGATCCTCTATTTGTGATGAAAAGTAAGAAAAAGATGAAGGTTCAGCTGTCATGACACTGGAGTTTCAAACTTTATTTATGAAGCTGTTCTCTCAGTACAATTTGAAATTGTCTGACCTTGCTTTACTAATGCTAAAATAACACTATTTTCAGCACCTTACCTTGAGGAATAAAAACCTATTCTTTGCCAGAACCATTCAACAAAATAAACCATAATTCCAAAACCTTAAAGCAATAGTTTGACATTTTGGGAAATACGCTTATCCACTTTCTAGCCTGGAGTTAAAGGAGAAGATTGACTCTCTACAATGGTAATAATATTGAGGCATACTCCTAACCAGTCATCTACAGAGGATAAGGCTATAGTATTCCAACCACAGCTTAAATATTGACATTACAGAAAAAAAAAGTGGACTACTGTCAGCAGCGGAAGGTCACATCAGACCATGGACCACAAGTTGAGGTGGACCACAAACTGGAGTGGTCCAACACAAGTGTCCCGTTGAATTACACAAAGACAAAGTGAGTTTTTTTTAAATTTCTAAATACTGCTGTTACATTTGTGTTGCTAAAATTGAGCTTTCTTGCCTGCCGAAAAGGAAAAAATCAGCACAGTAACTGCACTCTGCAAATTTGAGTGCTGAGCCAGAACCTGAGCATGTGAATCTTCGTCTTTAGAGAGTATGAAGATCCTTTCCACCCACCAGCTTCTGAACTGGTGATGCCCTTAAATGTTTGTTTATTTTCATACTTGTCCACTATGTTCACATTAATAATCATGTGTCCCTTATGTGTCTGCTACTGTGTCATGTGGAGTTCCTCAGGGATCGATCCTTGGGCCTATTTTATTTTATTTTTAATAAATTCTAACATTTGGCCATTGGCTCAATTATTCCAGCTAGAATTCTCACCATCCTTTATGACTGTCTAGCTTGTATTAATGATTAGATTTGATGTCTCAAATTTCAGTCTTAAATCAGAGGCCTGTTTGATTGACCCTGACGTCTTTGCTTTAGAGGGTGTTCATTATGCTAGGTACATCAAAACCTCACAACAATCTTGGTGTTCTCTCTGAACAAAAACTTGGAACATCAAATTACTAAAACTTTGAGTTATTTCTTGCAGTTGTACTGACTCAGGGTTTGGAAATTAATATTACAAAACACATTCAGCACATTCTGTTTCTAGGAGGCCTTTAGTGAATGTTGTATTAAAGAAACTTATCACACACAGAGGACAAACCTCTCATAGATAAAATGCATTTATTTTACATTCAAGGCATGCACATGGTCTAAATAAAATGATTATGCCACTGATATATTTAACTGGGTTGGAAATCAATATCAATATTGCAGCATAGTGCTCAGTATTGTATATGATAGGTAGGTGAGAAAAATATGTGATCAGCAACTGAGTCATTAGAGATGGAACAATTCCCACAGCTTGACTAATCATTTACTGAGGAAAGTCTACAGTAGACAGAAGACACAGTGGCTGATGGTTGGGAACTTAGGCTCAGAGCAGGTCAGGCGATCTTGGCATTGACTCGGTTCTGAATGTTCTGTCAGTCTGGTTCAGAGGATGTTAAAGCAAGCAGCACAAACACACACTGTACAGCAAGGTGGAAACCGCCTCTTGATGTTTCTTTATTATTCACGATTGCTGAGCCGTTGAGCCCTACTGTTGCAGTTGGCCTCCCAGACTGTCTGATCTTACTTACTTCTGTCCCTTATTCTCATTTAAAATGCAATGGTGAATGTGTGTGTTTGGCTGTAGGCCCCACAGTTTCTCCTTGTGTCTCCCATATATCTAGGTTGGCCTTTTTATTCAATTTTTAACTGACTTTTTCTTCATCATTTAATCATTTTTCTGTTATTGGTTTTTTTCTTCTTTATTTGTAATGAGAATCTCTTTGCAACTGTGTAAGCGTTATTTAAATAGTTATCATTATCATTGTTGTTGTTACTAGTCTACCAGTCCACAGCAAACACGTCATTGGTGCCTTGTAAACACCTGCTCAAAGTTCCAGTTTACTGAAAATCATTCCATGTCTGTACAAGACTGTGTCCCACCTGTCTTCAGTCATGTCTGGGCCCAATGACTCAGACATCAGTCTCGTTAAGGTTAATTAGAGGTAAGCAGCAGTATAATTCAGTGTAGCAAACGACAGATGCAAGCACAACTCAAAGTTCACTCACTAACCTTTCCTCAGGTGCACAAGCCCAAAACAGCTTAATACTTAAAGCAGCACGCTGGAATATAGTTCAATAATATACTAATATGTAGGAATATAGCAGATCACTTTTATGATTAATAAGTATACCTTTTTAGTGCATTTCAGCACTAAGCCATCATCAGCAATTGTTTCACCTCCATATACAATATACAAATACACAGACACCTCCACACAAGCAATCAGACATTTACCACAACACGGACCAAAGTTCAACAATATAAGATCTAGTAGTTGGCAATTACCAAATCATGGACCATTGAACTTTTGATTCATACATTAAAATGATTTGTGCTTTGGTATATACATCATTATTGGCTATTCATTGATATGTGTTTCATATATTTAGTCAGTGATATAACAAACATGATGACTGTCTGATTGCTTGAGTGAAGGTATTTGTATATTTAGGCTGCAGAGTTGAAACAATCACTGATGATGGCTTTGTGCCCTTATACTCAACCAATTATAAGTGACCTGCAAAATTATAGTACTGTGCTGTTTTTGTTCTATATATAATTAATTGGAGCTTAGTATAACAGCAGAAGGCTGCGAGTTTATCTCTGTGTAGGCATCATGCACTGCATCAATCTAACTTTTGCTTTGTTTCTGTGTTCTGGCTGTGGAGAGATCATACCAGTCCACATAGAACACCTGATGGACAACATGTGAGTCCTCAAAAAGAACTGATGATGACGCACGCTTTTTAAGTTCCAATTCCTTGCACATCATGTCCACGTGAGACTCTAATCCATATTGGGGCATGTTTTGAAGGGACGCTGCAGTTTCCCAATATGTCAAACCTTTTTAAACACAAGCAGCCATACAAGCTATTAACAAACTTTGCCAAAAAGGAAATAAATATCTGATTAGATAATAAGAAAACAAGACAAATCTGACCAGACATTTGTTACTGACTTGTGGTGCAACAGACATTTTGGTCGATATCAAAAAATAATGAGATTTGACACCCAGCATATCAGAGTGCATTAGGGGTTTCTCAGTTTTCATTACATAGACTGCCTCCTACATAAACTCTTCTACCAGTTTAAATTTTATGTTTATGCATCACATATATCAACAGCTTGCAAAAAACACTTTCAATGTGTGTAGTCAATGGCGCATAAAATAGAAAATGTGTCCAAAATATATCTAGAATGACTGTCATCTGTGTTGTGATTGAATATATTGAAAGATATCTCTGACCACAGTGCATGTGATATGTTTTTTTTGCATTAATGGATCTATTAATCATTGCCTTGAAGTGAGTGGGGGTGGGGTGGTGGAGTGGTGGGGTGGAAGTAGAGGTGTGTGGTGACATACAGCTCAGAGAAACCAATGAAGCAACTACGTGGCCCAACTCTCTGCTGCCCCGGCAACTGCTGCCATGGCAGCCGCACACCGAAATGATAGATGCACTCAGCTGATGGGGTGTTAATGTGATAAATGCCTCTGTGAATAACATGAGGACTACATAGATAAACAAAAGTAAAGGTGACTTCCTCTGTCATTCTGTCTTTAGGACTTTAGACACACACATAGAGATACTTCTATCTCCTAGGGAACAGAAAGCTCAGTTGGGTCCATTTCCCAATCACTGGCAGTCAGTTTGATGAATAGCACAGGAGTAGTCATAAGTGGCCCCGAGAGCTTCACTGATCATAGGTCAGCTGTGCATTTCACTCCCGGTGATCAAAGCTCAGATTTAGGGAAGATAAGTTGATTCTGGGCTTGGCCCTCAAGGGGAGACTGATGCACCGCACCGACTGTCTGCTCCACTGCTGCATTTCAATTTCCCAGCAGGATCAGAAACACTGGCTCTTTCCACATGCATACCAATATTTCCTTAGCTGTCACATATGAACACTCATCAAGCTATTATTTTCAGGGAGGTAGTGGCACGTGTCAGAATTGTTGAATAAAGCACAGCGAGGCAGAAATCAACAAGAAAACTTTTGAGTAAAGTTGACTGACTTGCATTCGAAACAAGTCAAAAACACCCGATGCCGCCTGTCAAACTGACTCACTGCTTTCTAGAAAATGTAATAACATTTTAGGGAGGACATCTTTGTGCAGTGTGGAGGTTGTTTTTGGCAAGGCGGTAGTTATCATAATGACCTCAAGAGAGCGGGTTAAAGTGCATTCTTATCACTCGATGCTGCCTCGCAATTACCACCTCCAAACTGATGCAATGGTAGACTTTACTAAAATTCTTGGAAAATATGAAAAATTATTAAGCTTTTCTTTTTAGGAAGGCTAATTGGCATTTACTGATTCAAATGGAGATATTTCCCTGCTCAGTTTTGCTTCCCATCATGGTTATTAGTAAAACATAACAGTGAGCCTCAGTAAATCCAGGTGTTTTGAAGGGATTATTTAGAATAAAAGGCTTAATTCATTAATCATGAAAAGCAAATACTAGTTGCTATTAGTATTTGTGATATTAATATATCAGAACAATGTAATAAATATGCTTCCAAAACATAAGATTGTATCCAATATGCATATCTTAATTACATGGCTTTACATAATGAATTTCATGGGTGCAAACCAGAGAGCAGAGCATGTGGGATGCATGAATATTAAGTGGTATAAAGTGGTTGTTTTTACTTTTAAAGGGATGTGCAACCAAACAAGATAAAAGACAAGATGACAGTGAAATAATAATAATAGTCATTTACAAAGAATAAGGAATAAGAGGGTGTGTGGTACTAAATAAATAGAAAACATTTCAGATCTTGAAGCAGGAGCTTTTATATACACAATATTCTTAAAATGTGAAACAGAAAAAAAAAATCTTATATGGTAAAGGCTTCTGATCTAAATTGTTGTTTCAGCACATTAACTAACCGTGAAAATGGCTGAACTTTATAGATTACGTGCTTGAGAGATAGTTTATGTTGCTACCCTAAGTATTACTAATGGGAAATTCCTTCTACCAGTTGACAGTAGAAGCTGATTGACAAATTATGTCTGTGCTTATGGGAGGGCAGGACATTAGCCTGCAACTGAGCAACACAATGAGAAAATGCATAACATATACAGTATCTCATATGGGCTGTTGTGAAGTTATTAGTTCAACAATGAGATCACAATGGTCTAGTTTCAGACTCAAGGACAGAATAAGATGGTATTCCCGGAATGATCTTGATGATTTACAAGGTCATGAATATAGCCTGAAATGTATGTTCTAATTTCTGTAGAAATGTGCTTCTGATACATAACAATTATCCAGTTACCATAATAAATTCTTAGTCTATACTGAGTGCAAACCTTGAGTGGAAAGCAGAGAAACAACCTGAGCCACTATATTTAACACTACATTTATATGCTCCTCAATACTATAAATAACCATAGTAAAATCACATTTCAGTGAAAATATCACAGTTTTTGGTAACCTAAACACTGAAATTTTAGGGACTTGAAAGAGACTTCCAGATAAAAAGTCGCTGTTGATAAAACATAGATTAGATTTTTGCTTTGCTTCCTCTGGGGTTAATGCCAGATTATGGGGATGAACCCTCTAATCCTTCAGACATATTACCCCCCAACCAGGCCGTCATCACGCTGATTCTCAATGGAGACTTAACGCTGCTGGTGGCTGTGCTGGCATCAGTATCAGGAGCCGGAGGCACAGTGCTACAGGTGCATCTAATTAGGTTAATAATGAGTGCACTGATAAGTGATTAGCTCTTAGGTGGGTAAGAAAGAGGAGTCTTTGGTTTACTTGACAGGATTATGTGAACCAGGAGAGAGCCACCACTTGAACTTTAAGCTGATGAAATTGAAAAATCAAGGTGTGTCTCTTCCTTTCATTTCTACACTCATCATCATCTAAAGGTGTAATCATAATAACGCTTTAATCTGATTATAATTGTGTACCTATGAGCATACTGGATGTTGCCAGTGATTCATTTAAGGTTTACAGCACAAAATGTGTAGCGCCTGGTTAAATGATATCACAGCTGACAAAGCCTCTTGATATTTACTGCATCTTCCCATTAAGTGGAGGATTAACTGAGAGAAATCACGTAATAATGCAGATTAAACGGTTTTCTGTCATGAGGTTCGGAGTTCAAAATCCTCATTCCACATAGACATGCAGGCTTAAAAACACATAAAGTATGTACACCATGATTGAACCATATACTTTTACCGAGCCAATATACCAATGAATTTCCTCCATATTAGGCTATTTAGCACTTTACACTACACCCTAATAATTAACAGGAAGTAGTATTCCCTTGGAGTAGTGAGGTGAAAAGGTGGGGGAAAAAAATAGTAGAGTTGCTGTGCTGTTGAAGATCTTCAATTAGCTTTTGTCTATTTTAATTAACACACAATTTTGACATAATATTTAAAATATGCTTATTGACCTTCTTTTGATGACATTGATGAGAGAAGATACCATTAAAACATGTACATTTAATATGAGACTCTAGCAGTTAGCCTAGCTTGACAAAAAGACTACTAAAAAAGGGGAGAAATAGCCTGCTTAGCTACAAGGCAAATCTGCCTACTGGTTCCTCTGAAGCTTACTAGCATGATTTGCAGCGTGGAGGTTCATTCTTGACATTGGGAATACATACACATGACAAAAAATGTACATTATATCTTGTTTGCTTAATGCATACCAAATATTATTAGGCTAAGCTAAGCTAACTGGTATCTGGCTATAGGTAGGATATAAGAGAGGAATACGTCTTCTTACCTAACTCTCAGTAAGGAAGCAAATAAGGGTATTTCCCAGATGTTTTAGTTGTTTAACCCAAACTACTTTAAGCATAGTTTAATTGCCATAACAACAAGTTTTCCCTAACCTAAACCATACCATATTAGCAAATATTTTATAAAGCAAAAACACAATCCAAAAAACATTCACGTTGGATGTAAAAGAAAAATGTTACCTTCAAACAGAATCTGAGATTTTTCAAAATTGTCTAATATCGGTGTTGGGGTTGTCAGTCTGTGAGGTTGAAAGAAAAAAACTGTCTTTCAGGATAATAATCACTTTTATTAGTATTAAAACAAGTAATAAAAAAGGTGCTTTCATACGGTCATATTTTGGGTTTAGAAAGTTGAGGTTTAAACAAGTGTCAGTACATTTGAACAAGATTCAACAAGGCTGAAAATAAACAAGAAAACTCTTCACAGAAACTAACTGCCTACCATTACAAGTTACGGTTTTGACTGTGCTGACTTATTGACTCACTGATTTCTACAGAACTTGAATAACTTTTTAGGGTGGACATATTTATGCAGTGTGGAGGATGCTTTTTGGCAAGAATATAGTTGCGTAAATCAGGCTATTACAATGACCTTAAGGCAGAAGGCTAAAGTGCAATATTATTACTTGATACCGCCTTAAAAGTGAGTCAGAGTGGACAGCTGAAAAATTACTGAATTCCAGCCAGCAGTCATTGCTTCACTAAAGGTATAATATGTAACCTTTCTGCATTAAACTATCTAAAACCACTTGACCTATGTTATATATTTTGTTGAGTTGTGTACTTATCATCCCAAAGGTTTCCAATAATGTTCAAACCCTTAGTAATCACTGGTCACGTGTCAACAATGTCATATGTCCTTTACACCAGTGTCAGCTTTGTGGTTGTTCTTTCCCGTTCTTCACAACATCATCAAACTCTTTTGTTGTTTGTCAGTCTTTTGTTACTGTCTTGATTGAGAAACCTGTATTGGGTAATATTGTGCATTTAAAGTATTTCACTACCAAACTGGTGCAATGGAGGTAAACCCAACAGCTGAACAAATTCAGATATATTTCATTTCATCAGAATGCCTGAGGAGGTTTCTAGTGGATCTTTCTCTTATGCTGCCCTGAAAGTCATTCGGTGCTGTGCATGTCTGGAGGAAGTTGTAGGACCATCAGTATGCACTGTGGAGAAGTACACTAGGAAGGCAGTGGGCTGCTGAGAGGCAGTGTGTGCTGAAGAAGGGTATTTACTGATCAGAGGATTAGGGCGGCGGCAGGCGGAGAGATAGAAGAGACGACAGCAGGGGTGTCGGAGAATGATTAGACTGCCACTAAGCCAATTGGGGAAATGGGACCGTGGCCAAAAAGACATGAAGAAAAGGCAAGAGGGAGTGAGAGAGACATCGGAAGGGAGATGCGCGAGGAAGAGTAGGGAATGAGAATGTCGAAGTGGGATACACAAGACCAGACGGGGGGAGGGGGAGGAGATGGACAAATAGCTGGGTTAAGCAAGAGGAATGAGAGAAACTGCGAAGGAAAGAAAAACAATAACAAGTGAGGATGAAGGAGTGGATGAAAGAGGCCAGTGCAAAAGATGGAGAATAAACAGGAGGGAGAGAAGGAGACGGATTGGGGTGTCAAGGTGGTGGGAGAGAACAGAGCTTCCATTCGTTGTTTTTCCACTTGGCTCTCTCCAACAACATCGGGCACAGCGGTCACCTTTCCGACACACTTTCCCCTCATGCCAATATGTCCTCGTGAAATATAACTGGAGGATGAAAAGACTGATTGTGGCCTGGTTTTTAAGGCGTACAAGCTCACCTTTTCTAGCTTGTTGAGGTCACAAATCTTCTGTATCTCATCTGTCATTTTGTCAGCAGGGGGTCAACTGTCAGGACAGTAAGTCTGGAGTGGGGCGGCTATGGATTTGTAAAAATGAGTTCCTTTCTTTGGAAAAGCAGTCGTCTTATGGAATTCCATACAATAAGAAATTCACAGTACAGCTTTTCCAGTGCCTAATTAACAAACTTAATTATACCTGTGGCTTCTGACAGTTTGGTGTAAATGTTACATTAAGGTAGTCATCTATTTCTAACCTTCTCACTTCTTATTTGTTGCTTTCAGGTTTAGGATTTTAGAATTAGGAATTCAGGTTCTACTGCATTTTTAAATCAAGATCCAGATGATGCAACTGCTTTCACTGAATGAATGCAATTGAAGTGTATGTTGTAAAAGTTAAAAATGGATTGTGTTTTAGCCAGCCTGAGGCAGGTTTGTAAAATGTGTTGTCGGGAATAAAATAAGAGTTTTTTTTCAGTTGAGAGCCTTTTGGCAACTTAATCAATTCATTGTAAAAATGAAGACATCTTGCATTCACAGCTGGGCTACACGCCATTACAATAGCACACCAGACTGTGTGCAAAGTCCCGCAAGAATCATTAACTGTCATTTGTGTCCAAGTGGAACAAATCTTGAAACTAATTAAGCTGCACCCCATGACAAGAATATGAAGACACATTTTTTTGCCAGTGGGAGCGGATGAATTGATAATCGATGGTTGACAATTTCCAAAGTCTTGTCCTGAATTCAAGGCGCGAGTGTGTGCAGCGGGTGCAGAATCAATCATGGTAAATTGAGTCCTGCGTAAACAGGGATAGAGTGATTGACCAAAACAGAGTAACTCAGACAGAGGGGAGCCAAGCCACCCTTACTGGCGGCACACTCCATTCTTTTGGAGTTCTTGCCAGGGAAACGGACAGCCGGTGCCATTTCGAAAGGTTAGCCCAGTCTGCAAGGCACTGACACTGAAATGAAAAAGAAATTCCAGAGAGGCAGCTGACTTGGAGATGCACACACACAAACACACACACATGAGGTATATGATATGGAATGTGCCAGCATGTATGATCATACACATTCTCCTCTCATTACCTCTCCCTTGTTTTCTTACTGGCAATAACAGCTTTGATGGCGTAGACACTTGCACTGTTCCACACACATACACAACGAGAATTAAGCTAATTACTAAAAGATGTCTTGTCACGTCATGCCTTCTGCAATGTCGCTTACAGTGGCGTCGTGAAGAAGAAAAAAAGAACTATACATTCCTAAATTGTAAAAAATGAACAGCAGGTAGCATGAGCACCTGTCACAGGTGGTAGGAGTTAATTGTGATTGTTACATGAATTGATCCATTGTCAGGCAACATCTGGCAAGCTGTTTTCCTGTTTACAGTGACATTTGGATGACAGCATTGCAGAAACGTGCCAGTACACAACATTTAACCAAGTTTGTTAAGGTTTTTGGTTTTTCAGCTCTCTTTAAAAGTAACCACATTTCAGAGTACAAAGTTCATTTGATGTTGGCTTTACCGGAATCGGACAAGCTCATTAGCCTAAACCGACACTTGATGACCAAGGTATGGATGCGGATCCTTTTGTTGTCTCATCTTCCTGAGTCTGTTGCCTGTCAGTGGGTAGCGCTGATTGGAGCCAGATTGCCATTTTGTCAACAAAAACATGTGAAAGGAAAGGGTGAGGGATGTGGGGATGAAGCCAAAAGTATAACAGGCATTAAAGAGCCTATCTGTAAGACCATCTGTGACCTGTGTGTCTGATAATGGAACTGGAGCTGGTGTGGAGCTTTTAAGTGCTACTTGGCAGGAAGTCTTTCACGTTGTCAATCAGAGGTTTATTTGGGATTATACAGCGCAAACTGATGTACTTATCGGTGCAGAAATGTCACCATAAAACAAAAGGTCACTTGTGGGATTTAGTTGTAAAGTAATTCAACTTCACTTTTTATTTCCAGAGGAGAACTTGTAAGAATGATCATTAAAAACTTCTAAAAAGTGCAAATAAGTACAAAACTGTTCAGCGCACCGATGCTGTAGGCTATAAGCTATTCTGTGTCATCATGTTCAATGTACTGGAATATTGCTGCTGAGGCAAGCTGATGACAGAAAGGAACACTTTATTCAAAAATGATCACTTTTTAAAAAATTAATACCTCACTGGTTGTTGGCAGCAGGGAAGAAAACTGTCATCTCCTTCTTTGCACACATCTGACCTTCCAGATTAGTCAACACACATGTCTTCAATATGCTAATGTGGGTAGTAAATCCTACTAACAGATCACAAACAAATATCCACAAGACAGAACTGCGAAATCTGGCAAACTTCAGATAGTGGTTGCAATTTAAAACACAGCAAAAGAATAAAATGTCCATACCATCCAGAAGCTTATATAAGAACTTGTACTGTATAATTAAAGAGTCAGATATCCATTCCACTGCTCAGTTCTTTCTGCAATTAATCAGCTAGAAACATAGGTCTACAGTCACTAACACAGACTTGAAATATAGTATCAATGTGTTCTGTGTCCACAGCTAACTATTTTACTGACTCCTGTGGCTGCGGCTGTCATTCAGTACCGCAAGCAATGTGTCTCTTTGTGGCACTTTTTTAATGTTGGCTATAATGGAATGGAGTAAAACTAGCACATACTGCATCATCTATTGGCAATTAAATCTCCTTCTGCATTGTGCATTCAGTGGCTCTCAATGAGGTGCGGTATGAAGGTGGCTACAATATGTTAAATTACTACTTCATGCTTAACATGCAGGCAGAGTCTGGTGCAGTCACAGTCAAGTATTTTTCAGTAACATTTAATTTTCACAGGCAATAGTCCAACAACATCTTATTATTTAGAAACTAGAGAAAGAGTCTATAGCCATGCTAGCATCTTTGCGAGGGTGTACATATATACAGTCACAATGATGCTAACATGCTAAAGTTTTGCAGGTCGATGTTTGTATGTTTTGCAAGTAATGTGCCATAATTACATATTAAAAATTTGACCTGGTGGCAATAGATGAAAGCAACAGAATCAACAAGGTTAATACAAGAATGTTTGTACACATTTTCATGGCGTGATAGATGTAGAGAAATCTCTTTTTTAGCTGCTAGCGTGGCTAAGACGTAAGCTAGTCTCTTTCCTCTGGATTGTGTGGGTATGTTTAGGCAAGACTGAACTGACACTGCTAGCAACATCATTGTCATCACATTTTAATTCAAACTCTGAGAAGTGTATCACCTTGTTGCAAGAGATCCTCACCCACATGTCAAACCAGGGAAGAAAGCAAGGAGAAAAACATAAAAACACTGTAGAAATCTCTCATGAATAACGGACTGTTCTAACTTAGAAAGAAAATGTTGCACTCATGTAGAACATTTCTCAAGGTTCATCAAAATTAGTTTTTCAGGTGCTTTAATTGGTTATGTCAGATACAGTACGTTTTTTTTCTATGGTTGGCTGCTTACACTTTGAGGACAACAAATTAGTTGACTTATTTAATAAGTCTTTTTTTCTTTCTGTGTTCCAATTTGTATATTTAATTACACTGACTGAAAGATGATAGAAGGTGTTTTGTTTTTTTGGTATGCAGTGAAAATGTTGCCAATAATGTGAAAGTATTATTCCCTGAGGTTATGAAGTTTTACTTTCCTATATAAAGTCTATAAACTATACTTCCACTGTATTCAGCCACACACCGTGAGAGGAAAGAGGACCTTTGTTTGTCTGGGGTGAGGCCAGTCAGTGCCTCCCTGCTCTCTGCCCTCGCTGCCTCCTGAACAGCACATTGCACTCTGTCCAAGCAAGCACAGCTCCTGCCTCTGTGCCCTAATGGACTGCTGATGACTACGACCTTCTGCTCAACCCATTGACGACACAGACGAGGGATATAGGTGGGGTTTTTTGTATGTGTCTGACTTTACTTTTGAAATGGTGGATGGCTGCGCAAAGGAGACAGAGGACATCCAACTCATAAAACCAAAATAGTAATGAGGGAAGAGAGATGCAGGGCGGGGGATGAGGTGGAGTAGATGGCTTTGAAGAGGAGTTAAGTATGATGGAGGAAGGGTCCCAGGAGAGAGGAGAGACACGGGGAGAGCAGGGAAGGCACCATTGAGAAGGGATATGAGAGGGAAATAAAAGACAGAAAGAAATGAAATGAAAGGAAAAGATGTTCTTTCCACCCATA